>NW_027223757.1:84457574-84835074 GCF_028538775.1 Myotis yumanensis | reverse complement strand
CAGGAAAGGGGCGGAGTGGAGCCCAGACGGGAGGAGGTTTCCTCAGGACATCGAGGGTATAAGCAGCATGAAGATTAAAAATAATCATGGGGGAGAATCATGGGGACTATTAAAATAATCAAAGGGAGATGAAGTGAAGCTGGCACCAGAATAAAGAAATGAGAGCCATAAACCCGCCAATGTAAAAGGCATTAACACGCAATTAAAAAACGTTTCCCAAATAAGGGGGATAGGAGGGACTACTCAGTTAATAATCTTGGAATAATTGATTAGCTCTCTGGGGGGAAATTAGATACACATCGTCTATCATACAGCAAAAATAACTCCTGATGGAGTTAAGTCGGGGGGGGGGGGGGGCGGGGGGCGCAGAGAGCAAACTACATATGCACAGAAAGACAATAGAAGTGAGACTATGTCCTGGCCTGGCGGGTGGCGGGGGGGGGGGGGGGGGGGGGGGGGGGGGGGCGGGGCGCGGGAGGGCGGGGTGCTCAGTTGGTGAGAATGTGGTGCTGATGCAACAAGACTGCGATTCAGTCCCTGGCCAGGGCACATGCGAGAATCACCCAGTGAGTGCATGGATGAGTGGAACAACAGACCCATGTTTCTCTCCCTCTCTCACTCTCAAATCAATTTTTTTTTAAAGTGAGACTATATCAATTCACTGGAAGGGGGAGCAGACTTTCTAGGCTTAAAAGGCACAAGGTAAATCCCAATAGGGAAGATGGATTTGTTAGTTCATACGAAACAAAAAACTGCAGGTTAAGAAAAAAAGGTGAAAAAAAAGAAAAAAGAAAAAAAGGTGAAATTTGCCCAGCCGCTGTGGCTCAGTGGTTGAACATCGGCCTATGAACCAAGAGGTTACGGTCCGATTCCTGGTACGTGCCCAGGTTTCAGGCTTGATCCCTAACGTGCAGCACGCAGGAGGCAGCTGTTTCAATGATTCTCTCTCATCACTGATCTCTCTCTCTCTCTCTCTCTCTCTCTCACTCTTCCTCTCTGAAATCAATAAAAAAATATATTTTTTTAAAAAGTGAAATTAAAAGTAGTCAGTTAATTGGGAGATGAGTCCAGCCAAGTGCAATATACAAAGGGTTGGTATCTTTCATGTGTGAAAGTTCTTTTTTTTTTTTTAAATATATTTTATTGATTTTTTACAGAGAGGAAGGGAGAGAGATAGATAGTTAGAAACATCGATGGGAGAGAAACATCGACCAGCTGCCTCCTGCACATCTCCCACGGGGGGATGTGCCCGCAACCCAGGTACATGCCCTTGACCGGAATCGAACCCGGGACCTTTCAGTCCGCAGGCCAACGCTCTATCCACTGAGCCAAACCGGTCCTGGCATGTGTGAAAGTTCTTACAAAGACACTGGCATTACAGGACGACAATAAACAGACAATACAGTGAAGGAAACAATTAAGTGAGGACATCATGTTATGATCAGAGAAGTCATACACTATTTTTTAATGATTAAATTAGGATGGTTTTCCTTGTCCTTTTTTTTTTTTAAGAAATGCCAAATACTGTTGGGGATGAAATAGGCTTGTCATGCATGGTGGTAGAGTATAGATTTTTTTTTTCTAGTTTTTTTTTTATTTTATTTTAAGAAAAATGATTTTAACTATAATAATGTTACATGCAATAAACAATATCTCAAGAAAAATGATTTTAAATATGGCAATGTTGCATGCAATAAACACCAATCATTCAAGAAAAATGAATTATATATAATAATATTACATGCTATAAACATTATTATTTTAAGAATAAAAGGATTTTAAGCTTAATAGTATTACCAAAACTGTACTAACATAGTATGATATCACAAAAGTTATAAGAAATATTAAAAATCTGCAAATAACAGGATTATTTCTTTTATATTCTAGAATATTTTCTCCCCCTCTGGCTCTATTTTTTGTCATCAGTTTATGTTGTTCATTGTATTCCACAAATGAGTGAGGTCATATGATATTTATCTTTCTCCAACTGGCTTATTTCGCTTAGCATGATGCTTTTAAAGTCTATCTTGTTGCATATGAGTATTGCTACTCCAGCTTTTGTTTGTTACCATTTTCATGGAAAATTTTTTTCTGTCCCTTCACTTTCATCCTATGTGTCTTTTGTTTTGAGGTGGGTCTCTTGTAGACAGCATATAGTTGGGTCATGTTTTTGTATCCATTCAGTTACCCTATACCTTTTGATTGGAGCATTTAATCCATTTACATTTAGGGTTATTATTGAGAGGTACTTATTTATAGCCATTTTAGTTCTGTATGACTAGGTTTCTCTCTCTGTTTCTTCTTCTCAGCAATCCCTTACAGCAATCCCTTTAGCATTTCCTGTAAAGCTGGCTTGGTGGTGATGAACTCCTTTAGCCTTTTTTGGTCTGGGAGTTATCTGACCGTCTATTTTGAATGATAGCCTTGCTGAATATAATAATCGTGGTTTCAAATCCTTGCTTTCCATTACCTTGAGTACTTCATACCATTCCCTTCTGGCCTGTAGAGTTTCTGATGAGAAATCAGGTGTCAGCCTTATGGGAATCCTTTGTAGGTAACAGTTTTCTTTTCTCTTGCGGTCTTTAAGATTCTCTCTTTGTCTTTAATTTTTGGCATTTTTATTATGATGTGTCTGGGTGTGGGTCTGTTTGGGTTCTTCTTGTTTGGGGTTCTCTGTGCCTCCTGAACTTGTGTGACTTTTTCCTTTACCAGGTTAGGGAAGTTTTCTATCATTATTTCTTCAAACGCCTTCTCTATCCCTTTCTTCCTTGCTGTCTCTTCTGGCACACCTACTATTCTAATATTGTTGCATTTCACATTGTCCCACAGCTCCCTTAAGCTATCCTCCTGTTTTTTAATTGTTTTTTCTTTTTGGTTCTCTAATTTAGTGATATTTTCAACTCTGTCTTCTAATTCACTGATTTGATCCTCTGCTTCCCCTAATCTGCTGTGTATTCCTTCCAATGTGTTCTTTATTTGTGTTATGTCATTCTTTATCTCAGACTATTTTTTTCAGAGTTACTATATCTTTTTTCATACTGTAGAGCATTTTTAACATTATTACTCTGAACTCTGATTCAGATAAATTTCTTATCTCTGCTTTACTTATCTTTTCTTCTAGTTCTTTCATTTGGGGGTTGTTTCTTTGTTTCCTCATTTTGGTTGTCTGTTTTGGTTTGTGACTATGTATTAGGTAGATCCTCTATACCTCTCAATCTCTAGAGCAGGACAGTGTTAAAGGTTGTTTCTGTCTAATTGGATCAGGCTAAGACTCAAAGCCTCCAGAAACCACTTCTGTCTACAGACTAATAGGATTCTGACTTGAATTGCCCCCAGGCAAACATCCTCAGGTGTGGGGAGAGATTTTTCAACAGGGTGGGGCAGTTGCTTCTGCCTGGAAGCTAATAGTTACTTTTAATCTCTTAAGTGGCCTCAGGGCAAGGTGTTTTCCAAGAGGGTGTGTCGATTGTCTTCCCCCCAGGCAAGGCAGATGTCTGTGTGGGAAAGATGTCCTCCTTTGTGTGAGGGAATGGCTCAGACCAGGAAACTTGAGGTGTCTGCCCTCTGAGCTCTATCCCCAGAGTCCCCACTTCTGGGTACTGCTCTCACACTTCACCCTCCCTCTGCCAGAGCACAAAATGGGTGGCTCCACAGTGTATTTAGTGTGTTGGCCCTTTAAGAGGGTGCCTGAATTTCCAGCCATCTCTCCCTCTCAGACAGCACCCCACTGCTTTTCACAGCTAGATGTTATGTGGGCACCCTCCTCAGTTTGGTGCTCAGCTGCTGGAGAGCCCAGCTCCGGGATTAGATCCCAAAGTTCTCAGTGGCACCCCCACCCCTACAGCTGAGATATCTCTCTGGGACTCCAGTTGCCATCTGTGGGTGCCCGACCAGCCCTTTTGCACCTCCGTCCCTCATACCAGTCTCTATGCAGACTCTAACTTCAGTCCTTGGGGATCAGGGTTCTCTCCTGTGAGTTTTCTGTTGATTATTCAGGAAGACTTTCCATATTTCAGTTGTACTTCCAGCTTGTTCCTGGGAGCATGTCCATGCAGCATCCTCCTACTCTGCCACCATTTTTAATCCAACCCCTGCCCCATTTCTATTATTTTTTTCAGTAGAGCATAGATTTGCACAGGATGTTATCAGGGAGCTTTAAAACACAGAGGCCTTAAGTCAGTGGTTCTCAACCTTCCTACTGCCACGACCTTTTAATACAGTTCCTCATGTTGTGGTGACCCCCAACCATAAAATTATTATTATTATTATTATTATTATTATTATTATTTAAAACATACTTGTCACTCTGACCGGTTTGGCTCAGTGGATAGAGCATTGGCCTGCGGACTCAAGGGGCCCAGGTTCGATTCCGGTCGAGGGCATGTACCTTGGTTGCGGGCACATCCCCAGTGGGGAGTGTGCAGGAGGCAGCTGATTGGTGTTTCTCTCTCATCGATGTTTCTGACTCTCTGTCCCTCTCCCTTCCTCTCTGTAAAAAATCAATAAAATATATTTTTTTAAAAAAAACAAAAAAAACACTTGTCTTTATTATGAAATGATAAAACTTGGATTCTATCACCTATATAAATCATAAAATTATTTTTGTTGCTACTTCATAACTGTAATTTTGATACTGTTATGAATCATAATGTAAATATCTGATATGCAGGATGTATTTTCATTGTTACAAATTAAACATAATTAAAGCATAGTGATTAATCACAAAAAATATATAATTATATATGTGTTTTCTTTTTAAAAAAATATATTTTATTGATTTTTTACAAAGAGGAAGAGAGAGAGATAGAGAATTAGAAACATTGATTAGCTGCCTCCTACTGGGGATGTGCCTGCAACCAAGGTACATGCATTTTGACCGGAATCGAACCTGGGACCCTTCAGTCCTCAGGCTGACGCTCTATCCACTGAGCCAAACCGGTTAGGGAATATATGTGTTTTCTGATGGTCTTAGGCCACCCCCGTGAAAGGGTCATTCGACCCCCAGAGGGGTCGTGACCCACAGGTTGAGATCCCTGCCGTAAGTGATGGCCTAATCATTAGGGAAATGCAAATGGGAACCTTAGTGAGAAAGCACTTCACACCAATCCGAAGGCCACTATCCAATTAAAATACAGTTAGTGCCCAGGCCAGAATGGCTCCCTGGTTGGAGACTCCACCTTTGGATCAAAGGGTCTCAGGATTGATACCCAGTCAAGGGCATATGACTCAGCTGTGGGCTGATGCCCAGGTCCCATCAGGTGCGTGCAGGTGAAAGTCAATTGATCCTCTCCCTCCCTATAACTCTTTCTAAAAATTAATGAAAAAAATATACTCCCCTGATATTTTTTTTAAAAAGAGGTAAATTCTGACACATACTCAGGACACGATGCTACATGAAATCAGCCAGGCTAAAGAGACAAATTCTATAGAATTGCACTTAATGAGGTGGTCAAATTCACAGGGACAGAAACTGGAATGTTAGCATCCAGAGACTGGGGGGAGAGGGAAGGCAGAGTTAGGATGTTTAATGGGTACAGAGGTTCAGTTTAGCAAAATGAAAAAAAGAGAAATGAGACACCCAAGATGGCAGCATAGGTAAACACCGGAGTTTGCTGCCTCGAACAACCACTTCAAAAATACAACTAAAAGACGGAACGGACATCACCCAGAACCACTGGAAGGCTGGCTGAGTGGAAATTCTACAACTAGAAGGAAAGAGAAAAGCATACCCAGACTCAGAGGAGGCGCAGTGCGGAAGTAAAATACTAAGGTGCGCAGTGCATGCGGAGCGGGCTGGCAGCTGAGGGCATGGTTGTCGTTTTCAATCGGGAGGGAGTCTCAGGCTCTGAGCTCCAGTTCCGGGCAAGTCTCTAGGAACCCAGATTCATACAGGAGAAGTGGGACTGTCTGGCATCGGTCAGAACCCTAGGGCAGCTTTCTCTCAAAGGGGCTTGCAACGATTACCGGGACACTGAGAAGCAGAGCCTCTGAGGACAAGACTGAGAGCAGCCATAACTGCTAACCCCGCTCTGTTGATCCCGTGGGACCTGCCCCGCCCAAGCCCTGCAGGGAGGCTTTTGCTGGATAGCCTCAGGCAAAGGCTAGATTAGCACCTCCCTAGAGATCCAGGAGCCAGGAAGCCCAGAGGTCAGAGTGGGACCATCCAGTTTGCAGCTCCCTGGAAACATAAAGGACACACTCAGGGGGCAGACTCAGTGAGCACCAAAGCCCCATTGAAGCAAGTCTTGCCCCAGAGGGGTGTCTCCAGCA
Organism: Myotis yumanensis; assembly: GCF_028538775.1. Classification (NCBI taxonomy): domain Eukaryota; kingdom Metazoa; phylum Chordata; class Mammalia; order Chiroptera; family Vespertilionidae; genus Myotis; species Myotis yumanensis. The sequence goes on along the minus strand of NW_027223757.1, from coordinate 84,828,804 downwards.
CAGAAGTTCTCCCACTGCAGACACAGCTGATTCTCACAGCCAATTGGCCTGGAGGTCAATTCCTCCCAGTGATAACTACAACAATCAAGGCTTAACTACAACAAGACTGTGCACAGAGCCCACAAGGGGGTGCACCAAGAGTGTCTACCTCAGGTAATTGGGACACTTAGCACAGAAAGGCACTCTATCGACACAGCAAAGCATAAAAAATGCCGAGACAAAGAAACAGGACACAAATGACAGAAATGGAGGAAAGCAAACTGTAGGATATAGAGTTCAAAACCACACTTTTAAGGTCTTTAAAGAATTGTCTAGAAGCCACCGATAAATTTAGTAAGGCCCTCGAAAAGACTGGTGAGACTGCTGATAAATGTATTGAAATCTTCAAGAAATCTAGTGAGACCCTCGATGTTGTGATAAACAACCAACTAGAAATTAAGCATACACTGACTGAAATAAAGAATATTATACAGACTCCCAACAGCAGACCAGAGGATCGCAAGAATCAAGTCAAAGATTTGAAATACGAAGAAGCAAAAAACACCCAACAGGAAAAGCAAAAGGAAAAAAGAATACAAAAATACGAAGATAGTGTAAGGAGCCTCTGGGACAGCTTCAAGTGTACCAACATCCGAATTATAGGGGTGCCAGAAGAAGAGCAAGAGCAAGATATTGAAAACCTATTTGAAGATATAATGACAGAAAACTTCCCCTACCTGGTCAAAGAATTAGGCTTCCAAGTCCAGGAAGCGCATAGAACCCCAAACAAAGGAATCCAAAGAGGACCACACCAAGACACATCATCATTAAAATGCCAAGAGCAAAAGACAACGAGAGAATCCTAAAAGCAGCAAAAGAAAGAAAATCAGTTACCTACAAGGGAGTACCCATACGAATGTCAGCTGATTTCTCAACAGAAACTTTGCAGGCCAGAAGGGAGTGGCAAGAAATATTCAAAGTGATGAGTACCAAGAACCTACAACCAAGGCTACTTTATCCAGCAAAGCTATCATTCAGAAGTGAAGGTCAGATAAAGAGCTTCACAGATAAGAAAAAGTTAAAGGAGTTCATCACCACCAAACCAGTATTATATGAAATGCTGAAAGGTATCCTTTAAGAAGAGGAAGAAGAAGAAAAAGGTAAAGATACAAATTGTGAACAACAAACATGCATCTATCAACAAGTGAATCTAAGAATCAAGTGAATAAATAATCTGATGAACAGTATGAACTGGTGATTGTAATAGAATCAGGGATATAGAAAGGGAATGGACTGACTATTCTTGGGGCGGGGGAAAGGATGTGGGGGTGAGTGAAGAGATTAGACAATAATCGTGCACCTATGGGTGAGGACAGTGGGTGGGGAGTGAGGGCAGAGGGTGGGGTGGGAACTGGGTGGAGGGGAGTTATGGTGGGAAAAAAGAGGAACCAATGTGATAATCTGAACAATAAAGATTTAATTTTAAAAAAAATAAATAAATAAAAGAAAAGAAAAGAAAAAGAAAAAGAAAAAAGAGAGATGGAGCCTTACGGAGGAATGAATATGTACTCTGGGTTGAGCACCAACCTAGAAACCAGGAGGTCACGGTTTGATTTAGGGTACGGGAACCAGCCTGGGTTGCAGGCGCCATCCCTAATGTGGGGCATGCAGGAGAGAGCCAATCAATGATTCTCTTACCATTAATGTTTCTCTCTCTCTCTCACTATCTCTCTCTCTCTGCATTATCTTTCCTTTCTGAGGATATTATTTTTAAAAATATATAAATGAAATTTATAATGATGATAAAAATAAATAAATTAACAACCATGTCCAGTTTCTAAGTGGTTGGAGCATCAGCCCACGGATCAAAAGGTTGAGGGTTCAAATTCCGTTCAAAGGCACATACCTCCATGGTGGATTTGACCCCCAGCTTCCAGGCAGGGTATGTGTGGGAGGCAACCAATCTCTCTCTCTCTCTCTCTCTCTCTCTCTCTCTCTCTCTTCCTCCAACTTTCTCTTAGCCTCTCTCTCGCTCTCCCAAATCTCCCTAAAAATCAATGGAAAAAATTCCTCTGGAGAGGATTAACAAACAAAAACTTAAAAATTAAATAAAATAACCAAATGGGCCGAAACCGGTTTGGCTCAGTGGATAGAGCATCGGCCTGCGGACTGAAAGGTCCCAGGTTCGATTCCGGTCAAGGACATGTACCTGGGTTGTGGGCACATCCCCAGTAGGAGATGTGCAGGAGGCAGCTGATCGATGTTTCTCTTTCTTTTTTTTTTTTTTTAATATATTTTATTGATATTTTACAGAGAGGAAGGGAGAGAGATAGAGAGTCAGAAACATCGATGAGAGAGAAACATCGATCAGCTGCCTCCTGCACATCTCCCACTGGGGATGTGCCCGCAACCCAGGTACATGCCCTTGACCGGAATCGAACCTGGGACCTTTCAGTCCGCAGGCCGACGCTCCATCCACTGAGCCAAACCGGTTTCGGCGGATGTTTCTCTTTCATCGATGTTTCTGACTCTCTCTCTCTCTCCCTTCCTCTCTGTAAAAAATCAATAAAATATATTTTAAAAAATAAATAAATAAAATAAAATAACCAAATGGTCCAGAAGTGCACTTCTGGGTATATACACACAGAAATGGAAACAGGGTCCTGAAGAGATATTTGGGCATCTGTGTTCACAACATGTCAGATGGAAGCAGCCACTGAGGAATGTGCCTGGAGAGATGAATGGATAAGAAGCAAAATGGAGCCTAGACATATACTATGGAATACTGTTCAGCTTTAAAAAAAGGAAGGAAATTCTCACACGTGCTCCCAACATGGATGATGACCTTTGAAGATATAATGTCTCATGTTATCAGCCAGGCCCAAAAAGGCAAGTTTTGTAGAATTCCACTTTAATGAGATGGTCAAACTCACAGAGACAGAAAGTGGAAAGTTGGTGTCCAGGGACTTGGGGGAGAAGGAAGGGAGAGTTCGGGTGTTACATGGGTTCAGAGGTTCCATTTAGCAAGATGGAAACCAGGGAGGGAGCCTTATGGAGGGATGACCATGTGCTGCAGCCCCCAAAGAAGAGAAGGTGGAGGACAATGAGCCACTGCGTCTGACCCCTCTGTCCCCTGGGCAGGAGACCTAGAGGACCTCTCATCTCACCAAGCAAAACTAAGGCCAGGAGACGCAGTGCCACACACTCCGGGTCCTAACAGACAAGTGCCGGGACCCATATGGAATCAGAGTTGTGCTCCACCCTGGGGGTGGTGGGGAGGGGAAGGGACAAGAACAGGGAGAGTGAGATGTGGGTGACCCCTCCCACAAGGTCACAGCACCTGATCCTTGTCTTGCTCCTGACTTGGGCTGTGCCCTCTTGAACTGTCAGAGCCTTGGCTTCTTCCCCTTGGCCCAGAGACAGGTACGATTGTTGGGTGACTCTGGGGCACTCAGTGGCCTGGCACAGGGAGAACTGAGCAGAGGATGGGGCTCACCCTCTGAACTCAGAGCCCCCTCCTGTTGATTCGGTCCCGAGAGAGCTCCGGGATTCTAGAAGCCGGTCAGTCCAGAGAAGATCGGATTAAGTAGGGTGGGATCAGTGTGTGCACCTGACTCCTGGTGCCCTGAGTTTCTGAAAACCAATCTAGAGAAGATGTCATCAAGTACAGTAGTATTCATTGGCTTACCGAGTTAATCTGCTTGGAGGCGGGGCTTTCCGCCAGTATAAGAGCTGAGGGCACCCGGTCTTGGCTTCCAGACACCAGAGCCCAGGAGAGCAGGACCATGTCGGCTCCCGGGGGAAGTGAAGCAGCTCGAGCTCCAACCCTCCTGAGGGCCACGGCACCGAGCTGGTTTCCTCCCGGCCATCTGCAAGCTCAGGAGGCCCAGCTGGATGCCTCCTGCCCTGCCCCAATCCTGGTGCCTCTCCCTCCCTGCCAGGGACCCTGCCATCAACCTGTTGGCCCCGGCGGCCTGCTCCCGGTGCCCCCCACATACAGCTGGGCCCCCAAATACCTCCTCACCCAGCCAGCGTCTGTGAGGAGAGGCCGGGCCCCCCGCACCGGGCTACCCACCCCCCAGGAGCTGTGTGACCTGCTGCGGGGAGCAGACAAGGTTGCCGTGAAGTCAGCCAGCCTGCCCCAGGCTGCCCAGCAGCGGGCCCCGAAGCCCCGCTCCATCCAACTCTCAGCCACCAGAGACAAGAGGAGGATGGCCCGCGTCCCCATGCCCTGCCTGGGTGAAGGTGCCAAGAGGCGCCTCCTGGCCAGCAGCAGCAGGACCAGCAGCAGCCGCCCGCCTTCCAAAAACCAGGGGCTGGGCAGCCAGCTCCCAGAGGCACCTGCCCCATCGGGTCAGGCGTCCATGGCCACCGGCCCCGTGCCCCCAAAGCGCGTGGCCCGCGGCCCACCTGTGCAGACTTTTCAGAAGCCGGTTGCTCCAAGAGAGTGTGGGGGCAAAGTGCCCGCCATCACCCCTCAACCCTGTCTCAGCCTCTTTAGGGACGAGGGTCTCAAGTTCTGCTCCTCCACCCAGGATGCCACAGGGAAGGAGCTGAAGGAGGAGAAGGCGGCCGACCACCAGAGGCCCAGCAAGAGGATGGACCCGCAAGTGGCCGCCAGCACCTTCCACAAGATGCAGGGCCTGGAACCCGGCCCTGGAGCCGGTCTCCACAAGACCCGGGACAGAGGGGCTGTGTCCCAGGAGGAGGTGCCGCGGGGCAAGTTGGCCGCCCAGACCAGCTTCCCGCTCCAGCGCCCGGACAGCCCCCACGGGGAGGATCCCGTGCCAGGGGCCACCCTGTACCAGCGCCTCCAGGAGCACCTGCTCACCCAGGCCCAGCTCAAGGAGAACGGCTACCCCTTTGCGCACCCCACACGGCCGGGGGGCGCTGTCCTCTTCACCGCCCAGGAGAAGCCGCCCCAAGACGCCTCCTGCAGGCTGTGCTGCCGCTGTGGCACCCAGTACCTCGTGGCCCCCTCGGGCCGCTGTGTGCGCCAGGAAGAATGTCACTACCACTGGGGGCGGCTGCGCCCTACTCCAGCGGCTGGGGGCTGGCAGGTTCAGTACACGTGCTGCTCGGCCCCCATCGGCTCCCCTGGCTGCCAGGTGGCCCGGCAGCACGTGCAGGACGGCCGCCAGCAGGACCTGCAGGGCTTCGTGCACACCTCGGACAAAGAGCTGCCCCCAGGGGCTCACCCCGGCATCTACGCCCTGGACTGTGAGATGTGCTACACCACCTCTGGCCTGGAGCTGACCCGCGTCAGCGTGGTGGACAGCGCCCTGCGGCTGGTGTACGACACCTTCGTCAGGCCGGACCGCGACATCGTCGACTACAACACCAGGTTTTCCGGAGTCACCGCGGCTCACCTGGCCCACACCAGCACCTCCATCCGCGACGTCCAGGCCGCCTTGCTGACGCTCTTCAATGCCCACACCATCCTCATCGGACACAGCCTGCAGAGCGACCTGCTGGCCTTGAAGCTCATCCACGGCACCGTGCTGGACACATCTGTGCTCTTCCCGCACCGCCGCGGCCTCCCCTACAAGCGCTCCCTTCGCAACCTCGCCGCTCACTACCTCGGACACGTCATCCAGGACCGCGTGGATGGCCACAGCTCCAGCGAGGACGCCAGCGCCTGCATGCGCCTGGTCCTCTGGAAGATGGGACAACACGCCCAGGCTCAGCGCTGACCGACGCCCAGCGTGTTGTGGACAGGACTAGGACTTTGGAAAGTGCTTTGTGATCACATAGATCTCTTGCCCCACATGTCTAACAATAAAGGAATGGTTCAGGAAACTATACTACATCTCTTGTGTGATTTGTCATCATGTTATCTCCTGTACGACCGCCATGGCTCTGGGTATCATTGGATCCAGGAACCTGCCTGGGTTGCCTGCTCTACCCCCAAAGTGGGGCATGCACGAGCCAGCCGATCAATGATTCTCTCAGCATTGATGTTTCTCTCTCTCTCTCTCTCTCTCTCTCTCACTGCCTTCCTCTCTAAGATGTAATTTTAATATATATATTTTAATATCATAATGATGATAAAATCTAATTAAACTTAACAGCCCTGTCCAGTTATCTCAATGGTTGGAGCATCAGCCCACGGGTCAAAGGGTGGAGGGTTCCATTTCCGTTCAAGTGCACATACCTCGGTGGTGCTTTTGACCCCCAGCTTCCAGGCAGGGTGTGTGAGGGAGGCAACTCTCTGTCTCTGTCACTCTGTCTCTCTCTCTCTCTCTCTCTCTGTCTACCTCCCCCCTCTCCTTTCCCCTCTGAGATATTCTTTTAATAGTAGTAGCCCCGTGCACGAAATCCCTGTACATTCTGTTCATTAACAGAAATGTTGCTGTTTGCCCTTTCTCTATAATAGAAGTGTGAGAGATGAAGAAATAAGTAAACTGTATATGAAAATATTCTATAAATTTGTTAATAAGTAAACAGTAACAAACTAACATAACAACAGAGGCATGATATAAAAACGACAAAAACATGATACGAAAACAACAGTGATGCAAACAATGACTGATAAAGTGATTCAACTTGTTCTAAAATCTCCATGTACACCGTGTTAAGAGTGAAAACACTTTCAGAGTGCTCAACTAATTTCCCTTGTGCTGAAGTATTGAGAACTTTAACTTGAACGTCACATGCTCTTCCAACTCGGGAGAAAGCAACATGTAACTGACCATGGGCGAAAACGGGTTCAGGTAGGAATATGCCTACTCTGTCTAGAGTTTGTCCTGGTGATTTATTAATAGTCATCACACATGCTGGCATCACAGGAAACCGTCGTTGAATCAATTTCAATGGGAGGCCAGTGTCAGATGGGAAATCAGAACAACCTCTCCCTCTGCAGATCCTGTTAATACTTCAACTTTGATAATGCCAGGTCATAATCTTTTGATAATAAATCTGGAACCATGACAAAGACCCCATTTACTATGAAGATTTCTCAACAGCATGATGACTGCACCCACTTTCAATTTTCATTTGTGACACTGCATTCCCAAAGGAGTCATACTATTAAGAAATTCGATGGGAACATTTTCCTTTTCAGTATCATCTGTGGAATCAGTGGAATCATCACTCAAATATGTGTGGAAATCTCCATCGAGTATACCCACAATTTCTTCATTTACTTTTTGAACGTGCTCATTTTTTGGACAAAGAATTGCACGTTTAGATATCTTTTTAATACCATCTATAGATATAGTCTTTCCAAAGGTAGCTTCAATAATAGATCCGTTATAAATCATTTCTCAGGGGATTTCAAAAATATCCATTCCTAAATGAAAACTGCTATCAAGTTTGCCATTTCCAAGTAAGTTTGACACACCATCCACTATCAGCAGAATCCTCTGAACTCATATCTGTTGTAAGAGACAACTTTCTGAGACATCCCCAAACATCGCAGAACTGTAAACTCGCTTGTACTATGGCCGATCCCATAGCATGCAGTACAATACTGAGACATTGTCGAAAATCCCCTCCAAGAAGGAGAACTTTCCCACCAAAGACAACATTCAAATTTCTCTGTCATCAGTGATGCAGCAGCACAAGTCCCACTGATAATATCAAAGGGAGTCATAAAGTTTTCTGTCGGACTATCAGTGTACATCTATACATTAAAAAATAAATGTATCTTTCATCATCATATACTGTGTTGTTGTCGCTGGAATGAATTTCATTATTTCTTCAAGGTTCTTCACATACGTGCACCTTAAGAGATATCAAGTAGGCGTAACATGTTCTCCAAGAATCAGGGTTGGCACGCAGAAGAATTTTGAGTCAGAGATTTTGCTTGTTTTGTCACGCACTCACAAAAACTGTTTTATCCTATATCATGGAAACCCTGGCTGTAACGTCATGACAGAGGCTCAAACAAGCGGAAGGAAGTCAGTCCTACAGGGGTCATGTTGGAAAGGGCTGCCCCCTCCTCGAGCCGTTTCCTGGGAGCGTGAGGTTAGAGGCAGGGACCGGCCCTTGGAGTATGGTGGCATATCTTTATCAAGTTTTAATACACGATATTAGAGGTCATGGTAGTACTGTTTTACCCACAGCATCTATAGGAATTGCTGCAAATTTACTTCTCTGTGGAAGCACCTTTCATTTTCACCATCAATTACCCATTCCTCTAAGAGAAACTGCAATTTCTAGACTCGATATAAACAGTGAAGTTGCTAAAACTCTTAAGAAGGCCCAACTTCTCATTATTGATGAATGCACCATGGCATCCAGTCATGCTATACACGCCATAGACAGCTTATTAAGAGAAATTTGAATGTTGTCTTTGGTGGGAAAGTTCTCCTTCTTGGAGGGGATTTTCGACAATGTCTCAGTATTGTACTGCATGCTATGCGATCGGCCATAGTACAAGCGAGTTTAAAGTACTGCGATGTTTGGGGATGTTTCAGAAAGTTGTCTCTTACAACAAATATGAGTTCAGAGGATTCTGCTGATAGTGAATGGTGAGTCAAACTTACTTGGAGATGGCAAACTTGATAGCAGTTTTCATTTAGGAATGGATATTTTTGAAATCCCCTGAGAAATGATTTGTAATGGATCTATTACTGAAGCTACCTTTGGAAAGACTATATCTATAGATGATATTAAAAAGATATCTAAACGTGCAATTCTTTGTCCAAAAAATGAGCACGTTCAAAAAGTAAATGAAGAAATTGTGGGTATACTCGATGGAGATTTCCACACATATTTGAGTGATGATTCCATTGATTCCACAGATGATGCTGAAAAGGAAAATGTTCCCATCGAATTTCTTCATAGTATGACTCCTTTGGGAATTTGGTGTCCTAAATGAAAATTGAAAGTGGGTGCAATCATGATACTATTGAGAAATCTTCATAGTAAATGGGGTCTTTGTAATGGTTTCAGATTTATTATCAAAAGATTACGATCTGACATTATCAAAGTTGAAGTATTAACAGGATCTGCAGATTAGATTTTATCATTGTTATGATTTTAAAATATATATATTAAAATTACATCTTAGAGAGGAAGGCAGTGAGAGAGAGAGAGAGAGAGAGAGAGAGAGAGAAACATCAATGCTGAGAGAATCATTGATCGGCTGGCTCGTGCATGCCCCACTTTGGGGGTAGAGCAGGCAACCCAGGCAGGTTCCTGGATCCAATGATACCCAGAGCCATGGCGGTCGTACAGGAGATAACATGATGACAAATCACACAAGAGATGTAGTATAGTTTCCTGAACCATTCCTTTATTGTTAGACATGTGGGGCAAGAGATCTATGTGATCACAAAGCACTTTCCAAAGTCCTAGTCCTGTCCACAACACGCTGGGCGTCGGTCAGCGCTGAGCCTGGGCGTGTTGTCCCATCTTCCAGAGGACCAGGCGCATGCAGGCGCTGGCGTCCTCGCTGGAGCTGTGGCCATCCACGCGGTCCTGGATGACGTGTCCGAGGTAGTGAGCGGCGAGGTTGCGAAGGGAGCGCTTGTAGGGGAGGCCGCGGCGGTGCGGGAAGAGCACAGATGTGTCCAGCACGGTGCCGTGGATGAGCTTCAAGGCCAGCAGGTCGCTCTGCAGGCTGTGTCCGATGAGGATGGTGTGGGCATTGAAGAGCGTCAGCAAGGCGGCCTGGACGTCGCGGATGGAGGTGCTGGTGTGGGCCAGGTGAGCCGCGGTGACTCCGGAAAACCTGGTGTTGTAGTCGACGATGTCGCGGTCCGGCCTGACGAAGGTGTCGTACACCAGCCGCAGGGCGCTGTCCACCACGCTGACGCGGGTCAGCTCCAGGCCAGAGGTGGTGTAGCACATCTCACAGTCCAGGGCGTAGATGCCGGGGTGAGCCCCTGGGGGCAGCTCTTTGTCCGAGGTGTGCACGAAGCCCTGCAGGTCCTGCTGGCGGCCGTCCTGCACGTGCTGCCGGGCCACCTGGCAGCCAGGGGAGCCGATGGGGGCCGAGCAGCACGTGTACTGAACCTGCCAGCCCCCAGCCGCTGGAGTAGGGCGCAGCCGCCCCCAGTGGTAGTGACATTCTTCCTGGCGCACACAGCGGCCCGAGGGGGCCACGAGGTACTGGGTGCCACAGCGGCAGCACAGCCTGCAGGAGGCGTCTTGGGGCGGCTTCTCCTGGGCGGTGAAGAGGACAGCGCCCCCCGGCCGTGTGGGGTGCGCAAAGGGGTAGCCGTTCTCCTTGAGCTGGGCCTGGGTGAGCAGGTGCTCCTGGAGGCGCTGGTACAGGGTGGCCCCTGGCACGGGATCCTCCCCGTGGGGGCTGTCCGGGCGCTGGAGCGGGAAGCTGGTCTGGGCGGCCAACTTGCCCCGCGGCACCTCCTCCTGGGACACAGCCCCTCTGTCCCGGGTCTTGTGGAGACCGGCTCCAGGGCCGGGTTCCAGGCCCTGCATCTTGTGGAAGGTGCTGGCGGCCACTTGCGGGTCCATCCTCTTGCTGGGCCTCTGGTGGTCGGCCGCCTTCTCCTCCTTCAGCTCCTTCCCTGTGGCATCCTGGGTGGAGGAGCAGAACTTGAGACCCTCGTCCCTAAAGAGGCTGAGACAGGGTTGAGGGGTGATGGCGGGCACTTTGCCCCCACACTCTCTTGGAGCAACCGGCTTCTGAAAAGTCTGCACAGGTGGGCCGCGGGCCACGCGCTTTGGGGGCACGGGGCCGGTGGCCATGGACGCCTGACCCGATGGGGCAGGTGCCTCTGGGAGCTGGCTGCCCAGCCCCTGGTTTTTGGAAGGCGGGCGGCTGCTGCTGGTCCTGCTGCTGCTGGCCAGGAGGCGCCTCTTGGCACCTTCACCCAGGCAGGGCATGGGGACGCGGGCCATCCTCCTCTTGTCTCTGGTGGCTGAGAGTTGGATGGAGCGGGGCTTCGGGGCCCGCTGCTGGGCAGCCTGGGGCAGGCTGGCTGACTTCACGGCAACCTTGTCTGCTCCCCGCAGCAGGTCACACAGCTCCTGGGGGGTGGGTAGCCCGGTGCGGGGGGCCCGGCCTCTCCTCACAGACGCTGGCTGGGTGAGGAGGTATTTGGGGGCCCAGCTGTATGTGGGGGGCACCGGGAGCAGGCCGCCGGGGCCAACAGGCTGATGGCAGGGTCCCTGGCAGGGAGGCAGGGCCACCAGGATTGGGGCAGGGCAGGAGGCATCCAGCTGGGCCTCCTGAGCTTGCAGATGGCCGGGAGGAAACCGGCACGGTGCCGTGGCCCTCAGGAGGGTTGGAGCTCGAGCTGCTTCACTTCCCCCGGGAGCCGACATGGTCCTGCTCTCCTGGCCTCTGGTGTCTGGAAGCCAAGACTGGGTGCCCTCAGCTCTTATACTGGCGGAAAGCCCCGCCTCCAAGCAGATTAACTCTCTCAGCCAATGAATCCTAATGACCTCAGGGCACCAGGAGTCAGGTGCACACACTTGTCTCCCCTTACCTAATCCCATCTTCTCTTGACTGGCTCCTAGAATCCCGGATCTCCCTCGGGACCAAATCAACAGGAGGGAGCTCTGAGTCCAGACGGTGAGCCCCATCCTCCGCTGAGTGCCCCAGAGTCACCGACAACCACGCCTGTCTCTGGGCCAAGGGGAGGAAGCCAAGGCTCTGACAGGTCAAGAGGGCACAGCCCAAGTCAGGAGCAAGACAGGGATCAGGCGCTGTGACCTTGTGGGAGGGGTCACACACGTCTCACTCTCCCTATTCTTGTCCCTTTCTCCGCCCCACCACCCCGCCCCCCGCAACCCCAAGGGTGGATCACAACTCTGATTCCATGTGGATCCTGGCACTTGTCTGCCAGGACTCGGGGTGTGTGGGACTGCGTCTCCTTTCCATGCCTGGTAAGATGAGAGGTCCTCTATGTTTCCTGCCCAACCGCCATGGCTCTGGGTTGAGCATCGACCCAATCTGGCGGACAGCATTTTGAGGACAGGACTATGAATTTGGAAACTGCTGTATGATCACACATATCTCTTGCCCCACATGTCTAACAATAAAGGAAGGTTCAATAAACTATAGGACCTGTGTAGTTTTATTTATTATCATGTTTATTTCCAGCCCAACCGCCACCGCTCTGGGTTGAGCATCGACCTAGGAACCAGGAGGTCATGGTTTCATTTGGGGTCTGAGCACCTGCCCGGGTTTCGGGCTCTATCCCCAATGTGGGGTGTGCAGGAGGCAGCCACTCAATGATTTTCTCTCATCATTGATGATCCTGTTTTTCTCTCTCCCTCTCCCTTCCTCTCTGAAATCAAATAAAATATATATATTAAAAAATAATAATGTTAGCCGAAACCGGTTTGGCTCAGTGGATAGAGCGTTGGCCTGCAGACTGAAAGGTCCCAGGTTCGATTCTGGTCAAGGGCATGTACCTGGGTTGCGGGCACATCCCCAGTGGGATATGTGCAGGAGGCAGCTGATCGATGTTTCTCTCCCGTCGATGTTTCTAACTATCTATCTCTCTCCCTTCCTCTCTGTAAAAATCAATAAAACATATTTTAAAAATAATAATAATGTTTATTTCCTGATTTTTTTTAAGGATCTTAAAAAAATTTTTATTGACCTCACCACAAAACCTATTTAGGGCAGTGACACAAGGAATGGCATAAAGAACCAGCAGGAGAGCTTAGGCTGGGCTGCTTTGGCTTTCTGGAAGTCAGAGAAATGGCGGAAATGAGGAACCTCAGAGACAGGTCTAGGGGTTTGGCTCAGGATGAGGTGCTGCTGCCCATTGCTCCCCTAGTTGCAAGTCTCCTGAGGTACCCTAGAGATTAGGGGATATGTCCCTAGGAGTGCCGTGAATAGAGGGGGAAGAGAATGGCGTGGGCATGGTCTCTGGGAGCTTTAGAGGTTTAAAAGTGTGGGTGTTTTGTGGAGAGCTTATGGGTAGAAAAAGAATATTCACTAGCTTTATGCTGATGCACCAAAATGAGATTTATTCTCTTAACTGGATTTCTATTATCTGCCTCCCTGACTAGGGTGATTTAAGGTATTTACCCTCTGGTTAGGGAAGAGAAGTGTATACGATTTACCCTTAAGTGTCCTTGCTTTAGGGAAGATGGGACTTACTAGGTGGCTCCCCAACTATAGGTCTAAGATTCCCTATTCCACTTGTCCTGGAATTCTCATAGCTTCTTATCAAATACACAATATAATATACCAGTGGTGTATTATACAACTGTACACCATAAAACTATAATTTCATAAACAATGTCACCCCAATAAATTCATGCCGGAAGCCGGTCCATCCTTGCTGCTTGACACATTCGCTGCAGGGAAGAAACATCTGCACAGCGTATGCTTCAAGGGGCCTGGCGTATATGGCACACTGTTCTTAATATGTTTGCTCCCCTTCTTGGCGCTATGTGTTTTGACGAAGGTCACCTCTCCGAGGTTGTTTCCCCAGGTAGGGATTTTTCCCTGAAGTTAGGGAGGGAATAAAACCCCTTAACTAAATGCCAGGTGGGTAGTTAATCACTTTAACTACGAATAATCACCCTTAAGCTACATAATCTTTACTCCCTGGAATGGAGATAAGAAACGCCCTAACCTTTGCAATAGAAATTAACAGGATTAAAATCAACTGGTATAAATACAGATGTAACAAGACAATAACCACCAGAACTTCGCTGGAGATCCTGGCTAGAACTTGGCTGGAGTTCCTGGCTAGAGATCCTGGCTAGGCTGCTGATCAACTGAACGCTGTCTCCGTGTCATTCCTTCTTTGCCAACTCTGTCCACACCTTTGGGGACCCCTGGACCTGCTGGGGTTGGACCCCAACAAATTCAAAGAACAAGAATACACATGTCTCAGATATGCCTCAAGTTTATATAAAGATGCCCTATACTCACATTTGCTACTAAAAATTGAAATAGCTGCGCACTCGCGCACCCGAGTGCTCCAGTTTCCCACGGCGCACTTGGCTCGGGCTTCTCGGCTGAGCGTGCAGTAACGCGAAGCCTCTGTTTCGGAGCACGGGGTTGCACAATGGCAGAGCAACTTTCCCCTGGAAAGGCGACGGATCAGGTGTGCACCTTCCTGTTCAAAAAGCCTGGGCGAAAGGGGCCTGTAGGCCGCAGGAAGCGCCCGATCTGCGACCCAGAGCCCAGAGACGGCAGCAGCAGCAGCAGCAGCAGCAGCAGCAGCGACGAAGGCAGCACTGTGGTTCGCCGCGAAAAGAAGCGGGCGACCCACAATCCGATGATCCAGAAGACCCGTGGCAGTGGTAAACAGAAGGTGGTTTACTGTGAATTGAGTAGTGAGGAGGAGGGAGATGGGAAGGGGAAGGAGGCTGAGAGTCTCCGTGTGGTCTACAAGTCCACCCGCTCGGCGAAACCCGTGGGGCCAGAGGACATGGGGGCGACTGCTGTCTACGAGCTAGACACAGAAACGGAGCGTGACGCACAAGCCATCTTTGAGCGCAGTCAGAAGATCCCGGAGGAGCTGAGAGGCAAGGAAGATGACAAGATCTATCGGGGAATCCATAACTATCAGAAATACATGAAACCCAAGGATACGTCTATGGGCAATGCTTCCTCCGGAATGGTGCGGAAGGGCCCCATCCGAGCTCCCGAGCATCTACGCGCCATCGTGCGCTGGGATTACCAGCCCGACATTTTTAAGGACTATAAAGAGACTGGCTTTTGCGGCTTCGGAGACAGCTGCAAATTCCTCCATGACCGATCAGATTACAATGTGCTTTGTAATCTGCTTTGTAATGGGGTGGCAGATGGAACGTGAGCTTGATGAGGGTCGCTATGGTGTCTATGAAGATGAAAATTATGAAGTGGGAAGCGATTGCGAGGAAATGCCATTCAAGTGTTTTCATCTGTCGCCAGTCCTTCCAAAACCCAGTCGTCACCAAGTGCAGGCGTTATTTCCGCGAGAGCTGTGCCCTGCAGCATTTCCCCACGGCCCCGCGCTGCTACGTCTGTGACCAGCAGACCAACGGCGTCTTCAATCCAGCGAAAGCATTGATTGCTAAACTGGATAAGCATCAGGATGCAGAAGAGGATGGGAACTTGACAGAGGAAAAGGCAGGTGATGAAGTAGGTTCCTGGATAGATGGCTTGTGAAAGCATCAGGATGTCTTGCAGAAAAAGAAAGAAAAAGGTATTTTAAAAAGGAAAGTTCGTAAGTGTGGCCTAGACATTACTCTAGGAGGAAATAAAGGGAGGATTTCTTCAAATATCTGGAAAACTGTAATTAAACGTCAATGTATTAGGCCTCAAAAAGAAAAGTAAAAAAAAAAAAAAAAAAAAAAAAAAGATGTCTTGCAGAAATCATTAAGCAGAAAGGACCACCTGGCGTTAAGAAGACCCTGGACAGGATGCCACCACGAACCTATTCTTGCGGTTTTGAAGAGCCTCATTCCTCCTCCTCAGCCATGTTGGAAACAGTCCTTTGAGGTCTCTTTTAAGACTTGCCATTGTCCTCACTCCACGTCTCCTCCTGTAGACCAGGCCATAACTCACCCCCACTACATACTCGGGCATTTCTTCTTCTCTGTCCTGCTGTTGGGGTGAATGTTTTTGTGGAAGGGAAGAGAATTGGATACTATGGTTGAGAGTCAACTTACTAAGGTTTTCTGCTAGTGCTTCTGAGACAGCTTGAGTGTCAGCTGAATAGCTTTCCTGGGACATCTGAGAAAATGACCCAGTGGAGGGGGCATTAAGCTTTGTGGGTGAATCCATTGCAAGTCTAGTCACAGCCTGAAGTTCCTCCTAGAACCCGTCTGCAAAGATTTCAAGCTGAAGGTGATGCTCAAAGCTCACAAGTTGCTACAAAGCAGTCTCTAGTTCCCGATTTTTAACATAATACAGATTTATTATAGAAAATTTCAGAAATAAGCAACTAGATAGATGAAAAGAAAACTATTCAAAAATCCTTTCACAGAGAAATAACATTGTGAACATTTGATCAGCTGTCTCTTAGAAATAGTTACATATTTCTTGTGCAAAATTGGGTACATTGTTTCTATTTATATTGTAGCCTGTTTCTTTAAACGTCCTCTGTATTTAACTATGTATACACATATATAAAGAAAGAGGGAACACTTCCGACTTCTTACTATGCAGTCAGTCTTCATTGGCAATAGGTTCTTCGAAACTGTGACTTTAAGCAAAATCATGCATAAGGAAAGTAATCTTTACCATAGGTTAAGTGATATATACAAGAGTTGTGTCTATATCATATTTGTGGTCACAAAAATATCACAAAACTTCTAAGACCAAAAGCACTTCTAATATTAAACATTGAAAGAAATATGAACTGTCTGGGTCAGTGGTTGAACATCTACCCATGAATCAAGAGGTCACTGTTTTATTTCCGGTCAGTGCACATGCCCAGAATTTGGCCTGGATCCCCATTAGGGGGCATGCAGGAGGCAGCTGATCAATGATTCTCTCTCATCATTGATGTTTTTATCTCTCTCTTTCCCCCCCTTCTTCTCTGCAATCAATAAAAATAATTTTTTAAAAATGTGAACTATACATACATTTTTTAAAGAATAATAAAAACAGAAAAAAACCAAGATGGCGGCATAGGTAAACACCTGAAATTGCTGCCTCGCACACCACTTCAAAAATACAACTAAAAGACAAAACGGACATCACCCAGAACCACAGGAAGGCTGGCTGAGTGGAAATTCTACAACTAGAAGGAAAGAGAAAAGCACACTGAGACTCAGAGGAGATGCAGAAGTAAAGTGCAGAGGTACGGAGGTGCATGCAGAAAGGGCTGGCAACTGAGGACCCGGTTGTCTTTTTCAATCCGGAGGGAGACACAAGCTCCCAACTGCTCTGAACTCTAGTTCCGGGTGAGTCTCTGGGGACCCAGACTCATACAGGGAGAAACTGGACTGTCTGGCATCAGTCGGAACTCGAGGGCTGCTTTCTCTCAGAGGTGCTTGCAGCGATTATCTCGATTACCTCGGGACACTGAGACCCGGGACCTCTTAGGGCAGGGCTGAGGATCAGCCATAGCTGTTCGCTCCGCCCTGTTGATTCCCTGAGACCCCGCCCCACCCAAGCTGCTAGCAGAGGCTTTTGCATATAAAAGGCCTGGCCCTTTGCAATCTGAAAATTACCTAACAAACTGCAGCTGGGTCAGAGAGACCCAGAACATCCAAAAGAAGGCCCAAGGCCCCACAGCAGCCTTGCATTGCTTCACAGCTGGGCCTCATCTGGGCACCTCCAAACCCCAAACAAAGAAGAGGAATCTGCAGATCTCTCCATAGCTCCTGCTGGGTAGCCTCACACAGAGGCTAAATTAGCACCTCCTTAGAGATCCAAGAGCCAGTATACCCAGTGGTCAGAGTGGGACCATCCAGATTATAACTCCTCAGATCCATAAGGGACACATTCAAGGGACAGACTCAGTGAGCACCAAAGCCCCACTGAAGCAAGTCTTGCCCCAGAAGGGTGTCTCCAGCACAGAAGTTCTCCCACTGCAGACACAGCTGATTCTCACAGCCAATTGGCCTGAAGGTCAATTCCTCCCAGTGATACCTACAACAATCAAGGCTTAACTACAACAAGACTGTGCACAAAGCCCACAAAGGGGTGCACCAAGAGTGTCCACCTCAGGTAATTGGGGAGGCTGAGCCACTGAGCCCTATAGGACACCTAGCACAAAAAGCCACTCTATCAACACAGGGAAGCATAAAAAATGCGTAGACAAAGAAACAGGTCACAAATGACACAAATGGAGGAAAGCAAACTACTGGATATAGAGTTCAAAACCACACTTATAAGGTTTTTCAAGAATTTTCTAGAAACCACCAATAAATTTAGTGAGATCCTCAATAAATCTAGTGAGACCCTTGAGGTTATGTAAAAGGACCAACTAGAAATTAAGCATACACTGACTGAAATAAAGAATATCATACAGAGTTCCAACAGCAGACTAGAGGATCGCAAGAATCAAGTCAAAGATTTGAAAAATGAAGAAGCAAAAAACACCCAACCGGAAAAACAAAAAGAAAAAAGAATCCAAAAATATGAAGATAGTGTAAGGAGCCTCTGGGACAACTTCAAGAGTACCAACATCCAAATTATAGGGGTGCCAGAAGAAGAGCAAGAGCAAGATATTGAAAACCTATTTGAAGAAATAATGGCAGAAAACTTCCCCCACCTGGTGAAAGAAATAGACTTACAAGTCCAGGAAGCACAGAGAACCCCAAACAAAAGGAATCCAAAGAGGACCACACCAAGACACATCATAATTAAAATGCCAAGAGCAAAAGACAAAGAGAGAATCCTAAAAGCAGCAAGAGAAAGACAGTCAGTCAGTTACCTACAAGGGAGTACCCATACGACTGTCAGCTGATTTCTCAACAGAAACTATGCAGGCCAGAAGGGAGTGTCAAGAAATATTCAAAGTGATGAACAGCAAGAACCTACAACCAAGATTACTTTACCCAGCAAAGCTATCATTCAGAATTGAAGGTCAGATAAAGAGCTTCACAGATAAGAAAAAGCTAAAGGAGTTCATCACCACCAAACCAGTATTATATGAAATGCTGAAAGGTATCCTTTAAGAAGAGGAAGAAGAAGAAAAAGGTTAAGATAAAAATTATGAACAACAAATACACATCTATCAACAAGCGAATCTAAAAATCAAGGGGCATAGGAAGGGAGTGGACTGACTATTCTCACGGGGGAAAGGGGTGTGGGGGTGCGGGAAGAGACTGGACAAAAATCGTACACCTATGGATGAGGACAGTGGGAGGGGTAAGGGCAGAGGGTGGGGTGGGAACTGGGTGGAGGGAAGCTATGGGGGGGAAAAAGAGGAACAACTGTAATAATCTGAACAATAAAGATTTAATAAAATTTTTTTTAAAAACCCACAGAAAACACTTGCTAAACTTCACAAAAAAAAAAGAAGAAGAAGAAGAAAAACAAATAAGGTAATTATTTTCCAACCCACTTATTCTAGTTCAGAGTCACAGGTGGTCAGAGTCCACCCCAGCAGCCCTGGCCCAGGAGGACAGGACACCTCCCTGGACAGGACACCCTTCCATCACACCCATTCCCACACTCACTCAGACTGGGGCCGAGGTAGATACTCAATTCACCTCCTCTTTGGGAGGTGGGAGGAACCAGAGTCCCCGGAGAAAACCCAGCCAGATGTGGGGAGACCGTGCAAACTCCTCACAGATAACAGCCCCACCAGGAATCGATTTTATTTCCTCATCAGTGTTATAAGGAAACAACACAGAGCGAAACTACGTGGTTCAAGGACTTGCTGTATAAGGGACGGTGCTAAATCCACTTCGTGGTTTATCTTCTTTAAATATCACAGGACCCCTCTGAGGTCTTATCACCCTCATTGTACAGGAGGAAATTGAGAATCAGGGAATTAAGTAATTTGGTGCAAGTCACACAACTCCTGAATGACCTAGTCAGGGTTGAAAGCCAGGTGGCCTGCCTTCACAGCCCACACTCTGAAGCAAACTCTATTCTACATCCCATGTCACTAAACATTCTTTGAAAACATGATTTGAAAAGCTGCTGCATAATATTGACTAACATAAATATGCCAAAGATGCGTTCATTTAACTCTTCCCCTAGCATTGAGCAATTGGGTTGTTTATAATCCTCCCCCCTCCGCCACCAGATATTTTTTCATTGCCTTTTTTTTATGAGGAAATTGATAAAATTCTAATAACTCTACTCTTCCCCCCAAATAAAGTTGCTTCCCTCAAATCCAATTAATCTTACAATGGAAATTAAAATATACATTACTTTTATTTTTTTGAATAGTTCTTTATTGCTGAAAGTATTATATATGTCCCCTTTATTTTCATTGCTGTTTAGAGAGTGGGAGGGAGAGGGAGGAAGAGAGGAGAGAGAAAAATCAATGTGAGAGAGGCATTGGTTGCCTCCCAAATGCACCCTGACCAGGGCCAGGGATCGAACCTGCAACCCAGGTATGTGCCCTTGACCGGGAATTGAACTCTCGACCCCTCCATGCACCGGCCAACGTTCTGACCATTGAACACCACCAGCCAGGGCCTGTCTTGTGTTTTAAGTGTAATATTTCAAAGAGTATTTTTGTGCATAAATCTTTGTCTTACAATGACCAACTCTCTTATTATTTCACTAGGGAATATACCTAGATGGGAAGTTCAGGGTCAAAATGATATCTAGCTAAAATTTAGTGGCGTCGCTGCAAATGGCATTTATAACAAGTTTATTTTTTTAAGGGGTTTTACTTGACAGTGCAAGGAATACATGGGAAATCTTTGAACCTTCTGCTCAATGTTGTTGTGAACTTGAAATTGCTCTAAAAAAATAAATTCTATTTCAAAGGGCCAGTGTAACATGGAAACAAGTTTATGGGGCTTTTGGGCCAGCCATCAGGAACAGTCCCAGCCCTGGCTCTGCCACCTGCCAGCTGGGTGGCCTTGGGCAGGTCACTCAAT
Organism: Myotis yumanensis; assembly: GCF_028538775.1. NCBI lineage: Eukaryota > Metazoa > Chordata > Mammalia > Chiroptera > Vespertilionidae > Myotis > Myotis yumanensis. The sequence continues at coordinate 84,808,437 of NW_027223757.1, read as the reverse complement.
CTCCCTGAGCCTCAGTCGCCTCACCTGTGACATGGAACTGACAGTGGTGAGGGGGATGGGATAAAGTGCTGTGAATGAAGCCCTTGACATACCGCCTCGTGCTCTGTGTCCTCCAGTGACGGGGCGGTGCTCCTCAGACGGGAGGGAGTGTGGGTACCCGGCTCCTGCTGTGGGAGTGGCAGCCTGAGTTCCCTGGCCCATGAGAGAGGATGGGGTTTAGGGGCCCAGCTGGAGTGGGAGGGGCCCCTCTGGAGGGAAACGGCTCCGCGGCCCCGCGGTGGAGCAGCTGAGGTGCAGCTGGGCCTGCGGCCTGGGAGGCAGCCTTGTGGGTGCCTGCTCCCCCAGCCGACGCCTCAGGCCTGCAGCTGTGACCTGCCTCCTCTCAAATGGGCCATGGCCGGGGCTTGGCTGCTGCTTCTCTTGGCCCTCGGGTGTCCAGCCCTGCCCACAGGTGAGTCCCCTCCCTGCTTCTCTCTCTGTGCCCCATTTGTCTGCCCCAAACCCCCCTCTCCCTCTGGGCGTCCAGGTGTGAGTGAGATGCAAGGAGGCAGAACAGAGGCTCTGGGTCCGCACCAGAAGCCCATCTTCCCTTCCCCATTGCACTCTACCTCCCAGCTACCTGGCTCTGGGGCCCCAAGTCCTGCTCCCCTGGGGTCCACAGTGTTGGTAGGGAGCAGTCACCTCTTGGAGGTATAGAGAAACAAAGCAAGCTGGGTGGGTGTCCATGGGGGTCGGGTGGAGGAGCCAGGGCTGTGATGTGATATGGAGTGATGGGACCTGGGCAATATTGTGGGGTCCCCTCCTGCCCTTCCTGTCCAGGTCTCCTGCCCTCGGGGTGCCCTTTCCACCAGGGTTCAGTGTTCCCCCTTATCAATGGGCTCTCTGGAGAAGTCCCAAGGCCTCAGTGACTTCCTGGGTGTATGTACCCCCAGGCCTCCAACGATCAAGGCTGAAGCCAAAGGACTAGAATTCTGAGAATTCCAGCTTCATTAGCCTGTGCATATTTGCATGTTTGGGGGGGTGAGGGGAGAGGGGGAGGGAGTCCTTGACCTTTGAATCAAGACATCTCCTTGAGCTAAAGCTGACCCAGTGTGGCACAGCTCCCCCTCCTAAGGAGGCCAAGCATACCCATGTGGAGCAGGCAGGAGACGGAGCTCTGGGAAGGACGCAGCCAGGGTGAGGAGGAGCAATCCTGGGAGGCTTTGTGGAGGAGGCAGATGCTTAACTTCCTTGGGGAGTGCCTCTACTGGTACAACTTCGAAGGCTCAGGAGCTGTGGTTCCTGGAGCTCACTCCCAGCCTTCTCTACCTCCTTTGTTTGTGATACTATTAATGATAGTATTGATAAGAATACTAATACTCATCTGCCATGTGTTTTACATTCATGAAGTTTATTCTACGCAACAACTTTGTGGGGCCGGTGTTATTAACCCCATTATATTGATGGGACCATTGAGACTCAGTATATTAAGTGCCTGAGACAAACCAACTCTATTCGAGGCCACGTCCCAGGCTTGGTCCACTTTGTCGAGTAGCAAAATCTTAGTCATCCTTCCAAGTGGGGTGAAATGTGGGACTTGGAGTCACCGAGATCTGAGCTCAAATCCCAAGTGGGCTACTAACCATCCACATGCTACTAGGTCAGTTATCTGACCCTCAAGAAATCTCATGTGAGCACTCCACACCCCCGTCCCCACAAAATACTCTGGCACGTGTCCCCGCACCCTGGGCATTTCTTTGGCCTGGCTACACTTAGAGTTGTTGTGGGGTTTGTGTGTGTGTGTGCGTGTGTGTGCGTGTGTGTGTGTGCGTGTGTGTGCGTGTGTGTACGTGTGCGTGTGCGTGCGTGCGTGTGCGTGCGTGTGCGTGTGCATGTGCGTGTGTGTGCATGTGCGTGTGCGTGTGCGTGCGTGTGCGTGTGTGTGCGTGCGTGTGCGTGTGTGTGCGTGTGTGTTGTTGTTGTTGTTTTGTTAATCCTCACCAGAGGATATTTTTCCATTGATTTTTAGAGAGAGTGGAAAGGAGGGGAAGAGATAGAGAGAGAGAAACATCGATGTGAGAGAGAGACATCGATTGGTTGCCTCCTGCATGCGCCCTGGCCAGGCCCAGGGTTCGAGCCTGCAACCAAGGTACATGCCCTTGACTGAAATCAAACCCAGGACCCTTCAGTCTACAGTCGACACTCTATCCACTGAGCCAAACCAGCTAGGGCTTAACTCACAGTTTTCACTTGTTTGGAGGTTTTAACCTTTGAGACTTATTTTTATGAGCAAATATCCAACTGTTCAAAAATAACATTCGGTTATGTATTGAATGAATCATCCTTACTGAAAAGACTAAGTTTGTGGAAAATTAGGACTATTCTGAAAAATAAAGGACAGATCTTCCTGGATTGCAGGTTCAATCCCCGGTCGAGGCTGTTTCTCTCACATCAATGTTTCTCTCCCTTCCTCTCTCTAAGCATGTCCTGGGGTGAATAACACAACCAACACCCTTCCATGTTCCACTCAGATTAACAAATGGTTATGATCCTGCCATATTTAAACTAGATTTTTAAAAATATGTATTTTTGCCCTAACTGGTTTGGCTCAGTGGATAGAGCGTCAGCCTGCAGACTGAAGGATCCCAGGTTTGATTCTGGTCAAGGGCATGTACCATGGTTGTGGGCATATCCCCAGTAGGGGGTGTGCAGCAGGCAGCTGATCAATGTTTCTCTCTCATTGATGTTTCTAACTCTCAATCCATCTCCCTTTCTCTCTGTAAAAATAATCAATAAAATATATATTTTTTAAAAATATGTATTTTTTATTTATTTCAGAGAGGAAGGGAGAGGGAGAAAGAGATAGAAACATCAGTGATGAGAGAAAAACATCGATCAGATGCCCCCTGCATGCCCCCTACTGGGGATCAAGCCCGCAACCCAGGCATGTGCCCTGACCTGGAATTGTCTCCGCATTTTTTATGCTTTCTTGGTGCACCCCCTTGTGGTCTTTGTGCGCAGTCTTGTTCTAGTTAAGCCTTGATTGTTGTAGTTAATACTAGAGGGATTTGACCACCAGGCCGACTGGCTGTGAGAATCACCTGTGTCTGCCTTGGGAAAACTTCTGTCCTCTGGAGAGGTGCTAATCTAGCCTTTGCCTGAGGCTATCCGGCAAATGGCTCTGCGCAGGGCTTGGGTGGGGCGGGTCGCACGGGATCAACAGGGCGGGCGGAGGGAGCAGTTATGGCTGCTCTCAGTCCCGTTCCCAGAGGCTCTGCTTCTCAGAACCCCAGCAACCGCTGCAAACCTCGGAGAGAAAGCTGCCCTCACGTTCCAACTGATGCCAGACAATCCCGCTTCTCCCGTTTGAGTCTGAGTCCCTAGAGACTTGCCCAGATCTGGAGCTCAGAGTCTGAGACTCCCTCCTGATTGAAAACGACAACTGCGCCCTCAGCCACCAGCCCGCTTTGCGCGCGCACCACCGCACCTTTATATTTTCCACACTGTGCCCCCTCTGAGCACAATACATAACTGAATGTTATTTTTGAACAGTTGGATATTTGCTCATAAAAATGTTATTTTTGAACAGTTGGATATTTGCACAACAGCTCGGTTTGCTGTTGTCTTTCCTTCTAGTTGAAGAGTCTCTCCTCAGCCAGCCTTCCTGTGGTTCTGGGTGATGTCCGTTCCGTCTTTTAGTTGTATTTTTGAAGTGGTTGTTTGCGGCAGCAGTCTCCGGTGTTTACCTATGCCGCCATCTTGGTCTCTCTCTGGAATTGAACTGTGGCCTCCTGGTTCATAGATCGATGCTCAACCACTGAGCCATGCTGATCGGGCTGAACTAGATTTTTTTAAGAATCAGAAAGTTACAGATACATTTGAAGCCCCTTTAATCTCATTCCAGATCATGTTTCCTTCTCTTCCTCCCCAGAGGTGACCACTCTCCTGAGGCTGGCACAACCAGGTATTCTGCGTGTTTGTTTCCCATGAGACTGAGTTCTTTGAAAGTGGGGACAATCTATACTAATAAAAGGGTAATATGCTAATTAGACCGGACATCTTCCGGACAATGCCACGGTGGCGGGGGCTGAGGCAGAGGTGGTTAGGGGCGATCAGGCTGATAGGGGAGGCAGTTAGGGGGCAATCAGGCTGACAGGCAGAGGCGGTTAGGGGCGATCAGGCAGGCAGGCAAGCAGTTAGGAGCCAACGGTCCCAGATTGCGAGAGGGATGTCCGACTGCCATTTTAGGTCCGATCCCACAGGAGTCCAGAGGGGTCCTGGATTGGAGAGGATGCAGGCCAGGCTGAGGGACTCCCCCCATACACAAATTTCGTGCACCAGGCTTCTAGTGTATATATAAATTTTATATATAATTTAATGTTGTATGTAAATTAATGTTGTATCCCTAATGCCTTGCACAGAAAGGTTCAGATATGATATATGAGTGATGGAAAGATGATGGATAGATGGACAGATGGACATATAGATGGAAAGTAGAGAGAATAGCTGTAGAAAACATGGATGATGGAAAAAGAGTTAATGAATTGAGAGGTGAATGACAGGGTGGAGGGAAGGAAAGGTGTTTAGATGGGAAAACGCAAGGAGAGAGGGGTGGTTGAGAGGATGGAGGGACAGATGGATGGTGAACGGACAGATAGAAGCCTAGGAGCCTACAGTGAGATGCTGGCCTGGGAGGGCACAAACAGATCTAGGCCCCCACCGGTGCATGCTCTCTTTTTTTGTTTGTTTGTTTGTTTTTATTATATCAGGTTCCCATTTTTTTTAAATTAAATCTTTATTGTTCAGATTATTACATTTGTTCCTCTTTTTTCCCCCCATAACTCCCCTCCTTCCAGCTCCCACCCCTCCCTCTGCCCTCACTCCCCACCCACTGTCCTCATCCATAGGTGCACGATTTTTGTCCAGTCTCTTCCCGAATCTCCCACACCCCTTCCCCCCCAAGAATAGTCAGTCCATTCCCTTTCTATGTCCCTGATTCTATTATAATCAACAGTTCATTCTGTTCCTCAGATTATTTATTCACTTGATTTTTAGATTCACTTGTGCTGGGGTCCAACCCCAGCAGGTCCAGGGGTCCCCAAAGGTGTGGACGGAGTCTGCGAAGAAGGAATGACACGGAGACTGGGTTCAGTTCATCAGCATAGCGAGTTTCTCCCTCCAGGATCTGTAGCCAAGTTCTGGTGCCATGTTCTCTCGCTAGGTTCTCCATCCAGCTTCTCCAGGTTCTCCAGCCAGGTTCAGTCACCAGGTTCTAGTCAGGTTCTCTTGCCATGTTCTGTCTAGGTTCTCCAGCCAAGTTCTGTAGCCAGGTTCTGTCCAGGATCTTTTGCCATGTTCTCTCCCTAGTTTCTCTCTCTAGGTTCTGTGTCTAGGTTCTGTCTAGGATCTCCAGCCAAGTCCTGTCTCTTGGTTCTGTCTTTTGTTGTCTTGTTACATCTGTATTTATACCAGTTGATTTTAATCCTATCAACTTCTATTCCAAAGGTTAGGGTGTTTCTTATCTCCATTCCAGGGAGTAAAGATTATGTAGCTTAAGCATGATTAACTACCCACCTGGCACTTAGTTAAGGGGTTTTATCTCCTCCCTAACTTCAGGGAAAAATCCCTACCTGGGGAAACAACCTTTCTCGGAGAGGTGACCTTGGTTAAAACACATAGCGCTAAGGGGAGCAAACATATCAAGAACAGTATGCACATACGCCAGGTCCCCCAAAACATACGCTGTGCAGATGTTTCTTCTCTGCAGCGACTGTGTCAAGCAGCAAGGATGGACCGGCTCCCGGCACACTTGTTGATAGATGTGTATTTGTTGTTCATAATTTGTATCTTTACCTTTTTCTTCTTCTTCCTCTTCTTAAAGGATACCTTTCAGCATTTCATATAATACTGGTTTGGTGGTGATGAACTCCTTTAGCTTTTCCTTATCTGTGAAGCTCTTTATCTGACCTTCAATTCTGAATGATAGCTTTGCTGGATAAAGTAATCTTGGTTGTAGGTTCTTGGCATTCATCACTTTGAATATTTCTTGCCACTCCCTTCTGGCCTGCAAAGTTTCTGTTGAGAAATCAGCTGACAGTTGTATGGGTACTCCCTTGTAGGTAACTGACTTTCTTTCTCTTGCTGCTTTTAAGATTCTCTCTTTGTCTTTTGCCCTTGGCATTTTAATTATGATGTGTCTTGGTGTGGTCCTCTTTGGATTCCTTTTGTTTGGGGTTCTCCACGCTTCCTGGACCTGTAAGTCTATTTCTTTCATCAGGTGGGGGAAGTTTTCTGCCATTATTTCTTCAAATAGGTTTTCAATATCTTGCTCTCTATCATCTTCTGGTACCCCTATAATTCTGATGTTGGTACGTTTGAAGCTGTCCCAGAGGCTCCTTATACTTTATTCGTATTTTCGGGTTCTTTTTTCATTTTGCTTTTCCAGTTGGGTGTTTTTTGCTTCTTCGAATTTCAAATCTTTGACTTGATTCTTGCGTTCCTCTGGTCTGCTGTTGGGAGTCTGTATAATATTCTTTATTTCAGTCTGTGGATGCTTAATTTCTAGTTGGTTCTTTATCACAGCATCGAGGGTCTCATTAAATTTCTTGTAGATCTCAATAAGTTTATCGGCGGCTTCTAAACAGTTCTTGAGAGACCTTAAAAGTGTGGTTCTGAATTCAATATCCTCCCTTGATAGTTTTGTCTTGTTTCTTTGTCTCCGCATTTTTTATGCTTTCTTGGTGCACCCCCTTGTGGTCTTTGTGGGCAGTCTTGTTGTAGTTAAGCCTTGATTGTTGTAGTTAATACTAGAGGGATCGGTGCATGCTCTCTTACAGGTGTGGGCGGCACCCCCTTCCCCTCGCTGGCCCCACCCATCACGATGCAGGTGGATGGGAAGCAGCAGGTGCTGGTGGTTTGCCTGGTCCTCGATGCCGCGCCCCCTGGCCTTGAGAGCCCCATCTGGTTTTCAGCTGGCAACGGCAGCGCACTGGACGCCTTCACCTACGGCCCTTCCCCAGCTGCAGATGGCACCTGGACTAGCGTGGCCCAGCTCTCCCTGCCCTCGGAGGAGCTGGCATCCTGGGAAACCTTGGTCTGTCACACCGGGCCTGGGGCTGGGGATCACAGCCAGAGCACACAGCCCCTGCAGCTGTCAGGTGGGGACAGAGCCTAGGGCCTTGTGAACGCCCCCTGCCCCTTTCATTCGCCCTGGAACTAGGATTTGGTGGGAAGGAAGGCAGGCCCAGACCATGGGGGCATGAAGGGTGTCCAAGTGACGACCAACTAGGCGAAGGGGTGCCTGGGCTCAGAGCAGGGCCATCTGAGGGCCCTGAGTCCTGGGATTTGCAACTGTGATGTCTCACTCAAATCTAGGCTCTGATGCACATCTTCCACGAGGTAATAATGCCTCCTCCCTCCTAGGACTGAGATATATATTAAGGTATATATTGCCTTATATTAAGGTATATATTGCCTTATATTAAGGTATATAATGTTTCCTACCACCTAGGGCTAATATCTCTCTATATACCCAGGATTAATATCTATATATCACCCTATATATAACACCCTACCTATTAGAACCAAACAATAAGTAAATAATTAATTGCTACCACTTATTCAGTGCTTACTCTTGCCAGGTACTATTTATTGTAAACACTTTACATTTATGAAGTCATATAATTTTCCTCATTTCTTCAGGCACAGAGAAGTTAAGTAATATGTCCAAAGTCATCTATTACTATTACTTTATTCTTTAAAATATATATTTTTATTGATTTCAGAGAGGAAGGGAGAGGGAGAGAGATAGAAACATCAGTGCTGAAAGAGAATCATTGACTGGCTGCCTCGTGCACGCCCCACACTGGGGATCGAGCCCACAACTCGGGCATGTGCCCTGACCGAGAATCGAACTGTGACCTCTTGGTTCATAGGTCGACGCTTGACCACTGAGCACATCGGCCGGGCTGTTATTACTTTATTAATAACCAGATGACTTCCTCTTTTTGGATTGTGTTGGCTTTAAAGTATTTGTTGAAAAAGTTCTCTGCCTCCCAAAGGCTGCTGAGAAAACCGATTCCTTGTCCAAAAGTGCTGAGGCAGCTCGGCCTCCCAGTGACACAGAACAGGTGGCGGCGGGGAGCCGGGGAGATCCAGGCCCCTCGGAGGACGTGCAGCAAATGGGCTCAGGTTCCCACTGCCGGTTCCTTTGTCCATTTATCCAACATGCCATGAACAGGGCCCCGTGTCAGGGCCGGGGCACAGTCCTGGGGCGGAGGGCACGGTACTGGGGTGCAGGGAACGGCCCATCCCAAGTCTCACTCCTTCTCCTTGGCTGGCAGGAGAGACTGCCTCAGCGAGGACCTGCCTCTGGGAGCCTCTTGGGGGTGAGTACTGGGGGCCAGGCCCTTAGGTGCTGTTGGTTTCTGGGGGTTGGTAGGTGTTCCCTGAGGAGGCGGTCCGGCTGGGTTGGTGCTCTGGCCAGCCTGGGCCTCTGTCCACCGGTGGGTAAGATCTCTGACCCCAGCCCGGTGCCTGGACACCAGTTGAGAAGCACAGGTGAGCGCTAACAGAAGGGCCGGTGAACTTTCCCGGGGCAGCCCGGGTGAACGGTCAGCCTCAGAGCCTCGGGAGACCCCTGGGAGTCTGGGGAGCGGTCACTTCCAGCACCTGCTGGCCATGGTCACCAGTCCGGTCTCTTCCTGGCCGAATGAGACTTCTGAGCTGGCTCCTCTCTGCAGCGATGCTGACTCCTGCCTGGCTTGGGGGGAATATAATAAAATGAAGGTTAGGCAGGTATTTGTAATGACCAGGAAGGGTTGAGGGTAGACCCCAGGAAGGACTTCCCCTGAATTTGGGGGGACGACAGGGAGGAGGAATGGCCAGGGCAGAGGACAAGGCCCCTCCTCTCGGGTGGACATTCGCAGGGGGTGGGGTGCGTGAGGAGCCCCGGGCCCAGCCTGCCCCTTCCCCTCCCGCAGGGACGCCCGGCCGCGCGCTGCGGCTGGAGGCGCTGCGGCTGCTGCTCTTCAAGCTGCTGCTGTTCGACGTGCTCCTGACCTGCAGCCGCCTGCGCGCCCCGCCCGCCGCGCGCGGGGACCCGGCCGCCGGCCCGCCCGCTGGACCCCGAGCTCCCCGCGCCGGCCGCCGGCCCGCAGCGCAGCCTCGGCGGGTAGGAGAGCCTCTGCCCCCACCGACTGCAATGGCCGCCGGCAGAGGCCAAGGGCTCAGACCGTCTGCCCCGCCCTCCGGGTCCCGACCCTGGCGGGAGCCCAGCCCAAGAGGAGGGGATGCTCTCTGCCCACCCAACGGCCAGCGCTCAGGGCCCGCCTTCCGTATGCAGACCTCCCGCCTCGGAGGACACTGCGACCTGCCTCCTCCTGGACCCGAGCTTCCTGGGGGTGGGGGGGCTCCCTCCTTCCACTGAGGCCGATCGGAGGAAAAGGCTGCGTCTCCCCCATCTGGACACTTGAGATGCAGAACACCTAGGACAATTAAAGGAGAACTTAAATGACACAAGCCAATGGGAAGTGTTTTCATTCATGTCTCCTCTGGGAGGAGGCAATTTGGCAGATTTAGGGGAGGAAGAAATCTGGGAGGGCTTCCCAGAGGAGGAGGGCTTCCTGAGGGCAAGACCCTGGGAATTGCTGCCTGGGGCTGGGAGTTGGGGAGGACCCTGCCCCACCTGTCTCCTTACTCCGCAGCCAAGCATGAGGCAAGGCCCCTTCTGGCTCCTCACCCTGGCCCACGCTCTGTGAGAGGTCAGGCGTGCAGCCCAGGAGCCCAGGAGCCCAGGAATGTGGGTGCTGGGCCTGATGTGAAGTCTTGTACAGACATGAATGAGGGGAGCAGGGCCAGGATCCCAGAGTAAGGGGAATGTGTTCAATGCCAAGAGCATTGGTGGTCATTCCAAGCTTACACTTATTAATCAAGTAAGGGTCATTATTCATTTCACAAACATTCGTTGAACATCAACTCAGCCAGGCACCAAAGCGGTTTTTGTTTTGTTTCCTAAAGAGGGTTCTTGCGCTGATAGAATATGCGGCTCCACGATGGGGTGTAACCAGCGTGTGCCCTGTTCCTTCAGCACCGCCCCTCCCAGAGGTTCCTCTCAGGGAATCAGCCCAAGAACTCTGGGTGCTGTCACGTGGATGTCCCCCAGGCCGCACAGAGCAGTCTGCTGGGTCAATGGTGCTGTTGGAGCATCCATCTTACATATAAACTGCTGTTTGAAATGTTAACCCTGCTATTGTGGCTCCTGTAAATGCCTGCCTGCTTAAATAATAAGGAAAATGAGACTACTCCCATTCCAGAGAGGCCATAAACCTTCCCCAGACGAAGTTATCAGTGCTGGCACCAGGCCAGGCCTCTGGTTGAGGTCTCAAAGCCCCAGCACATAGGGCTCTTTAAGAACTTGCAAAGGGGACCGGAAAACCCCATATTTGGGAGACAACGAAGGTAAAAAAGATATAAATAGGGAAACTTCCTCCATGTTGGGGTCCAGAATGTGAAATACAGTTTTCTCTCGTCCCGGTGTAATAATAATAATAATAAAGTGTAATTCCATTTCTCTAAGCATTGCTTGGTTCTTCTCCGGTCTTCTGTAACATTAATCCTTCCCTGAAACACTGGGAAATCAACCGCGCTTGGCCTTTTTGGACTCCAGTGAATGTACAGGTTTGGGGCCCGGGGGCGCCGGATAGGCCTCCGGGAGGCATCGCTCTGCTGATTTAGCAGAATTGACCTCAACCCAGAACCCGGCTGGCATCTGGAGAGAGTGGAAGGACACTTCTGAACCTGTCGACAGAATCGGTAAGGTAGGGGCCCCAGTCAGTCAGGCCCACTCCAAGTGAGTAGAAGGGGGAGCTTGATCACCTCCCCAGAAGCCATATGGCTTCCTCAGGCAATTAATCAGGAATCAGGTGGACTGTTTAAACTCTGAGTAAATATCTGGTAGAAGTCAAAAACTCAGATTGTCTGGCGTATAAATGTGTGAGAGTGTGTGAAGTGAAAGCTACTTTGTGCCACCGGGCTGTACACACGAGAGTATTTGTTATCTCTTTCTGTTGTTTAATTTGTTTAAAGATAGGGCAAACCCCACTTTAGGGGAAGCCTAATTGTGTATAGTAAGGCTGAATGCTGTGACGAACTGCAAAAGTCTCTAGCTGCTGAGAGTTATTTTTCTCAGAGTCTTTTGCTCTCCATCAAGGAGGGAATCAGCCCGCTTAGATTTCTGTCTGTTTATGTACTAGGGGCTTTGGTTTCGTCTTCCCTCCCTGATCTGTGATTTTGCTGTATTAGGTTGAAATTTTGGAATTCTGGGGTTAAAGGTATAAATTTGTGAAGGGTGTAGCCCAGAGAAGTTTAAACAAAGGCTAGACCACTACCCTTTTCTCCCCTGCTAAGGCTTGTTAGGTTAAGATTAGTACATTTTCTCATGGCCTGTTTAGGGCAAGAGAGAAAGACTGCCAGACTTTTCATAATTAACTGCTCCGGAGCGGGTGTGTGGTGGGTGGTGGCAGTGGGATTCGCTGGGTAGGGCGGTAGGCTCTCAGCCTGCTGAGATAGAGGAGCCCTGGGCTGGGGGGCAGGGAGATGGTTGGAGAGATCAAGAGTAGTAAAGGAGGAGGATTTAAGATCCTCTAGGGCAGCGGTTCTCAACCTGTGGGTCGCGACCCCTTTGGGGGTCCAATGACCCTTTCACAGGGGTCACCTAAGACCATCGGAAAACATATATATATTACATATTGTTTTTGTGATTAATCACTATGATTTAATTATGTTCAATTTATAACAATGAAAATACATCCTGCATATCAGATATTTACATTACGATTCCTAACAGTAGCAAAATTACAGTTATGAAGTAGCAACGAAAATAATTTTATGGTTGGGGGTCACCACAACATGAGGAACTGTATTAAAGGGTCGCGGCGTTAGGAAGGTTGAGAACCACTGCTCTAGGGGCTTAGAGTAAAGAGGAAAAATCTGTGAGGGAAAGCAACTGTTACAGGAAGAAAAAAATGTGTCCTTAAATGTAAAGCCTACATATACAGGATCTCAGACCATTTGCCTTGTTTCAGGACAGAGTAAATGGTTAATGTAGGAAGGGGGGAGGGGTATCAGCAGTTAATTATGAAGCAGTGAGAGATAGGTTTTTGTTGATTTACTGGTTGCAGACCGCTCTGCTGGCATAGGGGTCTGGTCCATAGCCTACCATGTGTCTTATCTGAACTGCATTAGACTCAATATACTTGAATTTACATAAGGAAAAATATAGCAGTTTTTACTAGACAAGTTTTAATTTACCTGCTCTTAGTTTTATCACAGAAGGTCCAAGGCATGGTTATGCATTTTTAAAGGACATAGAAAGAAGGTTTAAAGGCTAATTTGAAAGTATAAAATTTGTAAAGGTTATGTATACGATAAAAAGGAAAAGAGAAATGTTAAAAAGAAATCCAACTAATGTTATCATAATCATCTATTCATGAACGCCGTCGGCCCTGGTTATATATCTTGTATGTCTTGTTTGGCTTGCTGTTTTCAGTTATTTGTTAGGATCCTCATAGAGGACATAACCTGGTCTTTCCCTTCCTCCCTCACTCCTGATCCTGACAGCATGTGTAACTGGATTAAAGATCTTTTCTTTCAGGAGGCCCTCCAGGCTTTCAGTCCACAAGAAATTTCCCTGCACACCCTTGTCATCCTCTGCCTTCTTTTCCAGGCCGACTAAGAGTCATTTTTCTCCACAGGTCGGACCCCAGCCTCCAGGAGGGAGGCCTGCTACAGCGGTAGTCTGTAGTTTTCTCCGAAACTCCCACTGTTTCTATTTCTCCCCTCTGTAGGAATTGTCTTCCTCTAACTCACAATAGGAAAGGGGACAAGCAACAGGCCCTGGAATCTGTGAAAGTGGCCAGGGATGAAGCTGATAAAGTTTCCCGTTTGTAAATGTGCTGAAAGGGGACAGGTAGGTGGGGGCGGGGGGTGGCTAGATGCCCCATTCCGGCAAGGGAGCCCACAGAGAAGGCTGTGGTCTCTGCCAGGAAAGAGAATGGGCAGCATAGTAGAGCCTGAAGCCCAAGCTACCACTGCAGGAGCGCTTTGCTATGTGCAAACCTGTCTCCCCCTGCAGCCCCGGCTGTGTTTGGCTCGCCACTGGGAACCAAGCAGTGGTGAGAGACAGGGATGGCAAGGCCCTGTAACTGATAAACAGGGTTAACAGGAGAGGGTAAAGGGAAGGAACTCTCCATGAAGCAGAGAGCCTTCAGGACTTTCAGACTCTCCTAGAGAGGAGGAGTCTGACGAAGGGACGGGCGGAGACCCCGTTGGGTTAGGACAGCCGTGGGCAAACTACGGCCGCAGGCCGGATGCGGCCCGTTTGAAATGAATAAAACTAAAAAAAAAAAAAAAAAAAAAAGACCGAACCCTTTTATGTAATGATGTTTACTTTGAATTTACATTAGTTCACACAAACACTCCATCCATGCTTTTGTTCCGGCCCTCTGGTCCAGTTTAAGAACCCATTGTGGCCCTCGAGTCAAAAAGTTTGCCCACCCCTGGGTTAGGAGGACCAGAGGCTGCATATTGAACTTATAGACTGCAGTTTGCTAGGCAGAGGTCCATGCCCAGTTGTATAGGGATTAAGCTGCCTGTGTACAGCAAAACAACTTTTTCTCGTGCCAGAATACATTTTAGGGAAATTGGACAGACTGTGTTTGTGGCTGGAACGAAGAACCGGCCGCGACGCACAGCCCTGACAGTGGCCTGCAGAGAACTGTATAATAGACTTAGATGATGCCTGCGTCTTCATGGACATGACTCCAGAGAGACAAGGACAGTTTTGCTTTGTGTGAGAAGGTCAAAAATGGACTTTAGTCACCTCCCTGAGATGTTTGTATAGCCCTACCATGCGTCATGTTTGGTAGCAGAAAAATTGGCTGCCTGAAGTGGCCACAGTGCCAATATTGTACTTCATTACATAAACATGTTATATTAACCTTTAATTCTCTTGCAGATTTGAATGCAGTTGCCAAAAGGGCAGGTGCCCAAATAGGCAAAGAAAAATACCCATCAGATTTTAGTCTCTATTGAAAGACAATTGGCAGCCTGTATACTGCCTTGCAGGCCTGTGTGACCATGCCCATGTCAGAGATGGCACAAACCTCAACTTTAGGAACCTGGGGGAGGCCTGTATAGAACAGGGGGAAGTGGTAAGTCCCAGCCCTCTGTCACGGGAATTACAGACCCTGTGAGGTCCTGTAACATGTGAGACCCTGGAAAGGGATAAAGCTCAGGTGGAAGATACTCCCTTAATCCATTCTGAGAGGGCATGCCACCCCTCCCAGAGGCCATATATAGTTTAAGGACAAGCCAAGTAGGGGGAACCCTACTGCAGGACAGCTGTGACTATTTGAATATAGACACATTTTAAATTTCTTCTTGTCATTTAAAGGCAGTTACTGTTTTGTTATAATACATTTGGAAAAATATTACTCTGAAGAATCCATGAAAAGGACTAGCAAAGAAAATCATAAAATCTTAAAGCAGGTCAGTATATTTTTCTCCTTATATAATTCCTCCGAAACTTGGCAATACCTAATAAATAAATCATGGCAATACATTTCTTTGCATAAATTCAATAAGACCGGTTTCCAACAGTGGTTTTATTAACCGAAAACTTTGACTGGAGTATCATGTTTTAAAGAGCCCTGTCTGAGCTCTGAAGACTTGAAGTCAGTAAGAGTGCCATGAAGAGCCAGAACCGGTTTGGCTCAGTGAATAGAGCGTCGGCCTGCGGACTCAAGGGTCCTGGGTTCGATTCCGGTCAAGGGCATGTACCTTGGTTGCGGGCACATCCCCAGTGGGGAGTGTGCAGGAGGCAGCTGATGGATGTTTCTCTCTCATGGATGTTTCTAACTCTCTATCCCTCTCCCTTCCTCTCTGTAAAAAATCAATAAAATATATTTTAAAAAAAATAAAATAAAAAAAAAGAGTGCCATGAAGAAAGCCTAGTATCCTGCTTGGTAGCCCTGAAAATAGATGGCACTGGAGCGTCAGGCCCATGCCCTATCATCACTGGCGATTGGTTAGAGTAGAGAGGGAACAATAAGGGCGCCTCTGAGTTCCTGCAGAATCTCCCCCCGCCCCCCCCCCCCCCGCCCCCCGCCCCCGCCCCGCCACGCACTCTGGGCCGCAAGGAGTAGGAAGGTTGCTAAGATGGGCCTTGAAGCCTAGGGTGTGGGCCCAGGTGGAGTTGCTGCAGGTGAGGGATTCACCTAACTCAGCAGGTACTGCAGGCAGGCCTGACAGCAGCTGGCCCTACGGGGCACATTAAGATTCAATTATGAAATTCCTGCAAAGATAGTCAGTTACCATTCTTGTTGTGTTTATGCAAACAATCAGGCCAAATTGAATGCAATAGATAAATTAGTCTTGATTTAGCTCTTTTAATAAACAGAGGAATAATTTTAAAGAGAAATATTCTATTTCAATAGAAGTTATTAAAACTGAAATGTTTTCTTTCCCTTCCACCAGACCGTTTGTTATAACTCTTGCTGTTCTAATTGCTCAATAACACTAAATTTTAAAAGGCAGTTTGTGTCCACCCGGTCACAAGCCCACCTCCTTCGCTGCCCAGGCCTCATCGTCCCTCTGACAGACAGCGAGGATCTCTTGGCTCTGAGAGAAAACTCCGTCCCTCTTCAGCACGGAAGTAGCCAGAGGACCCCACCGACGTCCATTTTCCCTGACAGAATTCAGAGCCAGGATCCTTGCGGTAATGTATTGGGCAGTAAGACAGACATGAGCAGAGCAAGAACAATGGGCCAACGAGCACTACCAAAGGTAACTGAGTCTTTCCACCTCTACGTATGTGAGACAGGGGGCATAGCCAAAGGGGTACTCACCCAAAGTCGTGGCCCCTAAAAAAAGGCCGGTGGCCTGCTTATCCAACAGACTTGACCCCTTCCTGCCTCCGGGAGCAGACAAAGCAGCCCGGGAAGCTGCCCTAAAACCAGTGGGGCCTCTACAGATTCTAGTGACTCTTCCAGACCCTGACCTACCCACCTCGCCGGCTTACACGGAACCATACTAAACTTGCAGAGCTTCTAAGAGATTAGTACTATGTACCCAATCTAGAAAGGCTGAAATCCATAACCAGTCTTTACTCAAGTTCTAACAGTCCACCCAAAAAGCAATCCAGAAGCACGTTCAAGACACTGCCTGTACCAACTTCTGATCCAGTCCATCCCTTCCAACCTGGCGACTCTGTTTGGGTAAAGAAATTTACTACCCAAGGACTGACTCCTTCCTGGAAAGGACCACCCCACGGCAGTCAAGGTCGACGGGATCCCAGTGTGGCTTAAGGCAGCACAGGCAAAAGGATTCTCTAAAGATAAAACTTTCACATGCGCCGTATTATTAATTCTCTTTATAGGACTTGGTATAGGAAACCCCAAAGCTGAGTAGGTTAACAATGTTAACAACCACCAAGAGTCAATGATTTGACTCATGTACATAAAGCTAGTGGGGAATGAAGCATCCATCTTATATAAAAACTGCTGTTTGAAATTTTAGCCCTGCTATTGTGGCTCCTGTAAATGCCTGCTGGCTTAAATAATAAGGAAAATGAGACTACTCCCATTCCGGAGAGGCCATAAACCTTCCCCAGACGAAGTTATCAGACCTCTGGTTGAGGTCTCAAAGCCCCAGCACACAGGGCTCTTTAAGAACTTGCAAAGGGGACCGGAAAAACCCCATATTTGGGAGACAAAGAAGGTAAAAAAGATATAAATATGGAAACTTCCTCCATGTTGGGGCCCAGAATTTGAAATACAGTTTTCTCTTGGCCCGGTGTAATAACAACAATAATAATAAAGTGTAACTCCACCTCTCTAAGCTTTGCTTGGTTCTTCTCCGGTCTTCAGTAACACTATCTTGGTCTTCCCCAAGGTATCGGTGGGAAACTACGCTCTAATGCCGACACCCCCCTCCCCCCATATGGTGTCAACGACACCTCCAGCTTCCTTGAGCCTCTGTGCCCTCTTAGCTGCTGGTCCATGAAAACCCTCACTATCTCCTCCACTGCCCACCCCTCACCAGCCCGTCAGAAGATTCTCCCACCTCTTTTTGGATTATTCAGGGGGGGGGGGGGCGTCCCACAAGTTCTAGGGATGAATCTGTCCACCATCCCCACAGGGCCAGCTGCTCCCCAACACACAGACTGAGAAGGGGTAGGCTGGGTCAGGGTGGGGGCATGTCCAGTCACAGCCTCAGGCTTCATCCAGTCATCATCCCTTCCCAGGTTTCAGCCCAGACGCTGAGCTCAGGGCTCCTGCCACACTGATTCTTGCCTCAGTAAAGGTCTCCTCATCCTGGAAGCAGGGTTTTCCTTAGCTTCAACACCCCTCCCCAATGCCCCCAGTCCTGCCCTGCCCCAGACTACATCCCCACCGAGACTGGCTTAATGTTATTTTTCAGGAGGGCTCCTGGGCCTAGGTAAATCAAGTCCCTGCCTTCTATGAGCGCAGAATCCAAAGGAATAAATAATAGGGCATTCAAGGACTGATGCTACAGAGAATTACTGCGAGAACTTTTTACAACCTGCTCTCTACGCTTTCATTCCATTAACCTATTTGAACTTCCCAGGAGCAGGCAAGCCTCCACTCGCCGCTAGAAGGACCCGTTAGTCATCACACCGCTAGAAAGCGAGGCTCGGAGAGGAAGTGATGTGTTTAGTTCTCGCTGGGACAAACCTGGGGACACTGGGCACGAAAAGAGCTATTGAAAGGCCGGGGACTGTCTGAGCCGTCTCTCACCCACAGCGCCTAGGAGCGTGGCTGGCGTAGCAACAGCAACAATAATAAAACTTAAAAAGCGGCTGCTCAGTAGGATCCCAAGCATTATACCCCCGGGGGGAAGTGACGTGAAGGAAGCGGAGAGGCGGTGCAGGCGGCCTTTCCCACCTCTCCTAGGACCAGCAAGCCGCACCCCCAGACTCGGCCCAGCGGCTTCTCCCCCTTCTCCCCGGCCCCCCCTCCCCCCCCCCCCACACACACCATCCTAGTCCTCCAGCCCCGCCCAGAGCCTCGGTTAGGGGGTGGGAAAAGATGTTGCCATTGGTCCCTGAGGACACCATCCTCTCTCTCATTGGCCCAGACCAAAAAGAGATCATCCTTCCATTTGCTAGAAGGCGAACCCCGAAAAGCCCATTGGCTGCGCAGTCCGCGGGCCTCGTCGGCTCCGCGGACCCGGGGGCCAGGGGAGGGCCGGGGTGGGGGCTCGGCGGTGCCCGGGTGCGAGGCACGTGTGCATCCAGGAAGCATCTGCGAGGAGCTGCCCAGCGCGCATCTCGGGGAGCGCAGCGCTCCGGGTCGGGTCCGGCTGGGCCATGGAGCCATTGCCCGAGCCCGCGCCCCGGCCCGGGACCCGCTGGCTTCTGCTTCTCCCGCTGCTGCTGCTGCCGCCGGCCCCGGAGCTGGGCCCGAGCCAGGCCCGCGCCGAGGAGACCGACTGGGTTCGCCTGCCCAGCAAATGCGAAGGTGAGGGGCGGGGCCCGCGGGGCGCCCCGAGGGCGGGGCCGGGCTTGCGGGAACTCGGGGGCGGAAGGTCTTGGCTCCTGAGCGGGACCCCGGGACACAGGGCGGGCGAGAGAGCGGGTCTCGGTGCACCGGGAGCTCACAGACCCGTAAAGACAAACCATTGCCATCAGGGCTTTAGATGCCTTGATGGATGAAAGGCAGGGTTTGGGGGCCGGGAGAGCCCCAGCTCGTCTCCCAGGGGAGGGGAAGGCTGGGTGCGGAGGGGAGTCGGAGAGGCCCCGCATAGGAAGCGGAGAGAAGGTAGGGGTGGCCGGGGAAGAGCAGTCAGGAGAGGCCCACGCAGGAAACCGCAGCGCAGGGCCGGGTTTGAGGAACTGAAAGGATTCGTATGGCTGGTCCCGGGGGCGGGGAAGAACCCGAACCTCCTCCTTGTGCCCGCACCACAACCCCATCTGTGTGCCTGGCCGCCTCCTCGCCAGCTGTGAGCTCCCTGGGGACAGAGCCCTTGTCTCAGATATTTTTGGAATAAATATAAATAAACGGGGCTGTGGGGGTGTGTGGAGGAAGGAGGAGGGGCTGAGGCTTAAGGGGTCACTTTGAGAGACTAGAACCTGGGGGGACTTTGTGAGGGAGGAAGATTTTAGGAATCTGGGAAAAGAGAGCATCCCAAAGACCTAGGGGTGCAGGTGGAGAGAGAGAGAGAGAGAGAGAGAGAGAGAGAGAGAGAGAGACGGGTGCTAGCACATGAAGCAGAGATCTGGGACTGTGAAGGGCCCACCTTTTCTTCCTCCCCTCCATTCTCCTTCCCACCTCCCTAACCCCAGGCCACCCAGAAAGTTGGCTATGAATCTGTTTCATCCCAATTCACAGCCTACTGCAGGCCAGATGTCCCCTAAGCACTGGGAGGCGGGGGCCGGAAGGGTGTAGAACACATAATCCTTCCCTTTGAGGGATGAAAGGTGAGATGCTTCCGAGCTGGGCCGACGTCACGGGCCGTCTCCCGGGATGCAGTCCAGCCTGTGCCTTCTCCCTCTCTCCCTTGAACAGACAGAGGGCCGCATGCTTTCCATTCCCTCTTCCCCCAGTTCTGACCGGGACCCTTCGGGGGTTTCGCTTCCTCTTCTCTGTTCGCTATTCTGATACCAAAGAGGCCCGACTATCTCATATTATTCTCAGAAGCTCACATTTCTTTTCCTTAGAGGCATTCACAGACTCATAGAGGCGTAGGGCTGGCAAGGATCTTTGAGATCATTCTAGCGCAACCTTATTTTGTAGGTAACTGATAAAGATTCCTTGAAAAGATTTTTAGGAAGGCTTGGCAAACTCCAACCTTTAGGCCCTTAGGGGTCTACTTTTATTTATCATTTTGTTATTAAATGCTGACCGTGTCTGGCCCACAAAGCCTGCCTCCTGGCTCAGGAGCCCGAGTGGAACAGGCCTTCGCACAGAGAAGGGAGAACGTGCCCAGGAGTGTCTGGGGTGGGTGCCATGAGTCTCCCCCAAGTCTGGATCCCAAGTTGGGGGTCTTGAAGAGGTAAAGTTTGGAAGAGTTGAGAAGCAAGGTTTTGGCCGATGCGTACAAGAGAGGTAGGTTGATGGGTTCCATCCTTCTGGGCCTGGAACACTACATGCTGAGGGCGTGGGAGAAGGGGGCAGAGGAGCCAGAAAAATGATGATCTTGCACAAAGTACAGAACAGCAGGGGGAAGGGAGCCCGGATGGTCCTGGATGGAGAGCCAGGGAAGTGAGTCGCCCTCAGTTCATTTCGGACTCTGAGATCACCAGCTTCTATGTTGGAATTTTCGTGTGTCCCAGTTCTCCAAGCCACCTAGTAATGTACATGTTACAGTTCCACCAAGCAAGCCTCCAGGGATGCATTTGTTTTGGTGGCAATTGGTTCTCTACCCAACTCTACCTCGATGTTATAACAATGCTGATGGCTTGCTTGTAGCCTGCAGACCCTGTTCTATTCAGAGGCATCAGAAGCTGATCAACCACAAACACAGTCTCCCTCAGCAATACCTCTCATGCATCCAACACATACAGAGTCCCAGACTAGATGAACACAGAACAAATCCAGGACACGCACTCACTCTGGGTCCTCCTGTGGTCTGATTAGAGAGACACGTGAAATGACCAAAGGCCCTCAGTGAGAGCAGGATCCTGCACAGTCCTGGGATGAAACCAAGAGCAGGTGGGGATTAGCCCTGGCCAGTGTGTGTGTGGGGGGCGGGGGAGGGAAGGGTGGCTCGGTTGGTTGGAGTGTCGTCCGCACACTGAAAGGTGGCGGGTTCGATTCCTAGTCAGGGCACTTCCCTAGGTTGTGGGTTCGATTCCCGGTCAGGGTCGGTATGGGAGACAACCAATGGATGGTTCTCTCCCACATCCATGTTTCTCTCTCTCTCCCCTTCCTCTCTGGGTGAGGACTAAACAAAAGAAAGAGCAGGTGGGAATGGTACAGAAAAGGATTCCTGGGGGAGGAGACTTAAGGTGAAGTTGGGAGAATGGGTAGAAAATCCCCAAGGCCGCTGGAGGGCAATAAACACTTCCTAAGGCTTAAGGCACTTCACGCCTCAGTGGCACCCTTCCTTGTCAGTGAGAATTATTTGCTTATACTTCTTCCTGCTCCATCAGCCTGAGTCCCTGGAAGGGAGGAAGCAATAGAAATAAGGCCTCTGGAGGGGACCGAGCAAAGTTAATTTGCGGAATAGAGAGCTGGTGTTGCACAACATATGAAATCCAGCGGTAAAACCGTCATAGGAGACATGTAGGGGACAACTGGGGAAATGTGAATATGGACAAAGTATTAGATGACCTTGGAATTACTGTCAATTTTCCGAGTAATCAAAATTGTTCTGCGGTTAGGTAGGAGCAGGTCCTTTCTCTCAGGAGATGCGTGATAATATATTTAGGGGTGAGAGATGGTGATGTCTGCAACTTACTTTCAAAATGGCTTAGCAAAGACAATGTATGCAACAAAAATACAATGTATACAGGTGTGGGCAAAAGTAGGCTCACAGTTGTGAGCATGCAAAAACAGTTTATTCTTGTATTATTTCTGTGACACAACTGTACACCTACTTTTGCTCACTCCGTAAATTGTGGAGATATATTATCACATTGTTTCATGTTATGTATTGGAGAGAGCCGTTGGTAAATCATGAACCACTGTTGAATATGAACGGAAGGCATATGTTTATGGTACTCTTTCGGCTTTTCTGTATGTTTGGAAATTTTAAAACTAAAATGATTGTGGGGGGCAGAGGAGCTGGGAGGAATGAAGTCAGTGGGATAAGGGCCAAGAGTGGACACGGGGCAGTGCCAACTCCTGCCCTGCTGCCGGACTCACCCAGGCTGGGAGAGGCATCGACTTGAGTCTTTCTTGCTGGGAGCGAGCTCCCAAAGGACACGTGTACTCAGCCGGCTGTGCTGTGTCTCCCTCTCCCAGTGTGCAAATACGTCGCCGTGGAGCTGAAGTCAGCCTTTGAGGAAACTGGCAAGACCAAGGAGGTCCTTGACACAGGCTACGGCATCCTGGACCGGAAGGCCTCCGGAGTCAAGTACACCAAGTCGTAAGTGAACGGGACCCCTGGCCCGGCCGGCTTTGTTCCCCAGGCTTCAGCAGCCTGGAGTTCCCTTCCCCCTTCTAGCTGGGCAGACCCACCAGAGGGAGGCAGCTCTAACTGAGACCTAAATTCGCCCACTGGTTCTACGCCCCAACTAATTGGGTGGCTTTCCTAAATCCCTTAACTGCTCTGGCTTCACATTCCTCATCTGTAAAAGCTAGACTGTCATTCCCAGACTCTTGGATTTCATGGACCAATGCAATTTAAAAAATATTGGTAACACAAGATTACCAACATTTAATTTTGCCAGGTATAAATATCAAAAACAAACCAAAAAAAAAAAAATCAGCCGAACCGGTTTGGCTCAGTGGATAGAGCGTCGGCCTGCGGACTCAGGGGTCCCAGGTTCGATTCAGGTTGGGGGCATGTGCCTTGGTTTCGGGCACATCCCCATTGGGGGGCGTGCAGGAGGCAGCTGATCAATCTCTCTCATCAGTGTTTCTGGCTCTCTATCCCTCTCCCTTCTTCTCTGTAAAAAATCAATAGAATATATTTTTTTTAAAAAAATCATAAAACTTCCATCAGCTATGATCCTCCTTTCAAAATTAAATATATACAGAGAGGAAGGGAGAGGGATAGAGAATTAGAAACATCGATGAGAGAAACATTGATCAGCTGCCTTCTGCACACCCCCTACTGGGGATGTGCCTGCAACCAAGTTACATGCCCTTGACCGGAATCGAACCTGAGACCCTTCAGTCTGCAGGCCGACGCTCTATCCATTGAGCTAAACCGGTTAGGGCCTCCTTTCAAAATTAAATGATATTTTAACATCAAAATGTTTTACATTTTGCTTTATTTTTAAAAAACCTACAGCATCATTAAGCTTTATAAAAAAAAAAAAATTCCTTCCCGTAGAGCTGTTAAAGTTTTGTCTCTCTGGTCTGTGTTCCAACATTTCAGAGCACCCAGACCAGATGACCTATCTCCCTTCCAGCTCTGACTTCCCGTTGGTGAGATGCACAGGCGTTGGGGTAGCAGGGCTGGCGGGACGGACCAGTGACCCACTGGGGCTGGGAGGGGGGCTCAGCCCCTCTCGTGCTGCTGTCTCCACAGGGACTTACGGTTAATCGAAGTCACCGAGACCATTTGCAAGAGGCTCCTGGACTACAGCCTGCACAAGGAGCGGACCGGCAGCAACCGGTTTGCCAAGGTGGGCCTGTGCTTGTCCTTGTTCCCTGCTGGGGTGGGGCCTGCATGTGGCTGAGTGTCTGCTGGGGTGGGTGTCATTTGCAGAGCCTGCCCTGGAGCTTCCCCCCGTGGCCTCTTCCCATTCGCTGTGGATTGCTGTTTGCTCTCCTCCTGTCGTGGGTGGCCTGACTTTTCCTGCAATAGGCACGTTCATGATGGCGGGGCCTGCCCGTCAGGGTCCGGCCTCAGTCCAGGCTGGCGGAAATGCTCCAGAGTGCAGCCCCCGGGGGGCCTAAAGCCCTAGTGCAGGGGGAAGTTGGGAAATCAGGGTTCAGAGAAGAGCCCAGAGACTCTTAGTGGTGATTACCCTGCCCTCCTCTGGGACCACGGGGCACATCCCTCAGCCTCCATCAGGTGCCTCTGTGACATCTAAGGCACTTACTGCACCACCAATGCTTCTCCTCTGGAGAAGGAGTTTTTTACAACAAGGCCCACATTTCTTTGTCTACATCTTCAGTGCCTGGCACATCGCTTCACCAAAGTCCCCTCCTAGCAAAGGAGATCGGCGTGAATTTGGCCCTGGCTGGTGTGGCACAGGTGGTGGGGCGTCGTCCCGTCCACCAAAGGGTCTCGGGTTGATTCCCACTCAGGGCACATGCCCAGGTTGCAGGCTCCCTCCCCGGTGGAGGGTTTGCAGGAGGCAGCCTATCGATGTTGTGCTCTCACTTCGATGTTTCTCTCCCTTCCTCTCTCAAAATCAATAAACTATTTAAAAATAAAATAAAATTTGTATGAATTTTGTACCCTAGTTGAGAATACATTCATGTTTGCTTTAATGTAAGAATGTTAAAAGTTATTTTTCATAACAAGAAAATTAGAAACCTAACCATCCATCAGACAGGGCGTGGCTAAATAGATTGATTCAGTGGCCTGTTATACAACTGAAAAACAAAGGATGAGGTGGCTCTGCAAGGACTGAGCTAAAATCTTCTCCAACGTGTGTCACTAAATAAAAAAGGCAGAATAGTGTGCGAGATAGACATTACTGCTGTGTGAAAAATGTGGGTGGGCGAGGAGGAGGTATTTGTATGTCTGTTTGCATGTGTTTGTGTGCATTATCTCTGGGAAGGTAGTTTGCGGTCTCCGGGTAGAAACCGAGGTAGCTGGCAGAAATGGAACAAAGAGTCTTTCCTGCCTTGCCCTGTGCCCTCTCCCCAGCGAGGAGAGACACAAGCCCTAGGAAGAACCCCCGCAGGGAGCGGGCCTGGGGGTGGGGAGTGAGTGAGCCCAGCCACAGTGCAGGGGGAGCCAAGACAAACGTATCCTGGAAAAGGACTGTCCATTCAGAAGGCCTGAGGGCAACAGCGGCCCTGTTGGAAAGGATAAGGCGTGGGGAGGCAGGACAGGGCGTGTGTGCGTGTGCGCGTGCACGCAGAGGGGTTAAGGGAGGTACACATAAAAGGGGGAGAGGAGGGTGAGGTCAAGTGTGAGGAACCTTAGAGATCTTGGCTCCTCAGAGCTGGTCCTTGGGCCTGCGCAGCCCTGCCGAGGAGGGCAGGAGGCAGGGAAGGGACCCCCTCTCATGTCCGGTCGCCTCTTCCAGGGCATGTCAGAGACTTTTGAGACGCTACACAACCTGGTACACAAAGGGGTCAAGGTGGTGATGGACATCCCCTACGAGCTGTGGAACGAGACCTCTGCAGAGGTGGCGGACCTCAAGAAGCAGGTAGGCCCTTCGGCCCGCGGCGGCTACTGCACCCCCGGGGGTGGGTACGGTTCTGCTGCTGAGGAAGGCCACCAAGAGTCGAGGGACATGGGTCCTCTCACCTCTGGCTGCAGTTTGCTCAAGAGAACCCGGCCACCGCCTGTCTTGTGTGGGCTGAGGCTCCGCTGAGCTCCTCTGAAGGGAGCCAGCGCTGGGGCCTTGCCAACGCGAGGGTTGTGATTAACAGTGCGACGTGCTGGTGGAGGAGTTTGAGGAGGTGATCGAGGACTGGTACCGGAACCACCAGGAGCAGGACCTGACGCAGTTCCTCTGCGCCAACCACGTGCTGAAGGGCAAGGACACCAGTGAGTCTGAGGGAGGGAGGCGGCAGGGCGGTTGGCCCTGGATTTCATTGTTTGCTCCCCCTCAGGGGAGGTAGGCAGGGGGACGGAAAAGAAATAAGAAATAAGAAAGAGAGGGTGTTGTCCTGCCTGGGTGGCTCGGTTGGCTGGTCGTCGTCCCGAACACCGAAAGATGGTGGGTTCAGTTCCCCGTCAGGGCACACACCCAGGTTGCAGGTTCAATCCCCGGGGTGAGTACAGGAGGCAGCCAATCGATCTCTCTCCCCTTCCCCCCCTCCCACCCTGAAATCAATTTAAAAAATTAAAACAAATCACTGCCCCCTGGGAGCTTGACGGGACAGGGTGGGTGAGAGGCACCAAGCCAGGTGCAGAACAACACGCAGAGAACTCGGGTGCCCCGGCAGGGCCTGGGCCACAGTGAGGTGGGACAGGGCCTGGGTGTCAGGCAGCCATTCCTGCTGCCACTCCCTGCGGCTCCCCAAGCAGGGCTCCTCACCCAGCAAACCAGACTCTCCTCCTCACCGCAGGTTGCCTAGCAGAGCAGTGGTCCGGCAAGAAGGGGGACACGGCCGCGCTGGGAGGGAAGAAGTCCAAGAAGAAGAGCAGCCGGGCCAAGGCATCCGGTGGCAGCGGCAGCAAACAGAGGAAGGAGCTGGGAGACCCCGGCCCCGAGGAGGACGAGGGCATCCAGCAGGCATCTCCCCTCACACACAGCCCCCCTGATGAGCTTTGAGCCTAACCTGGCAGCCCCTGAACCCAGACTCCTGATGTGAAGGTGGAAGAATCTGGGGCCCGGCTCTGGCAGGCAAATACAGCTCTCCCGGCCCCGGGTCCTCCCGGCCTCGCTGGGTCCTCTTCCTGGTGGGGAGAGGCACAGCTCTGGGAAGAACTCAGATGGCTACGTTAGCCCACGCTGGCCTTTTCCCGCTGCCAAGCATTTCTCTCCTGGCAAGGCTTCAGGCAGGCCATGCGGTGTGGGACTGCCGAGAACTCAGGGCGGCAGGTGTCGCTGGGCCCCAGGACTGGAGCCCTCTGGACCCTGTGGGGCGGGCACGCCTGCCCCCATCGGAAAGCAAGACTGCAGGCCCCACCCCCTCCTTTCTCTCATCCTCCTGTGGACACCTTGTGCTCTGCCTGGCCCTCCTCAGGGTTCACAGAGTAAAAACCTTTTGGCCTTTTTTCTGATTGCTGAGTCACCTTCAGCCCCTCAGAGGGCCCTCGAGCCCCATGCTGATCTTCCCTGCCCTTGACCTTCCAGCCCTGGGGGCTGAGGATGGGGAGGGGCTGGGCTATTTTGGGGTAAAGGGCAGGCACGGGGTGAGGCCCAGCACAGTGCCTGGCCCCTCCCTCAGGCCAGGAGGGGCCTCATTTTTGCCCTGAGCACCTGGCTGCCCTCATTCCCACCTCCATGTGGCCCTGCCTGTTGGTCTTGAACCTTGTTCCCTGATTGATCACTCTTGCTCTAGCTGTTGTCCCTGGAGCCTAAGGGGGAGGACACCCCAGTCCCCCGAGGACAGCTGGTTACACCATGTCCTCTGGGAGCAGGGAAGGCTGGCCTCTGGGGGGCGGAGGCACTGCCCAGCCTGTCCTGAGGGCAGGGATCGGGCGGTGGCAGTATTGATGACAACGGTACTGCAGAGTGCTTTGCTTTCCCACCTGTGGACTGGGTGCTATTAACCCCATCTTGTAGCAAAGGAAACAGGCTCAGGTCAGGGGACATGCCCCAAGTCCTACTGTTCGGTGTTCAGCTGGCACTCAGACCCTGGTTTCCAGACTGCAAGCCCAGCATTGTCTCTACTACCCCACAGCCGCCAGGGCGCCACCCCCAGTGCCTGGCACTGGCAGTGTGATTCACATGGAACTGGTTTGGTTGGGTTTCTTGGCCGTAACCTACCTCCACCAACAAGCCTCTTTTAAAAGGAAAATAGGAAGCAGCTGTTGCTTCTTAGAAGGAGAGAATGGTGGGAGGTCCCACCAGCACTGGGCCCCCACCAGGTCCCCTGTGAGCACCCCCTGGGCCGGGCCCAGTGGGCAGGAGGGGATACACTGCTGAGGTGCCCCAGATTCTTCATCTTCTGGTGAAGAGGCTCTGGGGGTGAGGGGTGCCCTCAGCCTGGGCTCAGCCTCTTCCCCAAGTTGGGGCAGCCAAGGCCATGGAGAGTGGAACAAACTGGGATTTTATTCCCTCTGGTCAGTGAGGCCTTGAAGAATGATATTTTTGGGTCTGTCCCCCACTGCCCCACCTCCAGGCCTGATCACTGCTCCTGTTAAAAGGGCTGTGGGATTCCAGCGTAGACTCAAGTTCTAGCCTCGACTTCGTTCTGCGCACAGGAAGTGACGGGTTGGGGTTGGGGACTGGAACGCAGGGCTGGAAAACCATTTGCAAACCCCTGGGCTGTCCCTAATCCAAACCCACAACCTTCAGTGCCTGGCTTACGTCTGTCCCCAAAGCTTTATTGATCCTTCGGGTAGGATGAGGCAAAGATGTATCCTCTTACCAGGGTGGTGGCCCAGAGGCCCAATCCCAGGCCAGGCCCAGGCCAGAGGGCAGACAGCTGACTACTTTGCTCTTTGACCTGTGGCTGCCCCATGAGAGCCCTCTCCTCCCCCTGCCCCCACAGGGCAGGCATGCTGCACACTCACCAGCAATCCAGCAGACAGCTTCTCCCCAGGCCCAGCCTGGAAAAGGCAGAAGGCTGCCCTGGCCGGGTAGCTCAGATACACCAAGGTTGTGGGTTTGATACCCAGTCAGGGCACATAACAAGAAGCAACCAATGAATGCATAAATAAGTGGAACAACAAATTGGTGTTTTTCTCTCTTCCTCTCTGACTCTAAAATCTATTTTTAAAAGGGGGCGGGGGGGAGAGTCAGAAAGTAGGCTCCAGCTTCCCAGGTTGCTTTTCCTCCCCACCACACATACAAGCCTTTTTGACCTTAAATATTGCCTCCCACTTTCTCACACCCCTTCCCTCCATTAGTGAAGAGACTGTCTGAGTTCAAGTTAGCCTGATTTCAACCCCCCTGTTAGAATAGGGTTTCCTACACTCACCTGGACGTGAAAGTCACCTGAAATGCTTGTTAAACGTACAGATGTCTGGGCCCACTTCAGATTTGCTGGGTTGAAGACCTAGGAGCCTGCGTGCCGAGGCCAGCTAGAACCCACTTCACCAGGAGACTTCCATCGTCCAGAATCACAAACGCTGATGGACAAAGCATGAGGCCAGTTTGTTCCAATTCAATGATTAAAGAACCACAGGCCCAGCTAGTCCAGTCTCAGGGGTTGGGCCCCAGGAAATTATAGTAAATATACAAACCCATGCATGGCAGCCCCTTATGGAGCCCCTGTGCAGTGCACAACCTACTCAGGTGTTCACAGCAGCTCTACATCACTTAGTTTGCAAGTGCTAACAAAATTCCTCTTACTTTTTTATGTTAGAAAAAGAAAGCACATTTTTCACGACGGAGGCTTGAACCATGTGTAATCGGTTTACGGAAGAGCTCTGTGAATTAATCCCAGGGCAGAGCCAGCTGAATCGCTCCTGAACACCCCCCGATGGCCTAGTTTGCTTTAGTAAGGAGTTTCACTGTATTAATAATAGTAGCCACTTTCTGTGCGTGCCATGTGGCAAGCACACAGCTCTGCATGCTTCACTTAACTCATTTAATAAAGCTGTGGTCACAAGGCCATAGGTTTTTTAAACCATTGGAGTAAATTATACATACAGAAAAGTGCACATAAGTGTATACACCTCAGTGAATTTTTAAAAACACCACCCAAGTCACCATTATTACCATCACCCCAGAAACATCACCCCTCTACACACACACACACACACACACACACACACACCCCACAAAAAGAAAAAGGATTTTTGTCTATTCCCTGTTGTATCCCAATACTTAGTACTGTGCCTGGCACAGAGTAGATGCTTAATAAATATCTGTTAAATGAAGTGTAGAAAGGTGAAGTAATTTGCCCACGGTCACACATTTAATAAGTGGCCCAACCAGGGTGAGCCCAGGTGGGATGGCTTCAGTGTCCTGGGGCACAGCCATTACACCATAGCACTCTGCAGCTACAGCTTGTTTGCACGGCATCCTCCCCTTATATAGATTTCTTCTAAAAGGCAGACCCGCTGCTCTCTGCTAGTCTGTTTATGTCTTCAGATTTTAATGTTGGGAAAGCAAGACCAAGTTAACCTGCAAGTCTTTCTCTCATCAAAGTTTATATTTGTGTATAGCTTAAAGCCAGTTGATCCTTAAGCTGCCCCCCAGGGCTGGCTTTCCTCTCTTTACAATTTGAGAGGAATCCAGTTTTATTCATTCTTTCTCTAAAATTGCACCCTCCGTCTTTAAGGCTGTACAGGCCAACAGAACTTAAAATTCCATAAATGATTGTGATTGTGGATAGGGAGGTGTTGCTGCAGAGAAGAAGCAGGCTGACTCCACCACCAGTTTCGGAAGAGGACAACATCTGTCACTACCCTCCGCCCCCAAATATAAAAGGTTTAGTACATCCTGATACGCCAAGGTTGCAGATTCAATCCCCCGTAAGGGCACATACAAGATCAACCAATGAATGCATAAACAAGTGGAACAAATAGATGGGGTTTTTTTTTCCTCTCTCTCTAAAAAATAAATTAAAAACAAGTAAAAAAACAGATGTTATTTTGTTAGGAATTACTTACCAAAGTGGTCTTGGCATTTTACTGTCCGACTCATTGAGATGTGATGGCAGGTGCTGTCACCTGTTTCATGAGCGATGCTTAGCTGTGACCAAAGTTCAAATAGTGGGTCATTTTCATGTGGAAAAACAGCTCAGAGAGCAGATGGGCATATACCTATGAGATATTACTGAGATTAGCACACCTTAAAACTGCTTTTAACAAAGGGTGAAATGGTCAAAGAGAACCTCTCTTCATATACATTAATGGAATTCTCAGATGCACAAAGCTTTATAGAATGTAGACACCATTAATTAGTGTACAATCCAATGATACAGGGACCAACTTTACACTCACTTAACAAAACTTTATTAAAGCAGAGTCTTATTTGGTATATTAAAAAGTCCAAAAAAGGATCCTTGCAATAAATCTGCTAGCAGAGTCCATGGGGTGGGTGGCTTCCTGCCCCTCCCACGGTATCCCAGTGTTCAAGCTGGGTAGGCAGTCAGCAGAAAAGTCCATCCTCTGAAAAATGAATTTCTACCAGTTGTGAATTAAAAACAGCCAGGATGTCTTCCACTTGTGGTTACTGTATATACATAATTCACTATTCTAGGATTTTAATGTGACCTCAAATAGGAATTGGCTTGAATTATGTCCAATGGCAGCAATAGTCCCAAAATAAAGTCTTTCTGTGTGTGTTCCTTATATTGGTTCCAGACAATTTTGTAGTGGGAAGGGATGGAGCCAACAGGGGTGGGTGGGTTCCCTCACATGCCCAAAACATGGCTAACATCTCAAGGACTGTCCAAGAGACCATGCATTCCTCCAGAGATGTCACAGTCTTAAAACTTGGAACCAGGTGGGAAATAGCATGAGCTTTGGCCCTAGAGGTCCGTCCGCAAGGGCTGGTGGTTGGGGGGACAAGAGAGAAACTGAGTCCCTCAGCTGAAACCCTGGCTGGTCCCACCCACCTCCAAGACATTAATTTTTGTCCGGTTGTGCTCTGGTTGATGACAAGGCCTCCTGCCCCAAACATGGGCTGGAGTTGGACATATGACCCTTGTCCTGGAAAAGGGCCTCAGTTACTGCTGCTGCTGTCCTCACTATCCGAATACGCACCCAGCTGGCTCAGAGAGGAGCTGCTGGGCGTCCTGGGTGCAGGGTCTGCGGCTTTCCCGTTCTTCACAGTGCCCAGTGTGGGTGCCGGCTGGCCCTGTGGGGTGCTGCGATCCAGGCCTGTTTTCTTCACCACCACGAGGCCTGAGAGCTGGGGCTTGCTGCCAAGGGTGCCCACACTCCGCTCCCAGCTCTCCATCTTCCTCTTCGCCTTCGGGCCTTCGTCCAGGATTGCTGTGGGGTTGGGGCTGGGGTTGGGCAGGAGGGCCGGCTGGGGCGGGGCAGGAGCAGCATCCTCTTCCGAATCGGAGTCCTCCAGCAGTCTTCGTTTCCTGGCTTCTTCCACCAAGGCTGCCGTCTCCCTCTCGTCCTCCTCCTGCTCCTGCTTCAGTCGCTCCTCCTCGGACAGGCGGTGCTGCCGCAGCATGGCCTCAAAGTCCACGTGGGCCTGCCGCTGGTTCAGGTCCTTGAGCTCCTGCAGATTCTCCAGCACCTCCATCTCCAGCTTGGAGTCCTTGGTTCGGTTCTCCAGCACCTTCATGGGATTGTTCAGCTCCTCGTCCTCCCGCTCCTTCTGCACTCGCTTCTCCTCCTCTTCCAGGAGCTTCTCGGCCTGGAAGTTGCGCGTGGCCCCGTGCTCCATCGTGTAGTCGGTGTTTTCGGGGTCTGTCTTAAAGGTGATCTCTGCCAGGCAGCGCGTGCACTTGATGTAGAAACGGAAGATGGGCAGGCCCAGGTAGACCTCGTTCTGCACCGTCTCCTTGCGCGCGTTGAACTTCTTACCCTTGTAGATGTATTCTCCGCACGTCTTACACCTCATATTGAAGGGGGCCATCAACCGCACCACGTACTGCCGATCTTTGGGGAGCTTGAGCTTCGGGATCTTTGACGGGTCAAAGTCGGGGGGATAATACTTGTTCAAAACTTTTCGCTCCGACATTTTCGCCCCCTATTCTTCTCACTATCACGGGAGAATTGTTTAGGACCGGTGTTTACCGAACTTCCGCTACACTTCCGTCGACGTCACTCTTTCTGCCTCTATGATTGGCTGCAGCATTCGCATCTTGCCTTTTTCATTGGCTCTAACCCCCGTCTGTCAGGGTCCAAATCCTTCTGTCTATCTTCCCGAGTTGCAACCTCTGTAGTGCGTAACAAAGGTTCCGGCGGTGGTCTGGACTCGGGGAAGTTACGAGGAGGCGCTGCGCTAGTTAAAATGTTGGCGTGATGGGAAGTAGCTGGTTGCGGCACTCCCTGTGCTTCGTTCTTTTATTCACCTAACAGAGCGCTCGGTGTTGAGTGCTTACCCCGTGTGCTGGCCTCTGGGAGCCCACACGTTCCATGTCCCAGCGCTGACGTGGACACTGGGGACAGTTCCCACGGGCTACACAGGTCGCCACAAAGGAGCACCCAGGACACCCCGCCCCAAGTTTAGCTTGAGTCCCAGGCCGACGCGAAGACAAGCTTCCAAACCTACCTCCCCCGACGCTCACACTAGCTGCCGAATGTCCCCCACTGCCCTCCTGCGTTTTCCCTTTAAAGAGAACGTCTCACCCCATTCTTTCCCCGGCCGCCTCCCTTCCCATTTTCCCTCTCAAATTGTGGTAAATTGGTTTTTAACATTGTGTAAGTTTCACATGTGTAACTTGATAGTTCAGCATGGGCATGTACTACAACTTGATCACCACCGAAAGCTCAGTTTCCATCCATCGCCACAAAATTGACTCCGCCCCCAACACACACCCATTTCGCCCACCCCTCACCAACCATCTGTTTTCCATATCTACGAGTTGGTTTTGTTTGTCCTTTTTTAAAAAATATATTTCACATATGAGTGAAATCGTGTTATTTTTCTTTGACTTATTTCCCTTAACATAATATCCTCAAGGCCCATCCATGTAGTCCCAAATGGCAAGGTTTAATTCTTGTAAATGTTTTGTGGCGGACGAGTATTCCACTGTGTACATAGGTCACATCTTCTTTATCCATTCATCTGACAATAGACACTTAGGTTGTTTCCATACCTTGGATATTGTAAATAGTGCTGCAGTGAACACAGAGGTCCACATATCTTTTTAATAAACGTTTTTGTTTTCTTTGAATAAATACCCAGAAGTGGAATAGCTGCATCATAGAGTAAAGAGTTGTGGTGGTGGTGTTTTTTAAACATGAAGAATTTTAGGCCCTAGCCGGTTTTGCTCAGTGGATAGAGCGTCGACCTGTGGACTGAAGGGTCCCAGGTTCGATTCTGGTCAAGGGCACATGTCCAGGTTGTGGGCTTGATCCCGACCCCCCTCCCCACCGCCCGCAGTGGGGGACGTGCAGGAGGCAGCCGATCAATGATTATCTCTCATCATTGATGTTTCTATCTCTCTAGCTCTCTCCCTTCCTCTCTGAAATCAATAAAAATATATTTTAAAAAAATAATTTTAGTCTTTTCAGCCAATTCCAAATAATAAGCATTGCGTATGTAAAATATTACCTGTTTTTAAAAATTTATTTGCGAGAGAGAAAGAGAGAGGAAGGGCGAGAGAAGGAGAGAAACGTAGATTTGTTGCTCCACTTACTTATGCATTCATTGGTTGAATCTTGTATGTACCCTGACCAGGGATCAAACCTGCAACCTTGACTTATTGGGCCGATGCTCTAGTCAATTGAATTACCCAGTCAGAGCTTAAAATAATTTTTGTTAAGTCAAAATAAATTTATATTCTGTGAGATTTTGTTCCATGCTGCAGGACCTCAGATTTGGGTTACCTAAAATTCACAGCGACTAACCAAGGGGGGGGGGGGGGGCGCGGAGAAAGACAGCTTCAATATATGTCCATGGTCAGAGGACATGGACTATTTAAAGATAAAGGACTGCAATTATTTGGTACATTTGGTAGTAATTAAAGAAGATTAAAAACAATCAGATATGATTTTCTACCTAATGGAATATTAAAGAATAACATCTTCATGTAAAGAGCTGAAACAAACATTTGTTTTGGGGACAGTATCAATTAATAGAAAAATTCCGCCCTAACCGGTTTGGCTCAGTGAATAGAGCGTCAGCCTGTGGACTGAAGGGTCCCAGGTTCGATTCCGGTCAAGGGCATGTACCATGGTTGGGGGCACATCCCCAGTAGGAGGTGTGCAGAAGGCAGCTGATCGATGTTTCTCTCTCATCGATGTTTCTAACTCTCTGTCCCTCTCCCTTCCTCTCTGTAAAAAATCAATACAATATATTTTTAAAAAATACAAACAGCATATTTCACAGAGCTAGAATAAATACTCCCAAAAATTTATATGAAATAAAAAAAGACCTGAGCTCAAGCTGGTTTGGCTTAGTGGATAGAGCATCAGCCTGCAGACTGAAGGGTCCCAGGTTCGATTCCTGTCAAGAGCACGTACCTCGGTTGCAGGCTCCTCCTCGCCCCGGGCCCTGGTCAGGGCACGTGCAGGAGGCAACCAATTGATGTGTTTCTCACGTTGATGTTTCTCTGTCTTTCCCTCACTCTTCCACTCTCTCTAAAAATCAATGGAAAAATCTTCTAGGTGAGGATTTAAAAATATATAAAATAAAATAAAAAAAGACCTCGAAGAGGTGCAGCAATTTTGAGAAAAACAAAGTTGGAGGAATCACAATACCAGATTTCAAGTTAGATTACAAAGCCACCATAATCAAAACAGCCTGGTATTGGCACAAGAACAGGCATATAGATCAATGGAACAGAAAGAGAACCCAGAAATTGACCCAAGCCATTCTGCTCAATTAATATTTGACAAAGGAGGCAAGAGCATACAATGGAGTCAAGGGAGTCTCTTCAGTAAATGGTGTTGCCTAATGGAAATGTAGAAGAATCCTAATTAATTGGTGTAATTTCACAAGCCAAAATGGTACTCCTTGGAGAGTCAAAGATATTCTGCTTATAAGTCTAAACTAGAGGGCTTTTCCTTCATATTTGCCTCTAATTCTTTGTAGTGCTTTGAATTGTTTACTTTACTAGAAATGCAATGAAGTATTATTTATTCCACTGAAGTGACTTGAAATGACCTCCTGCGCTTTGGGTGCAAGTTGATGATGAAAAAAAAGACCCACAAAATAAAACAAAACACAGAGTTTGCCACACCAGTGTCTGCATTATAGGCCACTAGATATTAAACTCCAGGAAGTTTGTAGAATTCCTCTGGTCAGCTGCTGTACCCCTGTGCCTTACAGGTCCTTTGTAGACTCGCCTTATGATTTGCACGAAAGACTGGGAGGAGGGGAAGCGGCCATGTCCTGGTGAACCTCTGAAACGCAAAGGTTCCGAGGCACAATGCAAGCAAGCATGTGTTCTGTATGTCAGAGCCCGGGTCTGCACCATGAGCAGTTTCCATAACTGTCCAGTTCCTGCCATCTTTCAGACTTATAATCTGCTCTAGATACTTAGTTTGAACCCCTAGGTTGTGAAATGTATTCGTTTCCTGCCATCATTACTGTAAAATCTTCTTGTTCATGAGCAATGGATTTGTCCTTTAATTTTTTTTTTAATTGTTGAAGGTTGTCTTTGAGTGTAAGATCTAACTTACCAGAAAAGGAGACTTTGTAATGTTAAAAAAAAAAAATAAAGTCCTCATTCAATAAAAGTTGAAAAAAAATAAATGGTGTTGGTAAAATTGGACAGATACATGCAAAAAGATGAAACTAGACCACCAACTTACACCATACACAAGAATAAACTCAAAATGAATAAAAGATTTAAATGTAAGTCATGAAACTGTAAAAATTCTAGAAGAACCATAGACACCAAAATCTCAGACATCCCTCATAGCAATATGTTTATGGATACATCTTCAAGGGCAAAGAAAACTAAGGAGAAAATAAACACATGGGACTACATCAAAATAAAAAGCTTCTGCGCGCAGCAAAGGAACCATCAACAAAACAAAAAGATAGCCCACTGTGTGGGAGAACATATTTGGCAATGATACATCTGATAAAGGGTTAATATCCGATATATATAAGGAACTCATACAACTTAACAAAAGGGAAGATAAACAATGCAATTAAAAAATGGACAAAGGACCTAGATACCTCCAAAGAGGACATACAGAAGGCCAAGAGACATATGAAAAAATGTTCGAAGTCACTAATCATCCAAGAGATGCAAATCAAAATGACAATGAGGTACCATCTCACGCCTGTCAGAATGGCTTCCATCAACAAATCAACAAAGGACAAATGCTGGCGAGGATGTGGAGCAAAGGGAACCCTAGTGCACTGCTGGTGGGAATGCAGACTGGTGCAACCATTATTAAGAACAATATGGAGTTTCCTCAAAAAAGTTAATATGGAACTGCCATTTGACCCAGTGATCCCACTTCTAGGAATATAGCTTAAGAAATTGGAAACACCAATCAGAAAGAAGATATACACCCCTATGTTTATAGCAGCACAATTTACAATAGCTAAGATCTGGAAACAGCCCAAGTGCCCATCAGTAGATGAGTAGATAAAAAAGCTGTGGTACACTTATACCATGGAATACTATGTAGCAGTTAAAAAAAAAAGAATCTCTTACCCTTTGAGACAGCATGGAGGGACCTAGAGAGTATCATGCTAAGTAAAATAAGTCAGTCAGAGAAAGACAAGTAACACATGATCGCACCCACATGTGGAATCTAAGTAACAAACAGATAAGCGGAGTGGATCCAGAGAAATGGAAGCATGGAACAGAGTGTGGAATCTCAGAGGGAAGGTGAGGGAGGGTGGGTGGGTGGGAGGTAATCAACCAAAGACCTTGTATGCATATATGCATAGCCCATGGACACAGATAATAGGATGCTGAAGGCCTAGGGCAGGGAAGGGGGCGTGTGGGCTGGAGGGGTTCAATGGGGGGAAGAGGGGACATATGTAATACTTTAAACAATAAAGAATTGCCCTAGCCGGCTTGGCTCAGTGGATAGAGCGTCAGCCTGCGGACTGAAGGGTCCCAGGTTCGATTCCGGCCAAGGGCACATGCCTGGGTTGCAGGCTCGATCCCCAGTAGGGGGTGTGCAGGAGGCAGCTTATCAAGGATTCTCTCTCATCATTGATGTTTCTATCTCTCTCTCTCTCCCCCTTCCTCTCTGAAATCAATAAATATATGTATATTTTTTAAAAAAATAAAAAAAATAAACAATAAAGAATTATTTTTTTAAAAAAGAAAAATTTTATTTGGAAAATGATCTTTATCTATATATATAAAAGCCAAGCAACTGGAATGACCGGAACGACCGGTCACTATGACATGCACTGCAGCCAGCCAACCAGCCCGATCAGGGGCGGAGTCTACCAGCCAACCTCCTGTGGCCCCTCCCTCTGGCCAGCCAGTCCCCATCAGTCAGCCCCCATTGGCCCCAATTGGGGCAGGCTGGCTGGACCCTACCTGCCGGAAGCCGGACCACCCTTGCTGCTTGACACAGTCACTGCAGGGAAGAAACATCTGCACAGCTTATGTTTCAAGGGACCTGGCGTATATGGCATATGGTTTGCTACCCCTCTTAGCGCTATGTGTTTTAAACAGGACCACCTCCCTGAGAAAGGTTGTTCCCCCAGGTTAGGGATTAACACGACTAAGGAAGAGAATAAATCAGTAAATCCCCCTAGTGTTACAGAAATACCATGTACTACTTATGAAGAGCTTGGACTAAGACTGTTGGCAATAAATTTGGGACTTGTTGGGCCCACATTCCCAGGGGTCTGCCCACCAGGGAAAGCACCAAAGCCTATACCCCTGGAGACCCACTGACACAGGGCAGTCCCAGGGAAGGCAAGCAGCGGGGCTGGGAGGACATAACCTTTATTGGGTAAGATAATCTCCTTCAGTCACTTCCTTGTAGCCTATCAGTAGAGCAGTAAATAGTGACCTTGGAATAGCCCTTATAACGGAACACAGAGATTAACCTAGACAGGATTAAAATCAACAGAACTAGATAGAGACAGGATTTTTGGCAAAGGTCAGATAAGAAACTATGGAAATGAAACAAGGGACTGTAGAAGGTTACCCAAAACATACCCTGATGTGATTATAGAGGCATGCTTATAGGATCAAATGGTATATATATATATAGATGTACCAGGACAATAAAGAGAGAACCTGGCTATGATGATCAACTGAACGCTGCCTCCGTGTCATTCCTTCTTCACTGACTCCGTCCACACCTTTGGGAACCCCTGGACCTGCTGGGGCTGGACCCCAACACCTACCCATGCATAAATTCATGCACTGGGCCTCTAGTTTGATTATAATCATTCACATGTTCATCTCTTGAAAAATTGTGGGAGCATTTTATTTATATTTGTTAAAATATTGATGTTTAAGATTTTTGAGAAATATACATTTTTATTTAAATAAAAACCAAATACTTAAATAAAATTCCTTATCAGTATGGAGAGTATGGCCTTTAGCCTAAAGGTTGCAACCAATGACAAAAATGCTATCCAAACATTCAGAGGTGTGCATTACACCTAAAATTCAAACGACTTCTTTTTGTTTTTTTAGAAACATCAATGATGAGAGAGAACCATTGATCAGCTGCTTCCACACTGGGGATTAAGCCCACAATCCGGGCATATGCCCTGACCAGGAATTGAACCATGACCTCTTGGTTCATAGGTCAACGCTCAACCACTGAGCCATGCTGGCTGGGCCAAATAACTTTATTTTAAAACAGGAAAGGGAAAAAATAAATAGCTTCTGGACAAGAAAAAAAAATTTGTGGGTACAGTATGGGTAATCATGTTACACCAAATCAAAAACAAGACACTTAAATAGTTGTTCTACGTAATTTTTTTCCTTTTTGTTTCAAGGTAATTTTATCAAAGAGCTTTAGAGTCTAATCTCTGAATGGCAATTTCTAAATGAAAGGGTGGGCAAAGATGTCTAAATTTACAAGTCAATGCTCTTCCCCAAGTCTTCACTATTATATATAAAAATATTAGGAGAAGAACGTATTCAACATCACAGTAGTATTTGTCCTTATGTGTTTCGAACCAAAGAGTCTGGTAAACCTATGGACATGATTATCCTGGTCTTTCAAAGCTGGCATTCCCCAACAGCATTTGGAGCCCTGAGGGAAGCCCAGGCTTACATCAGATCCATTCAGAGAGGGGTCAGAGGCCAAAGTAAATGGAAAAGAAAGCAATAGTCAGGGGGGAAGATAAACTGTCCTAGGCCACATCACTTTTCAAATATGTTATATCCAGTCAATCCACTTATAAATAATGACAAAAATATTATTTTCCTACCATTTTGGTTGTTATTCTAATTGAACATCATTCTTCATTTTTCCTCAAATTTCTTAAGTGCATTTTAGCACTCCAATGTGCAAAAGTAGATAATTTATTAAGTCTATTTTCCCCTAAAATTGTATTTCTTATGGCCAAATTAAGTTAACAGATATCACTCCCAGCTCATCAATTTATAGCCAAACAATGCATTCCTTTCCTCCTGGTTTGGGGTAAAATAGTATCAAGTTTATTTTAAGTAAAGAATGCGTCCTCCTTTTTAAAAAAAGAACAGTTAAAAACAAACAAACAAACAAAAAACCCAGAATGCATTTTCCTACCCGAGGAAGGAACTAATTTCCTTGGAACGGCCTCATACTTAGAAATTAATAAACAAAGAGACAAAGATATAACGAGATAAGGAGATAAATAAATAATCTAAATAAATAAATATAAAAAGCCACCCCCTAGAGAGGTGGTTATACACACAGATCGCTGCCCACAACTGAGAGCACAATTCTTCTCACCTGCGTTTTTTCTCCAAGTCTAGGCGTGATGGAGTAGATTTCCCCTGGAATATTCTGACAAAAGAAAACCGAGTTTTCTTGCAACTCCCCAGTACAGCGCCTGTGCAAGTTTGTTGCCAAAGACCTGCCTGTAGGGTCAGCATAAGCACAAGGCTCCATTACTAGGGCATAGACAGGCCCGTTCGAGGCCGTCTGTGTACTAAAGTGAAGAAGGATTACATGGGTCCTGGCTGGTAGCTCAGTTGGTTAGAGCATCATCCTAGGTCAGAGCGTATACAAGAACCAACCAATGAATGTACAAATAAGTGGGACAACACATCGATGTTTATCTCTTTCTCTCTCTCTCTCTCAAATCAATTTTTAAAAAATGATTACATGATCTTTGGGGTTCCTCCAGCTCCCAGATTCTATAGACAATAAAGGGTGAGGGGCCCTAGCCGGTTTGGCTCAGTGGATAGAGTGTTGGCCCATGG
The DNA here is from genome assembly GCF_028538775.1 of Myotis yumanensis. Classification (NCBI taxonomy): domain Eukaryota; kingdom Metazoa; phylum Chordata; class Mammalia; order Chiroptera; family Vespertilionidae; genus Myotis; species Myotis yumanensis. Next base: position 84,768,082 of record NW_027223757.1, on the reverse strand, counting down.
ACTGAAGGGTCCCTGGTTCGATTCCGGCCAAGGGCACATACCTTGGTTGTGGGCTTGATCCCCGTGCCTGGTTGGGGCAGGTGTGGGAGGCAACCAATTGATGCGTCTCTCTCACATGGATGTTTCTCTTTCTGTGTCTCTCCCCTCCCTCCTACTCCTCTAAAAATCAATGGGAAAATATCCTTGGGTGAGGATTCTAACAACAACAAGAAGGATGAGGCTCCTTTGTTCTAAAGTCTGTGCGTCTGTACCTCACTCTCCTGCAGCCAGGAGAGCAGACAGTGGGGGAGGCTGTTCTTGCTGCCCTGGGCTTCGCTGGGTGGAATCCTCTTCCTGAATCCGTCTCAGTCCAGAGTCTTGTCCTGGGTTAAGACCTGCTTTGGGAGGAAGGATGGGTGTATACACCAGCCCAACCGAGACCAACCTATGAAGTGACAGTGAGCAAGATCTAGCAAGAGGACAAGCACTCTCACCCTGACCCTGGGCTTCCCACCCTGTGGGCATCGCCGTGGAAAGCAGGTGGTTTTTAGAAGCTGGCGTGTTTGTCGAGGACTTCTGAGGACCACACTCCTCAAGCGGCTCAGGGAAAAGCCTGCTGCGTCACCTACAGGACCGAGGAGCACCTGCCTCCAGGTGGGCGGGCTGTGCCTGGTTCAGAACCGCTCCTGGACTTGGGGGGCCAGACCAGCACTCTCCCCAGAGACTCCCATTCCTCCCTTCCCCGGCTGACCAGGCCCTCCGTCAGCGGGCCACTCCTTCTTCAGATGTGCTAATGCCTTCATTCCCCAAGGATGGCCCAGCCCTGGGCGCTGAGCTCCGCGTGGACCCGCCTGAAGCTCCCAGGACCAGCGTGGGCACCGGCTGGCGCTGAAGAAAAGTCATTCCTTTCTTTCCGGTTTGGGGTGGGGGTGAAGTGGGCACTCTCACTGCTCCCCCCTCTCCCGGCCCCTCCCGGTCCTCCTGCCGGCTGGGCACGGGGCCAGTGGAGTCCTTTCCCGCCCACAGGGGTTGCCCAGAGGCCTGGATGCCCAGGCGGGCGAGAAGGGTGAGCCCAGGATTTTGAGGCGGGGCCCTCCCCGCCGGCACTGGGCCGGGACCCAGCAGGGGCGTGTCCCCACGCTCACCTGCCATTGGGCAGGTGGGACCGCCGGGCCTCCCGCACGGGCCGGACTATAAATGCGGGGCCGCTCGCCGCAGAGCCAGGTGCGTGGCAGGATGGTGGACAGCGTGTACCGGACCCGCTCGCTGGGGGTGGCGGCGGAGGGGCTCCCGGACCAGTACGCAGATGGAGAGGCGGCGCGCGTGTGGCAGCTCTACATCGGCGACACCCGCAGCCGCACGGCCGAGTACAAGGCCTGGCTGCTCGGGCTGCTGCGCCAGCACGGCTGCCAGCGGGTGCTGGACGTGGCCTGCGGCACCGGGTGAGCCTGGCGGGGACGGGGTCCGGGGGATCGGGGCGCCGCGCGGCCGGACCTGGCCTGGCACCGCGGCGCAGCTGCCGCCTCCGGGGCCGGGAGCCGCGTCCGTCCCTCCGGCCAACAGGCAGGCCCAGCGCGCGGGCGAGGCCGGCGGGGTGAGGGCGCCCAGACCGGCGGAGAGGGAGGGTGGGCACAGCGGGTGGGGAAGGCTGCGCGCCCCCGCTGCGCCAGGGCTGGGCTTTGGGCCAGGGCGATCGGATCCTGCTCCCGCGTAATTCCTCGGGTGATGGCAATTGTTGACAATGAACATTTGCTCAGCATGCGTCCGTGCCAAGAGCTGTGCCAGGAGCTTTTGAAACATGTTTTGAAAATCCTCACAAAACCCAAGGAGGTCAGTGCGCGGTGGTATCCTATTTGCAGCCACGGGAATTCGGCCTCGGCGAGGGCAAGGTCCCCCAGCTGGCCGAGAGGAGAACAGACCAGGGCGGCTAGTTAGTGTCTGGCCTGTGCTCTTCTGGGCACACGCTTCTTAGCTTCCAGGAGCCTCCGTTTGCCCGGCTTTCAGATGGGGCACCTCCTTTTTTGTTTGTTTTTTTCAATCCTCCCCCTCGAGGATACATTGATTTTTAGAGAGAGGAAGAGAGAGGGAAAGAGAGAGAAATATCGATGTGAGAGAAACTCATCCATTGGTTGCCTCCTGCACAGCCGGGGCTGGGGAGGAGCCTGCAATCCAGGTACATGCCCTTGACCAGAATCGAAGGCCAAGGCTCTACCCACCGGGCAAACCCAGCTCGGGTGGATTGCTATGAGTTTTAAGGCACATTTGTAGAATATCTGGCTCTGAATAGGTGCTAAAAACCAAAACGCAGTGTTGCTGCCTGGCGATAAGAAATAGATTTGCCAGGTCACCTGATGTCAGCGGAGCGGGCCTAGGGAGAGGAAGTGGAGGAATGGAGTGTGAGGGGCCTCCTCGCCTTCCCGGGCCCCCTGATTGCCCCTCTCTGCCTCTCACCCCCGTCCTTCCCAGGGTGGACTCCATCATGCTGGTGGAAGAGGGCTTCAGCGTGACCAGTGTGGACGCCAGTGACAAGATGCTGAAATATGCGCTTAAGGAGCGCTGGAACCGGCGGCACGAGCCCGCCTTCGACAAGTGGGGTATGCGGTCCAGCCAGGCAGGCCCTCCCAGCCCAACCACCAAGGACACTGCTCTCTCTGCCCTGGGCTCCTGGGTGGGGTGTTTTGTTTTCCTAAAGGACACAGCAAAATTACTGTCATTTCCCTTAAAGGGAGGCTTAGGTGCCAGAATGCGATATCAGGTATGAGGAGCTAGTTTTTCACATATATATATATGTATATGAGTGTATATACATAGGAGACATATGAGTGTATATACATATATATACTCCTATATAATAAAAGGGTAATATGCAAACTGATCCTAACAGCAGAACGACTGAGAATGACTGGTCACTATGACACTGACCACCAGGGGGCAGACGCTCAATGCAGGAGCTGCCCCCTGGTGGTCAGTGCGCTCCCACAGGGGGAGCTCTGCTCAGCCACAAGCCAGGCTGATGGATGCCAGTACAGTAGTGGTGGTGGGAGCCTCTCCCGCCTCCTCAGCAGCGCTAAGGATGTCCAACTGCAGCTTAGGCCTGCTCCCCGCTGGCAAGTGGACATCCCCCGAGGGCTGCCGGGCTGCCAGAGAGATGTCTGACTGCCAGCTTGGGCCTGATCCCCCCAGGGAAGAGGGCTGGTCTAAGCCAGCAGGTGGACATCTTCCGAGGGGTCCCAGACTGAAGAGGACATAGGCCAGGCTGAGGGACCGCCCCCCCCCCCCCCCCCAGTGCACAAATTTTTGTGCACCGGGCCTCTAGTATATAAATATATATATATTTGATTTCAGAGAGGGAGAGATTGAAACATCAATGATGAGAGAAAATCATTGATTGGCTACCTCCTGCATGCCCCCTACTGGGGATCGAGCCCACAACCAGGGCATGTACCCTGACAGGCAATCAAACTGCGACATCCTGGTTCACAGCTCGATACTCAAATCACTGAGCCATGCCAGCTGGGCTTAATCATATTTATAATGTCTTTCCCTGCCCCCAAATAAAACCCATAAGCACAGAGTCCTCCTTTTGAACCATGGCTTCCTTCTCTCTTGACCCCTCCTCCCTTTCACCCTCCATGTCCATAATGATCCCCTCCCTGCAGAGTCCCTATGTGTCTCTTGAGGGGAAACCGAGGCAGAGCTGCACTTGGTGGAGATGGGTACTGGTGGTACCAGGGTGCCCGCCTGATCTCCCCTTCCTGGCCCCCAGTCATTGAGGAAGCCAACTGGATGACTCTGGACAAAGATGTGCCCCAGCCACCAGAGGGCGGCTTCGATGCTGTCATCTGCCTTGGAAACAGTTTTGCTCACTTGCCAGACTGCAAAGGTGAGAGAGGGTGTGGCCTTGGCCCTTGCTTTGAGCTCTACCCCCTTTCCACAGCCCTGGGCACCTGCTCTCCTGCCAGAGCAGACTATGCTTTCTGCCCCTCTCTGCCTTGGCACTGGCATCCTTGGGTAGTAGAAAGATGGAGGGGAGACTGGTGCTGGGGGCCCTGAGTAGACACAGCCTCTCACCCCTGCCGGGAGCTCAGGGGACCAGAGTGAGCACCGTCTGGCGCTGAAGAACATTGCGAACATGGTGCGGCCAGGGGGCTTGCTGGTCATCGATCATCGTAACTACGACCACATCCTCAGCACAGGCTGTGCACCCCCAGGAAAGAACATCTACTATAAGGTGGGCCCCTGAGGGAGGGCCCAGAGTGGGAGGTGGGATCCTGGGAGTCCAGGCCCCACAGCGGCTGCAGAGACTAATGCAGCCTGCACCACCGCTTACAGAGTGACTTGACCAAGGACATCACGACCTCAGTGCTGACAGTGAACAACAAGGCCCACATGGTGACCCTGGACTACACGGTGCAGGTGCCAGGGGCTGGCCAGGACGGTTCTCTTGGCTTGAGGTATCCCCTTAGCTAGGTGGGGGATGAGTTGGGGGGCGGGGGCGGTGCTGAGGCCACCAGTCCTCACGGTTGGTCGGGTCTCTGTTGCAGTAAGTTTCGGCTCTCCTACTACCCTCACTGTCTAACGTCCTTCACCGAGTTGCTCCGAGCAGCCTTTGGGGGCAAGTGCCAGCACAGCATCCTGGGTGACTTCAAGCCTTACAAGCCAGGCCAGGCCTACATTCCCTGCTATTTCATCCATGTGCTCAAGAGGACGGACTGAGCGTGGCCTCAGCTCCCACAACCCTCTGCCCGGGCGTTGCTGGGCTCGGTCTGGGGAGCCCCATGCCAGCAGCTCCACATGAAGATCCTGGCGGTGTGGGGAGGGGCCAACTGCAGCTGGGGTGCAGGGATCTGGGTTCAGCCTAATGTGAGGGTGAACAATACAGTCTGTGCCTTTTTCAGTTCCAGCATGTCTTGTGTTTATGTCGGAAGGATCAGGCTCCTGTGGAGCCCACCCTGCCCTCCCCTGGGCTTACTCTGTCTCGCTCTTCCCCACACCGCTACACCGCCACACCACCACACCACCGCACCACCAGCAGAGGGCAGCATACACTTTATTTCTAGCTACCCACTTGGCCCCCTCAGGGCCCAATTCCCAGAACTCCAGGTCCCCACTCCACTTCCTGAGCCGAAGGGCCTTAGTGTTGGGGCTGGCCTGGGAAAATGGACAGGGGATGCCTCTTGAATTCTCTCAGGCCTCTCCCCTTGGCACCCAGGGGATCTCCTGGAGGTAGGCAGCCTCAGTGGGTAATGGCAGCGAGACAGAGCCCTCTGCTCTCTCAGGTCTGCGGGGATCCCCAGGGAGCTTTAGCCACTGTGGGTGGGAAGGGTCCCAGACTGCAGGAGGCCCCTAGCAGGCGGCAAACTTGCGCTGGATGCGCTTGTAGCGGAGCAGCTCCTGCTCACTGACGGAGGGCTCTAGGCGGGCGGCGGCCTGCAGCAGGTCCTCCATGGTGAGCAGCAGTGCTGAGCTCCGGGGCTCCAGCCCTAGGGGGACGACACGGGGAAGGGAGGCCAGGGTTCTCAGCCTGTCTGGGGAACTCAGGCTCTGTCCAAGCAAGGAAAGCCCTGGGGGAGCGCCTTCTTGCCAAGAGTCCCTCTTCTGAAATCCAGAACCGGGCCTGTTTTCCCTCTAGCTTTTCGGCTGACCTCTGGGGCAGGCGGGTGGCTCACCTTCCTCCAGGTCCCGAACCCTGCGTTTGAGGGCAGCTGTCATGGCATCAGAACAGAGGGAGTAGAGGTCCGCACCGGTCAGCTGGGGAGGGCAGTGGTCCAGCACGGTCACCAAGCTCACGGAGGGCTCCAACTTGAATCTGTTGCAGGGACACAGGATAGAAAGTTTTACCCGGCATGCCCTACTCCCTCAAAAGAATACACTCCCTGGCCAGTGTATTCTGCACACTGCGCTTATCCCCTAACCAGACCGAGGCCCAAGCCCTCTGGGAGTCTCCATCAGGGCATACTTGCGTGTGATGGCGCTCAGAACACGGAGCTGGGAGGCACGGTCCTCGCTCACCCCCATAAACACCAGCTTGTCAAATCTTTAGGGAGAGAGGTGGGCACACGTGTCAGGGAGCCCGGCATAAGGGTGAAGGAAGAAGGCACAGGACGGGGCCGGGGGACGAGCCCGACTGGGTCTGGTGGAGGAGAGGGACAGGATGGGCACCTGCCAGGCCGCAGGAGGGCAGGGTCCAGGAGGTCTGGTCTGTTGGTGGCTCCGATCACAAACACATCCTGAGTGCTATGAAGCCCGTCCAGCTCAGCCAGGAGCTGAGACACCACCCTGCAAAGGAGGAGTGAAGGGGAGTCCTGGGCCCCCTCAGCTCTGCCCTGCCTGCCTGTGGGGCCTCTCCGTGCCCGCCTTCTCCACAGGGCCCCTTGCTGAGCCGTGCCCTGTGCCCCTCCATGCAGGCACCCATTCTCCTCAATGCCCCACACCCAAAGCCACAGCCCCCTTTAGCTTCCATTATACCGTCTCAGAACCAGAAGGACAGGCACTCCGGGCTCTGAAGACTACTGCAACCCATCTCGCATCCCTCTGTCCCGGACCCAGGCTCCATCCTGGCTCAGACCCCCACCTGTCCATCACACCTCCGGAGTCTCCGCTTCGCCCCCGGCTCGGGGCCAAGGAGTCCAGTTCATCAAAGAAGATAATGCAGGGAGCCGCGGCCCTGGCCCTGGCAAACACTGAGGAGAGAGGGGCCCACAGGAGGGGAAGCTCAGGGGGGGCTTTAAAGTCAAGATATGAGGGAAGAAAACCCAGGCTTGACGTTTCATTACTAGCGCTCCAGGAAGTAGACTTGTGGAAAGGAAGATGAGGAACGCCCATGAGCAGCCTGAGGGTCGGGGGTGGGGGTGGGATGCAGGGGCCATCGTTGCAGGACTGGAAGCCCTGCCCACTCGCTCACCTTCCCGGACATTCTCCTCACTCTGGCCCACGTACATGTTGATGAGCTCTGGCCCCTTCACGCTGAGGGAGAGGATGTGGGAGGTAACACTCGTTAGACACCCAAACACGATCGGCTCAATCCACCCAGCATCTCTCCAGGCCCCCTGGTCACCTGAGGAAGGTAAGGCTGCACTCCGTGGCCACTGCCTTGGCCAGGAGGGTCTTGCCGGTGCCAGGAGGCCCGTGGAGCAGGAGGCCTGAGCGCCTCAGGCCCAGGCTCAGCAGCTCAGGGTGCTCTAGGGGGAGCTGGATGGTCTCCAGGATCTCCCTCTTCACCTCCTGCAGCCCGCCCACATCGTGCCAGGACACCGAGGGGATCTGGCGATGGAAGAGCCCGGTTGGGGATATGCCGGAGGACGGAGTGCTGGTCCCACCTCCAAGGGCCTAGAGTCCCTACCTTAGGGGCTCCGATGGCCTGGGAGTGAGCTGACTGCAGCTGCTCCAGGGCCTGCCCGAAGTCCTCCGCCAGGAGCGGAAAGCCAGCAGCACACAGCTCCCGCTCATCCTCCTCACTCAGGCCGCCGGCCAAACTGCAAAGAGAAACCCAGGGAGGTGTCTGGAGGACCTGGCCTGAGGCCTCCCCGCCTCGGGGTCCTGTTCCCTCCTCCCTTCCTTACCAGCTCCCACCCACCCATTTTTCCTCTTGTCACCTTTGCCCTTTTACACCCAGTTTTCTTACCCAGAGTTCCTGATCCTGGTGCAAGCTGCCCGGCTGCTGTGAGTCAAAAGGGCACAGAGATCTCCTACCACAAAGCCCTGGGAACCACAGGAAAGGACGCATGAGCAGGGCACGGTAGGCAGGAACCCTTGGGTGGCTGGTCCTCCAGCCGGAGCTGAGGCCCAGTGTTGGTGCCTCGGGGTTTCCTACCCTCACTTGCAGGACAGCAGGCCTGAGTTCCTATGACAGAGAACGTGGGAGGACCAGATCCTGCCTTGGTACTCACTGCACACCGCCGAGCCAGCTGTGCCAGGTCCACCTCTTGGCCCAGGGGCAGGCGGGCAGTGAGGGCCTGCAGGATGCTGAGCCGCTGCCCCTCTGTCAGCACAGGCACCTCCAGCTCATGTGGAAATGCTGTCTGCACGTCAGCAGGCAGGTCCCGGGCCCGGCTTGTGGTGGCTACAACCATCAGTGGAGGGCAGCTGCAGACAGGGAGTGGGGACTGGGAATGGGAACTGGGAGTGGGGACAGGGCATGGGAACTGGGAGTGGGGACAGGGCGTGGGGACAGGAGTGGGAACAGGGGGAGAACTCTGCTGGCAGCTGAGCACTGCCTTGTCCTGATGCAGGGGCAGGAGGGCCGGGAGGTTGGTGGGTGCTAAGATGGGATAAGGAGATGAGCAGCCCAGGCTTCCTGGATGGGCTCCTTGGGAATACCTCGAGGGGGACCTGTGTCCCCCTCACACAGGGAGCTCACTGAGGGCAGAGGCTGTGCTTTTCCTTCAACCTAGTGCTCCCCAAGAAAAACTAGGGACCACATCCTTCTCCCCCTGGGTACCCCTAAGCTCCTCGGGGCTGTCAGGAGGGCAGCCGCATTGGCAGTAGACGCTGGAGAAGCCATGGGACGGGTGCAGGCTAGAGGACGAAAGGCTGCATAGAGGGACGAGGGCTGGGCCCGGCCCTGCATACCTGGCGAGGGGGTCCTCATCGAGGAGGAGGTGACGCAGCGTGGCCACCACACGGGCGTCCTCACCCAGCCCGTCGCGATCCCGACCCAGAAGGTCCAAGGCTGTCAGCAACAGAACCACAGGCCGGCAGCACCGGGCCCGGGAGAAGGTGGCCTGCAGCTTCGTCTCCACAGCCCCGCTGCTGTCTGCACAGAGGCTGGAGCAGGGCACCTGGGGAAGCGTCCCGATGGGCCTGTGAGCAAGGGCCAGGTGGGACTGGGAGGAGGACTCAGGAGGTGCAGGCCACCTCTCTTTGAAGGGAAGGGATGGGGGAAAGAAGGGACTGCTGGCCAGTCCCACCTCTTCTTCACCCGAACCTCATTCCCGGGACCGTCCATCAAAATCTTTTTTAAAAAAAATATATTTTATTGATTTTTTACAGAGAAGAAGGGAGAGGGATAGAGAGTTAGAAACATCAATGAGAGAGAAACATCGATCAGCTGCCTCCTGCACGCCCCCTACTGGGGATGTGCCCGCAACCAAGGTACATGCCCTTGACGGGAATTGAACCTGGGACCCTTGAGTCCGCAGGTCGATGCTCTATCCACTGAACCAAACTGGTTAAGGCAAAAATCTTGAAACCCCCTCCTTGAAAGCATCTCTCAGGAGCTGAGCATCAAGGGAAATGGCGACCCACTGGGCTGAGGAGTCAGAGCCAGGCTAGTAGCCAGAAGGAAGAGGGGAGAGGGAGAAGGGAGAAGCTGGGCTGGGGAGAGGAAGCAGTTGGGTTCTACTCTCCAGTACCCTCACCTTCAGCAAGTGGAGCCCGAGGCGGCTGCAGGCAGCAGCCACTGCTGTGGTCTTTCCACTGCCCGGGGGGCCCCGGAGAAGGACGCTGCCAGTTCCCGTCAGCAGGGCACCCCTGCAACCAGAGGACAGACACGTCTCTTCCACTCTGCCCAAACCTTAGAGTCCCCAGTAACAGGAGAGCCTTGGATCTAGAGCGCAGGCACCCTGTTTCTCTCTCCCTGAAGCTCCCCCGCCCACCCCGGGCTGTCTCCATACCGTGAGACCACGTTTCCCACGCCACCTATGGTGCTCTGGCTGGGGCGTGGGGGGTACCCAGCAGCCAGCACTGATTCCCGTTGTCACCCCTGCTTCTTCCATAAAGCCCTGTGTGTCTGGTCTGGACTGGGCTGGTATCAGGGAAGGGTCTGTGTCTGCACTTGGGTCAGTGGCCTGGAGAGCTGTGTCCCTCCAGGTCAGGGTGGTTGGTGAGGACTGGCATGGCTAGTGGCCCCCGAGGGGAAGGGTGGTCTCAGAGACAACTGTCCCTCCACTGCCAACCTTGGAGGATGGATGTTATCCCGGGAAAGGAGTCTGGGAATCTGCCTACGGAAAGCACAGGGGCTAGTGGTGTTGGCCTACTGGTGTGAGGGTGGTCCGGCCGACAGCACGTCCACCAGGGCATGGGGCACTGCTAGTCTAGCCTGCTCCCCTCCGGGGACGTTGGGACCCCCGAGGCTGCTGCAGCCTCACTCACCCTGGCTGGAGGCGAGGTTTCAGGGCAGCACACAGCTCAGTCACCAAGGCCTCCAGGCCCGGAGGAGATAAGCTGCTCCAGAGACTGGATTCTCCCGACGGGACCCGTGGAACAGGGCTCAGGGTAGAACCCACCTGCGAAGGTGGGAGGAACCTTTAGTTTTGAGAAGCTGTTTCTGCTCCTTTCCTCAGTCTACTCCTCCCCCCTGGGCCTCACCAAATACAAGGAGGTATGGGTGGTGTCGGCCAAGTAGGCGCTGGTGGGCCCATCTGGAGCTTCCCCAACTGTTTTCTTCACTTTAAAGAACATCTCCTGCCACCTGCAGGAAAGAGGCCCCGTGAGTCCCAGACCCAGACCCACAAAGCCCCTCCCCAAGGACAAGGTGGCTGTCAATCACAGGGGTCCACTGCAGGGACAAACTCAAGAGCGGCACAAATAAAGGTCCCAGGCGTGGCGGGGATCGGGGTGGGGGGAGCTGGGGGAAGGGAAAGTAGAGGGTCTTTCTTCTTCTCCTTCTTTTTGTAATCCTCACACAAGGATGATCTTTTCCATTGATTTTTAGAGAGAGTGGAAGGGAGGGGGGAGAGACATAGAGAGAGAAACATTGATGTGAGAGACGCACTGACCAGAATTGAGCACATGACCCTTCAGTCCAAGGGCCGATGCTCTAACCACTGAGAAAACCAGCCAGGGTTTCTTATTTTGGTTTTTGAAATTTTTTTTGGTTAATCCTCACCCAAGGATTTTTTTTCCCATTGATTTTTAGAGAGAGTGAAAGGGAGGGAGGGATAAAGAAACAGACAGATGTGAGCGAGATACATGGACTGGTTGCCTCCGGCACATGTCCTGACTGAGGTACATGCCCTTGACTGGAAATTGAACCCAAGACCGGTTGGTGTGTGGGCTGATGCTCTAACCACTGAGCTAACAGCCACGGCATAAAAATCAATATTTCTAAGATGTATGAATCCATTCAGCAGATTAGTGGTTGCCAGGGGCTGAAAAAAGGAGGGAATAGGGAGCGACTGCTAATGGGTCTGGAATTAGGTTACACAACCTTGTGAATATACCAAAAACCACTGATATACATCCTAAAAGCATGCATTTTATGGTATATGAATTATATCTCAATTTAAAAGTTAACATTTTCCCTTCCTTTGGAAAAAATTTGAAAAGACTGCACAGGCCCCAGCTTCATTCGATTCTGTTCCAATAGGTCTGGGGTGGGGCTCTGGCATCTGTATTTTTCAAAAGCTCCTCAGTCATAAGCAGGGCCATGCAGGCACTGGCCAGTGTCATAGAGAATTAGGGTTACCCAACCTGCTGCTACTGCTGCTGCAGGGAGCGTTACCAGCCCAGGTCCTCAGATGAAGAAATGATGAACTTTTCCTCTCTGTAGTCCTCAGGCAGCTAGGCAATGGCCGAGCCAGTCCGTAACCTTGGCCTCACTGAGGTCCAATCAACCTGCAAATTCCTTTGCTCACAGTGACCCACAGTCACAAAGCTGCCCCCTCTGGGAGCAAAAGGGGAGTGGTGGGAAAGCCTCCAGGTGGCGGGGGAAGCACATCACGCTAGTATTATGAAATTCTTGTAGCTATTACGGTAGGCAGTGATCCTGCTAAAAACTGGGACATAAGGAAAACTGTCTTCCTGTTAATCATTCATTATAAACAAACAATGGATGGGTCTACAACCTAGACTCTCAATCAAGCCCAACATCGTGAGTCAGGGTATATATGGCCAGCACTGGGACCCAAGGAGGAACAGCTCAGTGGAGGGGTGGGGGAGACTGCTCTCTTCCGTGCAGGGCGGCTGGACCACTTCGCCGAGTACAAGGGTCAGAACTTTGGAACATAACTGGACTCTGCTGGGGAACACTGGGTTGTGTTCCCAGGAGCCAGATGGGAGACAGTGGAGCCTGGCTCCTGTCAGCCTGGTTAGGGAAGTGGAACACAGGGTAGAATCTGTAGAGGTTACACTATCACAGGAGACTCCCTGCAGGGCTTCCCTTACCAAGCTCAGGGGACAGGGTTAAAGCTCTCATCCTCACCTGCCCTTGGACCCAACTGTCCTTCCAACCCCGCTTTCCAGGACCTGCTCAGGGGGAAGGAGTATGCGCTCAGCACCCCGAGGAGGGAGACAGATCTCTAGAGGGTTAGAATGGCAGACGTCCAGGAATAGGATTGGCTTGCTGGCCTGGTGCCTGTTTCCCTTTGATAATGCAAAGGGTAGACATTGTACAGTTCTCCTACAGCACGCTGGCCCATAGGCATTAGAGGATGGAAGACAGAAGTGGGACGTGGCTGGTACCTGCCAGCCTGGCACTCCCCCCCGAGTCCCAGGTGTACATTTGATCTGGGAAAGCTCCAAGAGGCGCCATGTGCTACACAGGGCACTACCACAGCCCTAGATGTTGGTCAAGAATAAATCAAACATCTCTCTCTGGGCAGAGGACCCAGGCTGGCTGGGCCTGAGACCTTGGTCCTGATGATGCTTAAACCCAAGATCCCGCAAGCTGGTCCCACCACCTCGATGAGCTTTGCCTGAGAGTTGGGTTTGTGTGTCTGTCAGTTGTTCTCCTAGAAAATCGCCACTGGAAATTAGTCCTGAAGAGAGGGACTGACTGGGGTACGGGCACAACACATCCTTCCCGCTTCATATAAGGCCACAGCAGTCTCTGAATCCCTTTCCTCACCATTTTACAAGGAGCCTCCATGGTCAAGAGTCAAAAGGAGGAGAAAGGTTGGACTCTTCCTGTTTCAAGGTTCTTGGCTCATTTATGCTTATTTCTCATTCTCTACTGAGGATAAGGAAAGAGAGAAGGCCTCTCTAGGCTCGCAGCAATCCCTCGCTCCCCCTTTTGGGACATAAAACCGAACAGCAGCATGTGCACACTCCATCAATTAGGGTAGAAATCAGAGCCTGGGTCTCCTCATGTTGAGTATGGGGGGAGGGGGGGGGGGCAGGGGGAGGGTTATGGCCCAGACAACGCTGTGGTTGAGAATGGAAAACAAGGAATTCCACCTGGGTCTAGGCCATTCATTTATTTCTCATGCTTTACCTTACCTAGGACCTCCATTCCGTTTGAGGATAAACCCCTCCCAAAGCTAGCAGGCAGTGATTCTTAATCTTTTTTCCGTTATGTGCCTATTGAGAATCTGAAGATTGGAAAATGTACAACAACAAAATGTTCTTATGCACAAAATTATTCCATACCACTTGGAAAGAGGGGGCTGTAAAACTCCTGCACCCAGATTATGGACCTTGAGAGCTTGTTTGGAGGTTCTAGCAGGGGAGCAAAGCTACTCGTATACCCTTGACCGAAGACCCTCCTCTGGGGGGAGGGTCATCCTCTTCGACAGAGCATGCAGCTTTGGGAGGGATGCACATGGATCGGTGAGGGAGGAGGGGGACACCCGCCTAGCCAGCCAGATCAGCCGAATCAACCCTGGCGATCAATGGGGTGACAGATGTCGCAGCCAGATCGCCCTCACATCCAGCACCCAGATTATGAACCCCAGCTGTGAGAGAGGAGGCAGCTGCATACCTGGGCAGTTTCTCTGGGCTTCCTTCCAGGGTCTCTACTTGCCCAACTGTTGGCACACACAGAACATCACCTTCCTGGACTGCCCTGTAACACAGCAGTGGCCCTGGTCAGCTCAGAGTGGGCATCAAGAGCATGTGCCTGACATATTCCCTCCCCCTCCCCCCCATTCCCACCACCAACATGAAGACTATTTCCTGGGGGCCTACTGCCCACCCACAGACCCCAAGCAGTTGTCCAGAGAGCAAGTCTGTCCTAGAATGGGCCAGAGGAAATGGCGGGGAGGTGGAAAGGGACCAGGAACCAGGGAGGGGTGAAGCAGGATCCGGCTCTCTTGGGAGTCCTCTCAAATCAAAGCAGCTTCTCCGTTTAGAATGTCCAGATTCACCTCAAGGTCCAGATTTCTCTTCTCCTGTCTGCCTGACACACCAGGAGCCTTCCAGCCACAATATTGCTTAAAATGTGGCTCTTTAAAAGCAGAGGCTCCATGGAACCTGGATCTTGGTGTGATGGGACAGGAGAGCAATGGGGGTGAGATGCTATCCTCCTAAAGGGGGTAGCCAGCTAACCTGGGTGTCTGAAAGTGCTGATATAGAACATGGTCATAATTCCCACTCGTGCTGTAGTGGGGAGAGGACACAATTTCGATGTGTAACTCTTTGGCAAACGGAGGCCCAGGCAGCACCGAGCAGCTTCCTTTGTCTTCAGGGGCGCTGGAGCCTTCCGAGTATCTCTATGAGAGAAATAACCATCACCTTATAATCTTCTCCCAGCGTCAGGCTCTGCCCTCTCTCTTAGCAACCAATATTTCTACTTTTATCCTCTTTCATTCCCATAACCCCAAGGCTTGTGGGAGGGGAGGTCTAGGGGAGCAGAGCTGAACACCTGTATCTTCCCTAGAAAACAGAAACCTCTCCAGATGAGCATGAGGAAAGGGTTTCTGACTCTGACTTTTCTGACGTTAACTCCAAAAGTTCCCCAGTAAAGAGAACTCTTCTGTGATACCGTCAAGTTGGGCCAGAGCCACTAAAATGGTAGCCATTGAATTCCCACAGTCCTTTGAATGGCACCCGGCAGCCACTGGGCTTGATGTTAAGTGGACATTAGGGCGGATACTCTGAATTCAGGCAGTGGGAAGAGGATATGATCTCACCAGAGCTTAACGGGTTGGTTCAGCTGAATGAGCTCCAGTCTGAGTCCTCTGGTAGTTTTTCCTTCATTCAGAAGGAAACCCAGTCCTGGCTCCCATTCATGCGTACATTTCTTCTCGACATCCCATGGCCCTAGTTGGCTAGTCTAGCATCATCTAACAGAACTACCCACGGTGACAGAAATGTTCTATATTTACATGTGCCTATTGAGTACTTGATATGTGACTAAAACAACCGAAGACCTGAATTTTTAACTTTATTTAGTTTTAATTAAAGAGTCACAAAGTGGCTAATGGCTTCCATATTGGACAGTGCTTCAACATCCATCTAGGACTTAATTAAACATTAGACTATATTTGTCCCCCCCCCCAAAAAAAAAACACCCCACAATTACCTTCTTGAAGTAATTTTCTCCTTAAAGGCAGAAACCAAAAACTTCACTTGGATATATTTAATAAAATATTACAATTAAACACCAGGCACCAAAGATAATAAAGAGCCTTCCCTTCAAGAAATTTACAATATATAATTGGGGATTTGACAGATGACATGAACATGAAAAAAGGCAGAATAAAATAAATGCTTCAAAGAAAGCACAATGCTATATATAAGAGGATGTCATGTTAAATTTTTGATGGTGAAATTATGAAAGGCTTTGTGAGGATGGTGGCATCTTTATATGGGCCTTGAAGGAAAGGATGGTTGCACTTTTAACAGATACAGGGGAGAAGAACAGGAAAGAATTTGAAGCCAAGGCTAAGCATGAGCAAATCACTGAAGTATCATCCTCCATACTACCCAGCACAATACAGGGTACACTGGCATTTCCACAAACACTTGTTAGGCTGAGCTGATTAATGTGTACCCCTGGTGCTTGGTGCACCTCACATTTCACCCCAATAGAAGAAAGCCCTTCCCATGCACCAGCGCACTATGGAGGAGAACGATACTTTGATTGTAGAGAGAGGATCAATCAGGCTGAGACATTAAGCGAAAAGTCCAAGATCTAAGTAGCAAAGGACCTTTACTTCTGATTAAAACGAAGAGGGGAGAAGGCGCATAAGCATTCCTGGCCTCCGTCCTATGTCCTACCTGGATTCTGAGCTCTCCCACTTCTAGGAGGTCACAGCCGAGGTTAAAAGCCAGAGTGGCGGGCACGAGGGCCAGTCCATCGGCGAGGGGCTCTCCCACCGGCCCAGAGCCGGGTCCCAGCCTCTCAGAAAGGTCCCAGCGAGGCTCCAGGACCTGCACCCTGGCCAAGTGGGGCTGGGAAGCCTTCGAGGACGCTCCGGCCGGGGTCACCCACACCCACTCGCCCTGGAAGAGGCCGAGGCTCCGGAGACAACTCCGGCTCACCCCCAGAGACTCTCCGGTCCCCCCTAGAACGCCCCGGAGTCGCCGGACTGCACCGGAAACCGCGAAGGAGGACACCAAGGGCGGGGGTGGGGGCCGGCTGCCGTCCCCCGTCTCGGGGCCCGGTTTGGACCGCCCTCGGAGCTCAGTCACCGCCAGGCGCGTCCCCGGGCCCAGCAGCCCTTGCAACGCCGGCCGCGTCTCCAGCACCCGCGGCCCGGGCACGGGCAGGGCCTCCCCGCGCCTCACCAGCAGCGGCCCGATCCGCGGTCCGAGCCCGGGCCCCGGCGAAGTGCCAAGCAACGCCCAGCCCAGCGCCGGGGGCCGCCGCACCGGCCGCACCCGCACCCGCGCCCCGGAGCCCAGGGCCAGGAGCCGCAGCAGCGCGCGGCTCACCAGCAGCTGCGGGGGCCCGGGACCCTGCTCCTCGACCCCCGCGCCCGCTCCCTCCAGGGCCGCCACCAGCAGCGCCGGCCCCACCGGGCTCTCCCCTGCGGGCCGCAGGGCCAGCACCAGGCCGTGCCCCGCCGCAGGCCACGGACCCCCGGGCGGCAGCAACACGGCCAACGGGGGTGTCTCGTTCGGGAAGGGCTCCAGGACCCGCAAGACGGCCAGCGCCATGGCGACAGGGATGCAGGGGGCCGGAGAAGCAGCGCGCCTCCCGGAGCCAGAGAGCCCCGCGGCTCCGCGGCGTGCGCCGTTTCCGCTTCCGTCGGGGGAGGTGCGAGGCAGGTGGGAGGGGCGTGGGGTGCAGCGCGCTTGCTCGGAGGGTGAGCTGCGCCCTGGCTCGATCTGGTTGGTACCTCGATGGCAGTAACACAGTGCGCTGCGGTGGCATAGTCTTTGCGCACGCGTCCTTGGAAACCGTTTCCAGGGATTTGCCTTGCGCGCCTGCTAAGGGAGGCACGTCCTCTCAACCACCTTGCCCCATAGCATGTGCTTCATTCCTTGAATCATCAATGATCGGTCAGCGTACAGCGGGCCAAGTCGGCCCGCGGCTGGGGGCTGTGGGTGGAGTGTTCAGGAAGCAGCCCATTTCTCTATGGAAATCCTACCGTTCCCACTGTGCGAGTGTAGGCACTGAGGTTTGGGGTTGTGGGAAGGTTGAAGGAGGGAGTGGTAGGATTATAAAACGGTCTCAGGCGTGCTTGTGGGTATGTAGTGCTTGCTGGCTGAGTTGCTGCATGTGATTCATGGAGCCCTGGAGTGCTGAGTGCTGCCACACCTGTTCCAACGCCTCCTACACAAAACCCACGTCCCAGTGTTTCTTGTCCTGTTTCTTCTACTCCCACCGATCTTGAAGCAAAGACAAAGCAGCTTCGGTTTTTCATCCCTCCAAAACCAGCTGTTCTCTCCCAGCCAATCCTTGCAAACTGGAGATCCACTTTCTGTTTCTAAGGGGGTTGGGGTGGGGGGGGTGGGGGCGGGGAGGATAGCAGAGCAGGCAGAAGAGAGTGGTTCAAGGCTTCAGTCATGAGCACCAAACCAACAGCTCTTGCGTCTCACCTGTACTGTTACTTCGATTTCATACTTGTCTCCATCTCCCTGCTCTGTACACGACACTAGACACTGGTAGGCCACGCTTCCAGTTATTAACAAAATATAGGGTGTATGTATATTAACAAAATATACATACATACACTTTGAATAATTATAAAGGCAGTGTTTATTAAAATACATTTCATTTTCAAAATTGAGCTATCAGCTGTTAAAGTGTATATACATTTTGGGGGGACACCCTGTACTGTATATGTACTTAGAATCAATAGATTCCTTGGTGGTAACCTACTCGTTCTGGACCTTGCATGCTCTTCCAGCTACTGCCCAACTTTCTCCTTTCCTTTGCAGCGAGCATCTTGAGGCAGTCTTCTACTCTGTACATTATGCGTTCCTAAAAATGCTAGCTGAATATTACATTTACATGTTATAAGGCATTTCCATCCCTAAAGTGATAAGATTTTGAAAAATGTCTGATTATAGTTCCTGGAGGTACCTCTAGTCCTAAACCCGAAATTGCACGGTCCCACATCTTTACAACAGTGGGCAAGAACGTACGAGGTAGCTGAATTTGCATGGATGAAAATTCCTATTTGGTAATTCTAAACTATTATGTGCCTCCGTCCCCTGCCTCCCAGAGGACCAAGGACTGAAAGGATAGTGGAGTGGGTCCAAAGAGGATATGCTTGCTTTACACAGTAGCAGGCAAGCTCTAGGCCAGTGATGGCGAACCTTTTGAGCTCGGCGTGTCAGCATTTTGAAAAACCCTAACTTAACTCTGGTGCCGTGTCACATATAGAAATTTTTTGATATTTGCAACCATAGTAAAACAAAGACTTATATTTTTGATATTTATTTTATATATTTAAATGCCATTTAACAAAGAAAAATCAACCAAAAAAATGAGTTCGCGTGTCACCTCTGACACGTGTTGTCATAGGTTCGCCATCACTGCTCTAGGCCTTAGGGCTATGGTACTTCTTAAGGCCTCTGGAATGGGTAAATACATCTGGTATCCTGTCTCAGTTGGCACCCACATGGACATAAATATCCATCCATAAGTAAATGTCCTTTCCTCCCAGGCTTTCCCCCCAGCAAATAATGGCTGGCATACAGTCCAATCTGCATTACCTTAAAATTGTATTAGTCACTGGGAGCCAAACACTACTTCTATAAGACTTTCACACCTCTTAGGGCTCTTCAACCCACTATAAGCTTCCTTTTACTCCTCTGAAACTTTCCTGTAAAGATCACCCATAACCTCTCAACTGCAAAATCAAGGTGATGCTGTCTGATCTTGATCTTACTCAGTCTTCCTCTGGAATCTGACACTATTGACCAATTCTTTTAATCCCTTTGCCATTATGACACCAGTTTTCCTCCTACATCCCTAATAGCTTCCTGAAGTCATCCTCAACTCCTCCCTTTCCCTTACACATCCTCCCCACAATCCAGTGAATCACCAAATCCTGTTGATTCTACACATTTCCCAATTCCATCCTTCTTCTCCATGCCCATGGCCATCTATATATACAAAAGCCTAATATGCAAAGTGCCCCCTCCGGGAGTTGGACCCACCTGGAGTTTGATCACTCGCTATGATGTGCACTGACCACCAGGGGGCGGCTGGGAATGAAGGAAGGCCCCAGCCACGCACGAATTTCGTGTACTGGGCCTCTAGTTGTATTATAACATTGCTCTCCTGGGCAAGGAGCACAGGCTTATTCTTTTTTTTTTTTTTTTTTTTTTTTTTTTTTTTTTTTTTTTTAAATTAAATCTTTATTGTTCAGATTATTACATTTGTTCCTCTTTTTTCCCCCAATAACTCCCCTCCTTCCAGCTCCCACCCCACCCTCCACCCTCACTCCCCACCCACTGTGTTCATCCATAGGTGCATGATTTTTGTACAGTCACTTCCCGCATCTCCCACACCCCTTTTTCCCCCAAGAATAGTCAGTCTATTCCCTTTCTATGTCCCTGATTCTATTATAATCACCAGTTCATTCTGTACATCAGGTTATTTATTCACTTGATTCTTAGATTCATTTGTTGATAGATGCATGTTTGTTGTTCATAATTTGTATCTTTACCTTTTTCTTCTTCTTCCTCTTCTTAAAGGATACCTTTCAGCATTTCATATAATACTGGTTTGGCGGTGATGAACTCCTTTAGCTTTTCCTTATCTGTGAAGCTCTTTATCTGACCTTCAATTCTGAATGATAGCTTTGCTGGATAAAGTAATCTTGGTTGTAGGTTCTTGGTATTCAGCACTTTGAATATTTCTTGCCATTCCCTTCTGGCCTGCAAAGTTTCTGTTGAGAAATCAGCTGACAGTCGTATGGGTATTCCCTTGTAGGTAATTGAGCCTCTTTCTCTTGCTGCTTTTAAGATTCTCTCTTTGTCTTTTGCTCTTGGCATTTTAATGATGATGTGTCTTGGTGTGGTCCTCTTTGGATTCCTTTTGTTTGGGGTTCTCTGCGCTTCTTGGACCTGTAAGTCCATTTCTTTCACCAGGTGGGGGAAGTTTTCTGCCATTATTTCTTGAAATAGGTTTTCAATATCTTGCTGTCTCTCATCTTCTGGCACTCCAATGACTCTGATATTAGACCGCTTAAAGCTGTCCCAGAGGCTCCTTACACTATGTTCACACTTTCGGATTCTTTTTTCATTTTGCTTTTCCAATTGGGTGTTTTTTGTCGAATCTTTGGTTTGATTATTGTACTCCTCTGGTCTGCTATTGGGTATAATATTCTTTATTTCAGTCCGTGTATGCTTACTTTCTAATTTCTTTATCGTAGCATCGAGGGTCTCATTAGTTTTCGCGAGGCTCTGCACAAATTTATGGCAAGCCCTCAAAATTGCGATTCTTAGCTCCATATCCTCCATTTCTGTCATGTTTTTTTGTCTCCGCATCTTTTATGCTTTCTTGGTGCACCCCCTTGTGGTCTCTGTGCGCAGTCTTGTTCTAGCCAAGCCTTAATTGTTGTAGTTAACACTAGAGGGATTTGACCCCCAGGCCGACTCCAGGCTTATTCTTAAACCTTCTCCAGTTTCTTCATGTAGTCAATCTGCTACTGGAGTCAACTTTCTGAAACATATTCCTCCAGCCCAATCTAGGTTTGTGCAATTTATTACACTGTATCTTAACCATCTGTTTATACCTGTCTGTGAACTTCACCTGACTGGAACTCCCTGAGGGCAGGAACTGATCTTATCCATTAGGACATTAGCTTGTGCAGGGTGGGGAGTAAGGGATGTATTTCCCCGAGACACTAATCCCTGAGTTTCCAAGTGCGAAAATCTAGCTGGTTCCCCAATCCCAGGAGATCGGTAGTAGGAACAGGGACCCTCTTCCCAAAGTAGCAACAAACCCGGGATTCTCGTCTCATTTCACCCAGGCCCGCGTCTGCGAGGCTTCCCCTTGGATTCTCTGCAAGCCCTGTTTGGGGAAAGGATGCCATCGAGGCCTCTCCACCAATTAGTGCTACGTTACCCTGAAGAAGAAAGGCACCCCTTCATTTTAGGGCTTCTTTCCTCCCATTCGGACTGGGCAGAGCAGCCGAGTGGAGAAAGAGGGCGAGCCCCCTTAGAAGGGAACGGGCCGCGAAGAAAGGCCGAGGCCGACGTGCCCCGACGCCGCCGGAGTGCGGCACTCGGTCCTCAGCCTGGGCTTCCCCTTACCCCCGCCTCCTTCGCTAAGCTCGACCCACTCCAGGGCGGGTCCTCCCACTCGAGCCAATTCTTGGAGCCGAACCCTGGCGGTTTGTACTCTTCTTTTCCAATGAGAAAAAAAGGAAGCAGCTTGCCGCCAATGGCCAATCGGAAGAGGCGGCGTCTGGTTGTCAGGCAGGTTTGGAAGAGTTCGGGCCAATTGGAGGCGCAGACACCGATCAACCCGGGCGCAGCGCGCAGGCGGTGGCGAGGAGACGCCGAGCGGGCCGAGTGCGGCCGAGCAAAGCCGGAGCCGGAGCCGGAGCGGGGCCGCAGGAGCCAGGCCGGGTCCGGACGGGCCGAGATGCCCTATAAACTGAAGAAGGAGAAGGTGAGCGTGGCCCTTTTCCTTCCGCCTCCGCCTTGGGGCCTGCGCGGAGCTCTGGGAGGGGCTCGAGCCAGGCCCGGGACAGCCCCGGGCTGACCCTCCCGTCCGGCCCCCGCAGGACTCCCTGGGCCAGCCCGCCGTCCCCGCTGCCGGGCGCACCCCCCGCCTGTGCTGCAACTGGGAAAGCACCCTCATCTTGCGCGATCTGGAGTCCCCCCCACTTACACCCCCCGACCTGCCCCGGCCCAGGGTAGCCCCCTCCCTCCAGATCTGCCCCACTCCCCTCCCCGATCACTCCCCGGCTTTCTCTCCCCCCGCCACTCACTCCCCCACCCCCACCCGTGTGCTGGTTCGGGACAGCCCTCCTCCCAGGTAGTGCCTCCAGGACTACCCACCCTCCCAGCCCCTTCCCTCCTCCTCCGACCCGCCCGGGCCTGCACTGGCCTTCCCCGCCGCTCCCTGCAGCCCCTTCTCCCGCCCTGCCCAGCTCCCTGACCTAGAACAGCGCTGCCTTCTCTCTCCTCCACCGAAGCTGGCCTAGGCCCCTCCCTCTAGTTCTTCCTTCTCACACAAACTTGTGAGCCAGGACTGAGCCTTTCCTTCTGTCCGTGGGACCTCAGAATGTCATGCTGGAGGGGACCGCCGAGTGCATTCAGCGCCAGCCGGAGTGGGACAGATGGGGAGACTGAGGCCGGGCCAGCGGGAGGGGGGGCCAAGGTCACACAACCTGCTGGAGGCCCCGCTGCACCAGCAGGGCTCCGGGCTTAAAGGCCCTTCTTACCGAAGTCCCCTCTCGAAGGCACGGCCGTCTCCCAGGTTCAGACCAGCCCGTCACCATTCCCAGGCTGAGCAGGCGCCATCCCCGAGTCCTGGGGTAACCTTTGCATTTTTTATTCTTTGCACAGTGTTGGACTTCTGTCTTTCCTGGGCCATACTGTCTGTAAATCTGGAATCTGCCCTCACTATCAGATTAGTTTTCCTTCTTACCCATGGACTAGCCACCCCTGAACACCCTTGCCTTGGTCATGGTGTCCTGACACAGGCTGTTTCTTTCCTTTTTTTTTTTAAAAAAAAAATGCTTTATTGATTGGTTACTTTTAGAGAGAGAGGAAAGAGGGAGAGAGAGAGAAAATTCGATTTGCTGTTCCGCTTATTTATGCATTCCCTGGTTGATTCTTGGATGTGCCCTGACTGGGGATCAAACCCACAACCTTGGCGTATCAGGATGACACTCTAACCAACTGAGCTACCTTCCTCATCTACCTCCATACCACCTTCCCCTGTTCTTCATCCCTGCCTTTCTCTGCCCTCTATTTCCTGCTGTTGCTGAGATCTGACTCAGAGGTGTGGTTCCTCTGAGGTACAGATTCACACAGAGGATGCTAGAATGCCAGCTCCAGCCTCCCCCAGCTTCTCCTTTCCTGGGCTGGTTCCTCATGGTGGGGGGACAGCTCTGGCCTGGTGTTCTGCACCAACATAAAGCAACCTACTCTACGACCCCAGAGGTGTCATGCTTTTATTTGTCCTCTGATGGGCTGGGTTGCTGGGCTCCCATCTCTGACCTTATCAGTTAAACTCTTTACCCTGGGGCTGTTGGAGATCTGCCAGGGTTTTCCCCATAACCTCTCAGGTCCTGATGTTCTGAGTGTAGGGTTGTGATGGTGCACTAGGCACTGAACTTTGTGGGGCACTGAGTTGGTCAGGGTTGTGTGCCCCACCCAGGGCCCTGTCCTTGGCAAGTGAGCATGCTACAGTGGTTTGGCAGCTTAGCTTTAGATGATACACACACAGCCACGCAAGGGGCTAAAAGGGTCACAGTTTCGATTCCCAGTCAAGGGCAGGTACCTGGGTTGCATGCAGGAGGCAACCAATAGATGTGTCTCTCTCACATTGATGTTTCTCTCTCTCTCTTTCTCTCTCTCCCTCTCTCTCCCTCTCTCCCTCTCTCTCCCCCCTCTCCCCTCCCATCCTCCCTCCCTCCGTTCCACTCTCCCTAAAAATCAACGGGGAAAACAAATCCTCTGGTGAGGATTAAAAAAAAAAAAAAAAAAAAAAAAGCCCTGCCCAGCCGGCATGGCTCAGTGGTTAAGCGTAGGCCTGTGAATAAGGAGGTCATGGTTCGATTCCCAGTCAGGGCACATGCCCAGGTTGCAGGCTGGATCCCCAGTGTGGGGTGTGCAGGAGGCAGCCAATCAATGATTCTCTCTCATCATTGATGTTTCTATCTTTCTCTTCCTTTCTGAAAACAATAAAAATATATTTAAAAAAGAGAAGGAAATCTTACCAAAAAGAAAGCCCTGCACCAACGTAGCTCAGTTGGTTGAGCATCATCCCATGAACCCAGAGGTCACCTGTTCAATTCCTGTTCAGAGCACATGCCCGGGTTGCAGGCTCCATCCCTGGTAGGGGGTGTGCAGGAGGCAGCCAATCTATGTTTCTCACATTGATGTTTCACTCCCCTCTTCTTTCCTCTCTCTCTAAAAAATAAAAATAAATCAGTAAAGACATATTTTTTAAAAAAGAATGCAGAGGGGCATGGAATTTGGGGGAAGCTGGTGAGGTCTCTACCTATCTGTAGTTTTTATTCTGTCCCATCCACAGAAAGCCTTTCTCTACTAGATGATTGAGAAGAAGAAATTTGAATTTGACTTGCTAGGCCCACAGGGATAAGTATGTGGTTGGAAGGATTGGAGTACATGGGGCCAGGCATCTCTGATCCCCTTCGAGGTTTAACATTCTGCTTTTGATTTCCAATTGCCTTTGGCCTTCTTCAGTCAATGATTGGCAAGTCCTGAGGAGGAAGGAGGTGACATGTGACAGGTTTGCCTGGATGGGGCGGGGACAGAAAGAAGGGATGGGTGGAAGTGATGCTCAGCCATCACTTCTCTCCTTTCTCCTCCATCTGAGTTGGCCCCAGTCCTGTCCATCCTTCACAGCCTCTTCCCTGAAACCGCCCCTGAACCTTCCGGTGGGAGGGAGCTCTCCCTCGTGCCCTGGGTTTACAGAACACTTGGTTGGTCACT
This sequence comes from Myotis yumanensis, assembly GCF_028538775.1. Taxonomy (NCBI): domain Eukaryota; kingdom Metazoa; phylum Chordata; class Mammalia; order Chiroptera; family Vespertilionidae; genus Myotis; species Myotis yumanensis. The sequence continues at coordinate 84,743,404 of NW_027223757.1, read as the reverse complement.
GATGCCCCTTTTGTGTTCTTCTGGACTGGAATTAACTATGGACAAGTCTTTTCTTCCCTTTGCAATAATAACTGAGTTCCATTTTGGTTTGGCATCTCCCTTGCACACAGTAGGCCCTCAATGGATGGGTGCTGAGTCAATCTCTTGGGGGGATTTACATCCCCCTTCTTCCCTCATGTTCTGATCTGAGACTTAACATCTTTTAGTTCCTGAGTCAGGTGCCCCTGCTCCCTCCCACTTTCTTCTTGTTCAGAATGATAGTAATAACATTGACTAACATTAAGCTTTTCATGGACACTGTGCTAAGGGAATCAGGAACCACGATCCTCGTCACTTAGTAGATGAGGAAACTGGGGCTCAGAGAGGCTAGTTAACTTGCGTATGATCATGTAACTGGTAAGGGTTAGGCCCGGAACACAGGGCTGGCTCCATGGTGCCTTGCAGCACTGGACTGCTGGGCTGGGCTGGGCTGGCATGTGTGCCCTTCACCTGTTCTGCGGGAGCCAGGGAGGGAGAGTCGTGGGCCACACAGTGCGGATCTTTCTTAGGCGCATTCCCTGAGAGGTACGACTGAGTGCTTCTAGGGTAGGTGGAGGGGCACAAAAAAGACCCAGTAGCTCATGATCAAGTCGAAAGATGAGACACGTACGAAGAGGGGTCACCTGTGTCCAAGGGGCCCACATCGGGGGTCTGTACAGTCACCTCAGTGTTGTGTTCTGCCTGCACCCCTTCATCCTTTTCCTCTCCACCCCATGATCTGAGCCACTCCCTGGCCCCTTGATGAGGGGTCAGTGTGCCCAGCGTGGCCAGTAGGCTGTGGAAGAGTATTCGACACAAAGAAGGAGCGCCTGCCTGCTCCTGCTCGCTCACGTGACTGCTCACTGCTCACTCGGAGCTGCTCCACACCTGGGAATGGCTTCCTTCTCCCCGCCCCCACAAAGCCTTCCCCCAACTCCACCCACACAGAGCTTTCTTCTCCCTGAAATCCTTTTGCCCCCATAGTCACAACCACTTGATTTAACACTTCTCACTGAAGGGGCTGGGATGCCATTGAGTTGCGGAATCTCAGAGCTGGAAGTGATTTCCAAGGGCCTCCAGTCCAGTCTTCATTAAGGCTCGAAACCCCTTCTGCGACCAGCCTCGGAGCAGGTGTGACTGCTCCCCTGCTTGAATGCTCTTAGGGTTGGGGACTTGCAGCCTCGCGAGGCAGCCGGCTTCTGTGCAGCTGCTCTGGAGAAAATTCTTCCTTGTTTGGAGCCTCCTCTTGTCTTCCTGTCACTTCAGCCAGGGCACTTGAACCTCTGGGTCCACATAGAACAAGTTGCATCTCTCATCCACAGGACAGCCCTTTAGTTATTTGTAAAGATCCCTGTTGCTCCCCCTCCTGCCATGACTCCTCCCTTCCATTGTTACCTCTCCCAGTTCCTGCAGCTGTTGCTCTCAGGACATGCTTTTGAATCCACTCCAGTATGGGTTGTATTCCCCCCACCCGCCACCCCAACGAAAACCTAGAATTTGTCTTTGTCCCTCCCGAAGTCTGCTGCGCACAGCTGAACCAGACCCTCCACAATGGCCGGGTCCCCAGTGCCGAGCACTCCACACAGGCCTGTTAGCGGGGCATCCATGGCACACAGAGGAATTGTTGTGAGCTTGCAGCCAGACCTAAATCCCCGTCTTTTTCACTTTTTCCCCATCTTGTCCCTGTGCAGTTGCTTATTTTGGCCCGAAGCATAGGAAGAGATGCTGGGCAGGCCAGGGCTCGGAGCCAGCGGCCAGGTTCCCGAGGGAGACCTGGGTCTAGTGCTCACCCTTCGTAGCAGTTCAGGGCCTTACTCCCACCCCTGTCTCTGTCCTGTCCACTGAGGCGTTCCTGGGACAATTCCTATACACGTTAGCATTCCTGGGCACCACTGATGGTGCCGGTGTCACCCTGGCATCTGGGTGCTGTTTGTGACATTTAAGAAAATGCCTCTCGCTCTTCCCAGATGGCTCTGGGGGGAGAGTGGTGATCCTTCCCTCCAGCAGGAGAGCCTCAGGTACCCTTTGCCCACTTTAGCCCCAGCGAGTGTGAGCAGCTTGTTCCATCATGCTTTCCCCTTAAGGCTTTTCCCCTGGTTGTTGACAGAGGCACTCCCAGGCCCTAGCTCATGTCCCAGGCTTGGGAGGGGAAAGAGCATTATCATGCTTCATTACTGTGTGTTGGCGAGGTCTTCCCAGCCACATTCTAAACTCCTTGGGGGGACTGAATTTCCCTTTTTGTACCCCAACCCCTCCTCCCCTGGGCTAGATACAAGGCAGGTGCTCGGTAGTTCTGGTTGATTGATTGATTCAACTGGACAGAGGATAATTACAGCAAAGACCTAAGGGGTCCAGACAAGGCCTCTCCCTTCCCCTGGCAAATACTAACTCGACCTCCATCTTCTTCCTTCAGGAGCCCCCCAAGATTGCCAAAGGCACGGCTAAGTCCAGCAGCTCGGGCAAGGATGGCGGAGGCGAGAGTGCTGAGGAGGTAATGAACGGGGGCGCAGCCCTAGTTATGCTGTATACACAGCTCCAACTGCTGGCTGGCTGGCTGGTGGGGTGAGGGATCCCAGGGGCCAGAAGTTACCCGGGCAGAAGGGGAGGAGGCTCCACAGCCTGGGAGGGACCTCAGGCAGGTTTTGCTTCGGCTGGTGTAGACCAAATAAGTTCTCCCATTCTTTAGCCCCCCAGTGATTCCTGTGAAAGTTGTCTGAACAACTTTGAGTATTGAGTTCCTTTTTCCTTGGGGCAAAAAGCTAGGGGTACCAGGTCCTGGAGAGATGGGGAGAAGTATATGGTGCTAAGTGGTGAGTGGCTTCAACATGGCTCTGGGTGGGGGTGGGGGTGGGGGGTGGGGGTGGGGAGTGGCTGGAGTTCCTGAGTCGGCCGGGCTGGGCCCATTGCCCTTGGTCCTGATCAGATGGGAGCTACTGAAGGACAGTTATGAGCAGAGGTCAGCGCAGCCCAGCAATCTAGGGTTGTAAAGCAATAAACGGCAAGTGGAGAGAGCACTGGAGGGTGGAGGGCCTTAAGGAAGTCCAGAGTGTGTCCATGAAGGTTTCCGAGTGTGCTCGGGGATGCTCAGGAGGGTGGATGATCCTGACATCATTGAGCAGATGCTCTTATTTCCCAGGAGCTGGTGATCCTTGATTTCTCTGCTTCCTGCTTCCTGTTCTAAACTGTTCAGAGGGATGGAGGAGAACAGAAAACGGGCAGGTCTTGTGTGTTTTTAGGAGAAGAGATCGATTAACAAGTGTTTGGGGTTAGCTCTGGACTTAGATTTTTCTGGGTATTTTTTTAAATATATTTTATTGATTTTTTACAGAGAAGAAGGGAGAGAGATAGAGAGTTAGAAACATCGATGAGAGAGAAACATCGACCAGCTGCCTCCTGCACATCTCCCACTGGGGATGTGCCCGCAACCCAGGTACATGCCCTCGACCGGAATCGAACCTGGGACCCCTCAGTCCGCAGGCTGACGCTCCATCCACTGAGCCAAACCGGTTTCGGCTTTCTGGGTATTCTTGGTCCCTGTCACCTTTAAAGAGAGCTACACACTTTTCACGCCTGTGATCATTGTTTTAGGCCTCACTTGAGTAATTGGAAGAAGCAGGGGGGTGTCCCCCACTTTGCAGACACGGAAGTTGAGGACCGCAGATAAATTCCTCCTCTGCACTGACACAGTAATCTGATCAGGTCTCCAGAATAGTCCTTATCACTGGGTGTTGTAACTTCTCACATGAGTTTTCCCCACCAACTGTGGGCTCTGAGGGAAGGAGCTGGCTTCTTCCCGTACCGTGCGCTCCTGCACGTTCGCAGTAAATCCGTAAAGACTTCGGCGGAGCACTCCCTCTGGGCTCAGCCTCCCCTGTAGGAATGATGACACCTGTGAACCCACAGGGAAGGTCGTTGGGAACTGGCAACTGATAGTCAAAGCAGCAAGAGACTTAGAAGTGGGACGGAAAAGAATAGTTGGGGGGCTGCTCCCAGCTTTTGCCTATTACCTACTTGTTTAGTTATTAGATTGATGTCATTTATCATCATCAAACCAGGATTATAGGACTTTTTAAGAAGAACAAAGGGGGGGGAGGAACATAAATATAAATAATAAAATGGCAATAACTACATACCTATCAATAATTACTTTAAATATAAATGGACTGAGTTCTCCAATCAAAAGACAAAGAGTAGCTGAATGGATAAGAAAACAAGATATATATATTCTACAAGAGACCCACTTCAGATTGAAAAGATACACACAGACTGAAAGCAAAGGGAAAAAGGTATTTCATACAAATAAAATTTTTAAAAAGCTGGCATAGCAATAAATATATCACACAAAATATCAATAAAATATGTAAAGAAAGAATAAGGCAATCATTAAAACTGAGGACTATTTTTAAAGTTTAAAAAATATAGTTTTAGTGATTTTAGAGAGGAAAGGAGAGGGAGAGAGAGAAACATCAATGATGAGAGAGAATCATTGATCTGCTGCCTCCTGCATGCCCCCCACTGAGGATTGAGCCCACAACCTGGGCATGTGCCCTGACTGGGAATCGAACTGTGACCACTTAGTTCATAGGTCGATGCTCAACCACCAAGTCACACCAACCGGGCTATTTTTGTGAGCTCTGTGAGGCTCTCATTCAGTGTCGAGAGGCCTGGCACACGGCACGGGAGGCGCCAGCATTTGAATGCGTGAGTGAGTGAAAACTGAAGGAGCAAATAAACCAATTTCAAATTAGAGCTGGAAAGAACCTTAGAATCTAACGCTCTCCTTTCATAGGTGGGGAAACGAAGGCTCCAACAGATTCAGAAATATGCCAAGACCAGTTGCTAGGATTTCTGCACTGCCTTTCTGGACAAATCTGATAAAGGCAGGAGTAGGTCAGTATCAGGCCCTCTGGGGAAGGTGTGTTCAGTTCACCTTTTGCGATGCTTTGTGAAACGCTGCTCGGGGCTTACCCGTGGGCAGCTACAGGAATTCTGCTACCTGCTTTCCTAGAAACGTGCCCAGGTGGCCCCCCGCAGAGGGACAGTGGGAAAGTCGGTGGCCAGGCTGTGAGGCCCAGGTCATCAAAAGCTGTTTGGCAGTCTTTTCCTTGCCCTTCGTGTAGTCCAGGATTTTGGGCTCTTAGCAGCCAAATTTACCCTGTGCTAAGCATTTGCCAGTCTTTCCAATTGACCCTAATAATTATAGCAGCCAACATTGATTTTATTGAACAGTGACTTGTATATTAGTGTCCTGGGGCAGCCATCACAAATTACCACAACTGGGTGGATTATAATAACGGGTCTATCGTTTCACAGTTCTGGAGGTCAGAAGGCTGAAATCGAGGTGTCAGCAGCCAGGCTCCCCTGAGGTTCTGGGGAAGTCTGTGCTGTGCCTCGTTACTAGTTTCTCCGGGCTTTCAACACTCCTGGGTGTTCCTTGGCTGGTATATGCATCACTCCAATCTCTACCCCAGCTCCACATGGCCTTCTCCCCTGTGTGTGTGTAACTGTGTTTCTGTGTCCAGATTTCCCTCTTTTTTTTTTTTTTTTTAATATATTTTATTGATTTTTTACAGAGAGGAAGGGAGAGAGATAGAGAGTTAGAAACATCGATGAGAGAGAAACATCGACCAGCTGCCTCCTGCACATCTCCTACTGGGGATGTGCCCGCAACCCAGGTACATGCCCTTGACCGGAATCGAACCTGGGACCTTTCAGTCCGCGGGCCGACGCTCTATCCACTGAGCCAAACCGGTTTCGGCCAGATTTCCCTCTTCTTATAAGGACACCAGTCCTGTTGGATTTAGCACCCGTCCTAATCTAATATGACCTCATTTTTACTTGATTACATCTGCAAAGAGCCTATTTCCAAATAAGGTCACATTCACGGGTGTTGGGTTGATGTGGATCTGGGGGACACCATTCTACTCACTACACTCTGTACCAAACACTGCTGAGTACCTGAGTACTTTGCATGCATTTAATTTTATAACCTTCTCATTTAATCTTCACGACACTCCCGTGAGGTCATTCCGTTATTGTTGTCCCCATTTTACAGATGAAACTGAGGCTTAACAGCGTTAACTAGCTTTTACTTGGCAGTAAAACAGTGAATTCAACCTAGGTCTGTGTGGCTTGGGAGCCAGTTCCCCTGTTTTTTTATTTTTATTTTTAGAGTGCGTGGAAGGGAGGGAGATAAACATCAATTCGAGAGAGACACATGGATTGGTTGCCTCCCACGTGCACCCCGACCAGGGCCAGGTATGCGCCCTTGACCAGGAATTGAGCCCAAGACCCTTTGGGGTGCAGGGTGATGCTCTAACCATTGAGCAACCAGCCAGGGCCAGCTCCCCTGTGTTCTTGATGGCATGATACACTGGCTCTCAGATTCTAGAAGACAGTATTGGAATGGAAAGGAGCCCTAAAAGGTTAGGTCAGACTTACTCTGACATGCTGCTGCAGGCAGGGCAGGGTTCTTTCTTGGTCTGTCTTTGGAGAAGGCAGTTCAGTGCTGTGGACTTTGCTATGTCCTGAGTTCTGGGAGTGAGGGCAGGGGGAGGAAAAAATTATCCTGTTCTTCCCCACTTCAGCCTGACCTCCCTGTATCCAGAGTTGTTACCCTAAAAATATTTTGGTCTTATCAGTCCTCTACTTAAAAGCCTCTGTTGGAGCCCTGGCCGGGTGGCTCAGTTGGTTGGAGCATCGTTCTGTACACCAAAAAGGTGAGGGTTCGGTTCCCAGTTAGGTTTCCGGTTTGATCGATGTTTCTCTCTCACATTGATATTTCTCTTCATCTCCCTACAAATCAATAAATATATCCTTGGGCGAGGATAAAAACAACCCTCTGTCTGCACCTCCTTGTTCACAAATTCAAATTCACATTGTGAGCCCTGCTGAGCTGGCTGTACCCCATTCTTTTAGCTCCCATCCTGGTTTCTTGTCACGATGAGCCCTTCTATGACTCAGAGCCCTTATTGATGTGATTCCATAGACCTGGACTGCTTTATCTCTCTCCTTCCTTTGCTTAAACTCATGTTTATCTTTTTAGAGCCAAATTAAAAGTCACTTCTTCAGGGCCGTTTTCCCTAATCCTTCAGGCAGAGTTTGTAGCTCAGCCCTCTGGGTTCCTACATCCTTTGTTGCTTTCTCTGCTTTTGCATTTCCCTTGTACTAATAGCTGCTCTCTGTCCGTCTCACCCACTGGACTGTGAGCTCTTTGAGGGCAAGGGCCATGTCTTACTCACCTGTTAATCTCTAATGATGTTTATTGAATAAATGAAGGAAGGGAAGAATTAAGCACAGCTAAACAGAGCTCTAGATGTCAGGATAGGAGAGAAAGCTTCTGTGATTTTCAGGGTTTTAAATGAAAAGGATCTTCATTTGGCTAGTAATTCATTATATAAAATCTATAACATTAGTTTTTGCATTTTTCACTGTTGATGTTTCATCGTTCTGTTAACAATACTTTCTATAATGTTAAATATTTCTATCTCCTACTTTATGTGTGAGTACGTGGGTTGAATTGTTAATGGTAGCTGTGTTAGGATCCGGTTGGACCTGCATTAGTTCAGAACGAGCAAGTACAGTTGCAGTATATACCGCGTGCGCGAGAGGGGTGTGTAAATCAGAGCGCCACTCCATGGCCGGAGGCCTGAGCCTCGGGAAGCTTCCTGGAGCTTGGATCCCGTTGAGAGTTTAGGTAGGAGGAGAAGGTACTTCGAGCAGAGGAGACGGCCACTGCAGAGTCTCGGCTGTGGGACAGGCAGGACATAGGAGGGGTGGAGAGCAGGTTGGCCACGTGGGCTGTGGTGGGCGCCCAGGGATGCTCTGAGAGCTGCAGAAGGTTCTCAGGGGCTCACCTCCTCCCACTTCCAGCCCAGGTCGGTGGAGAAGTCAGAAGCTGGAGCTCTTAGGAGAGAGTGTTGAACGTGAAGTGCGTCGCTGGCATATCCCCATCCCTCCCTCTGGCAAGCACGTTTCCTCGTGAAGGGCGCACAGACCAGGAGACGCCTCATCCAGGCTTGGCAGCCAGGGCTCTGCTGGCTGGGCCAGCTGTCTCTCAGATGCTGCTTATGTCTGAGGCCCGGGAGCCGGTGGCCTTATAAAACGGGATTGTTTTTAAACTTTGGTTTTTCGCCATGCAACCCTTGACACCTACGTGGAGAAGAGTTGGGAAAACACTGATCTAGTCCCACCCTCCTCCTCACGCAGAGAAAATCGAGGCCTTGCTTTTCCCTTTCTGGGAGGAATGCCTCCTTTCCCTGGATGTCCCCTTGGTAGGAGGTTCGTGGAGGGGCAGGGTGCCTGCGTCTACTCTCGGAGGATGGAGAGAGACCTGCTTTTCCTGAGTTTGGGTTCCTAGCTGCCACAAAGGCCCTCTCCCCAGTGTTACCAATGTTTCTCCCTCCCGCTCTGCTTCTGCCACCGTCCAGGGCTCTGTTCTGAGGGTTCTCCAGTCGGGACAGGAAAACCCTGTGGGGCGGGGCCTGGGTTTGGCCCCCAGTCAATCAGCCAACCAAACATTTGCTAACTGCGTGTTAGTTGCCAGTGCTGAGGGGACCCAGAGGTGCCAAGTGGGGTCCAGGCTTTCGAGGGACTTGCTGTCCAGTCGGGGAATGACACTTGAACAGACTAAGTAAGAGGTGTCACTAGGGATGGTCACAGGTCCAGTTGGGGAAAGGGCATGGATACCCAAGGCCTGGAATGTGAGAAGGCTTTTTGGAAAAAGGTGGGACTCAGGCTGGGTCTTGAAAGATGCAATGCCCCATTTTAAAACAAGGAGGATAGTAGACTCTGAGGAACATTTGAAGTGTGCTAATTTCAGGAATTTCCAGGCCGCATTCCTAAAATCCATGGGGTGGGAAATAATAATTTCTATTGCCCTGGCCTAGTAGCTCAATTGGGTAGAGCGTTGTCCCCAAGGTTGCTGGTTCGATCTCCACAATTGACGTTTCTCTTCTTCCCTGTATCTCTTTTTCTTCCTCTCCCTCTTTCCCTTCTTCCCTCCCTCTCTCTCTAAAATCAAGAAATAAGATTTTTGAAAATAGGTACTATTATCATCCCCATTTTACAGATGAGAAAACTGAGGCACCAAGAGACTGTATGACTTTCAGCTAATTAATGGCAGAGTCAGGAGTCAAACCCAGGCAGTCAGGCCCAAGTCTGTTGGTCATGGCAGGAGAGGTGTGTGACGGCTGCTTTTGCCCCACCTCCTTACGATCCCCTCGTCCAATTGGTGTCTGGGGCTGTCATTTCAGGCAAAGGAGAGGGCCATAAGGGCAAAGCTACACTGGACCCAAGGGCTACCCTGGGCTGGCCCCTGGCCCCTTTGTTCTCTGATCCCTACAGAGGTCACAAGCTCAACATAATTGTTTCCATAAAAAATTCAGAGCCTACGCCCTGGCCGGGTAGCTCAGTGGGTTAGAGCGTTGTCCCAACATGCCAAGGTTGTGGGTTCGATTCCCTGATCAGGGTGCATACAAGAATCAATCATTGGATGGTGCGTAAATAAGTGGAACAATAAATTGATGTTTCTTTCTCTCAAAATCAGTAAATGATTTTTTTTTCAAATTCAGAGCTTACAAAGCATAACATTTCTGTCTTCCTCCCTTCCCCCTACCCCAGATGCTTTCAGATTTTCCCATTTTTACTGTATAAAGGAAGAGTTTGTGGAGGAGGCTGGAGAGGAGGTGGGGATGGCAGGTATGAGGACAAGAGGACAACTTCCCTGTGGTTGGGGTACCCAGCTAGACATGGCCTCACCCCTCGGGTGCTACTGTAACTTCTGGTTGGTTAGCCTCTCTCCTCTCCCAACAGGGGGGACCTGGACAGTACCTGTGGGTGGACAGCCCTGCAAATGTCTGTGTAGGCTGAAAATGGGCTCCGTGTTCACTTCGGCAGCACATATACTAAAATCGGAATGACACAGAGAAGATTAGCCTGACCCCTGCGCGGGGATGACACCTAAATTCGCGAAGCGTTCCATATTAAAAAAAAAAAAAATGCCTGGCCAGTGTTGCTCAGTGTTTAAGCATCAACCCATGAACCAGGAGGTCATGGTTCGATTCCCAGTCAGGGCACATGCCCAGGTTGTGGGCTCGATCCCCATTAGGGAGCATGCAGGAGGTCGCCAATCAATGATTCTCTCTTATCATTGATGTTTCTGTCTCTCTTTCCCTCTTTCTTCCTCTCTGAAATCAATAAAAACATGTTTGTTTTAAAAAAAGAAAATGGGCTTCCTGGCTGCTGTGGCTCAGTGGTTGAGCGTCAACTTATAAACCAGGAGGTCACAGTTCGATTCCCAGTCAGGGCACATGCCCAGGTTACAGGCTGGATCCCCAGTATGGGGCGTGCAGGAGGCAGCCTATCAGCGATTCTCTCTGATCATGGATGTTTCTGTCTCTCTCTCTCTCTCCCTCTCCCTTTCTCTCTGAAATCAATAAAAATATATTTGAAAAAGAAAATGGGCTTTGTGAGGCTCTGACACCCTTGTCTGGGAGGAGGTAAGGAGACGGTTTTTAAAAGTAGCTGTCTTTACAAAATCCAGAAAAAAGTCACCTATCACTCTGCTCCCACAGGAGATGGGCATGGCCACAGTGGCGCGCTTACTCCTGTCCTTCCCCCCTTACCTGGGCTTAGTTCCTCGTGTGGCAGTGTGGGGGAGCTCATGTACGTACAGTTTTGTAAAACCCTTATTTTGCTTAGCATAGCAAGCAGTTTTCTGTAATCACATAGTTTTAGGTTTTTTGTTTTATCTTACGTTTTTATCGCTGTGATCACACGAACATGTACATTGTTCAGAAAATCAGATAGTCCCTGGGCTGCAATGCCAGGCAGCCCTCCCAGGCCCCTCCTCTCCTTCAACGCCTAACTTTCCGTGGAGGGTGACTTCTGTGTTTCCAAATAAGATTCTGTTACTGCTTTTTTTTAATTTTTGAGATTTTGATATTATCTATTGACTATACTGTGGAAAATTAAACCTCAGTGTCTTATACCTCTGCACAGACATCTCCCCTCTTCTCATCACCAATTTTGGGTAAATAACTGTGATTGAGTAAATATTTTTTACAGCTGAACCATGTATGATTACATTTAGTACATAGTTTTGTAAACATGATTTTAACTCCATGACATCCCACTTATTTATTTAGTTGCTATTATAAATAAGGCCGTAAAAAGTATAAAAAGGCCAAAGCCTCTTTTTTAAATTGAATTTTTTGTGTGTTTTTAGAGAGAGAAGGAAGGGCAAGGGAAAGAGAGAGAAGCATCAGTGTGAGAGAGATAAACATCAATTGGCTGCCTTCTGCACGCCTTCCACCGGGGATCAAGCTCACAACCTGGGCATATGTCCTGACTGGGAATTGAACGGCAACCTTTTGGTACATGGGATGTGCTCAACCAACTGAGCTGCACCCGCCAGGGCCAAAGCCTTTTTTTATAGTTAGGATTTTTCTTAAGCTATATTTCTAGTACTTAAACTGAGACATGGGAATGAATTTCTTTTAACTTGTAATGGAAGAATGTAACACATTCAGTAAAGTCATACAGTACAGTAATCTTGGGTGTCTGCTCATTTAATTTTTACAGGTATATATGCTATGAACTATCTCCCAGACATAGTCAAGATATAAATGTTTCACCCTAGCCAGTTTGGCTTAGTGGATAGAACGTCGACCTGTGCACTGAAGGGTCCCAAGTTCGATTCCAGTGAGGCGTGCATGCCTGGGTTGTGGGCTCAGTCACCAGTGGGGGGCATGCAGGTGGCAGCCAATCAATGATTCTCATCATTGATGCTTTTATCTCTCTCCCTCTCTCTCTCTCTCTCTCTTTCTCACATATCTATAATAATAAAAGCATAATATGCTAATTAGACCAGATAGCTGGACGACCTTCCTGATGAAGCCGGGGCTGCGAGGGCCAAGCCCCTTGCACGAATTTTGTGCATTGGGCTTCTAGCGTGTGTGTGTGTGTGTGTATTTTTTTTTAAAGATAAAAAATGTTTCCATTACTCAGAAGGTTCCTCCTGCCTTCTCTCAGTCAGTACTCACACACCACCCCTCACCACCGCCAGCGAGGCCCTGGAAAGATAGCTTCTTTTCTGACTTCTGTTGCCGTCAATCCATGACTTGGGTTAGCCTGTTCACCCTCACCCCACCCGTGAACTGGAGTGAGCATGTTGAAGGCTCTATGCTTTGGGAGACTTCCCTTTGTGATCACTCCCAGGGGTGACCGTAGGTGTCTCTGACCCTGGCCTTAGCTCCTTCAGGGCAGGGCACATACACGGGCTGGGATGGAGGGTGGCCCGGGCCTGGGGGCAAAGTTACCTGCCACATTAGTACGCAGACTGCGCACTCAGATTCCCCTTGGGAAGACGTCTGGGGAGCCTGGGGAAGGGACTTCAACAATTCACTTGTGTGACCAGGCCCAGCCGCAGCCACAGCCGCCACCCCAGCCGCAGCCCCAGTCTCAGCCACCGGCATCCAACAAGCGTCCCAGCAACAGCACGCCACCCCCCACGCAGCTCAGCAAAATCAAGTACTCAGGGGGCCCCCAGATTGTCAAGAAGGAGCGACGGCAAAGCTCCTCCCGCTTCAATCTCAGCAAGAACCGGGAGCTGCAGAAGCTTCCTGCCCTGAAAGGTACTTGGAGAAGGTCACCGGGGGCGGGTGCACCAGGCTTGGGGGCACTGGGTGGTTTTGGTTACTTGGGGGGGAGGGGAGTTCCATTGGGGAGCGGGTGCCAGGGGAGCGGGACAGGGTCGGGGGGAGCCCCGTGAGGCCAGTAGGGCACAGCAGGGGAGGGCGGGGAGGGAACCTGACTGCTGGCCCCCTCTAGATTCGCCAACCCAGGAGCGGGAGGAGCTGTTTATCCAGAAGCTACGCCAGTGCTGCGTCCTCTTCGACTTTGTGTCAGACCCGCTCAGCGACCTCAAGTTCAAGGAGGTGAAGCGGGCAGGACTCAACGAAATGGTGGAGTACATCACCCATAGCCGCGACGTCGTCACCGAGGCCATTTACCCAGAGGCTGTCACCATGGTGGGCGCAGGAACGGGAACGCGGGCAGGGTGGGCGCCCTGGAGAAGCCCAGACAGAGCTCTCACCTGGGCTCTACCCCTCAGTTTTCAGTGAACCTCTTCCGGACACTGCCACCCTCATCCAATCCCACCGGGGCCGAGTTTGACCCAGAGGAAGACGAGCCCACCCTGGAAGCCGCCTGGCCACATCTCCAGGTACCAGGGCCGGGGGCACTCAGACCTATGTCAGGGTTCTCCCAGTCCCTGGGGAATACCCCCTGAAGGGATGCCCCTTTCCCTCCACAGCTGGTGTACGAGTTTTTCCTACGTTTCCTTGAGTCTCCTGACTTCCAGCCAAACATAGCCAAGAAGTACATTGACCAGAAGTTTGTCCTCGCTGTGAGTCCCTGAGTGCCTGTCCTTCCCCTCCTTCCAGTGCATGGACTCTGGCCCCACATCCCTTACTCCGGTCCCAGTTCTTTCTCCCTCTAAGAATATCTTGGGTTTCAGCTGTGTCTGTACAGGACACTATGAGGGTTAAACAGACCTACTCTGCCTGCAAGAAGCTTCCAGCATAATGGAAAGAAACAGAAGCAGCCACAAAGTTACCCACCACGTTCAGTATGCCGCACGCATACTCAGATGTCCCCTTGGGAAGAGCAGAGAAATCAGTTACTCTTTCCAGGGCCTTGTCCCAGGGCCCTCTCCAGAGAACCTTTGAGCTTCCCCAGCCAGGACCCTATGTCACCCAGCCCTGCCTTCCTCAGCTCCGGCCTCACTTGCCACCTTTCTTCCTGCCCGCTCCCAGCTCCTCGACCTGTTTGACAGTGAGGATCCTCGAGAGCGGGACTTCCTCAAGACCATCTTGCATCGAATCTATGGCAAGTTTTTGGGGCTCCGGGCTTATATCCGTAGGCAGATCAACCACATCTTCTACAGGTGAGGCCAGGAGCCAGGCTCAGCAGCAAAGCAAACACGGCTAAGGTGGGGGGAGAAGGGAGGTAGGGGGGACTTCAGAGGGGCCTCAGGTTGTCAGGAGACCCTTTTTCTTCCCTCAGGTTCATCTATGAGACGGAGCATCACAACGGGATTGCCGAGCTCCTGGAGATCCTGGGCAGGTGAGAGGTGGGGTGGTCACACATGCCTAAAACAAGTTGGGAGGGTTGGTTCACTGAGCTTGGACCAGGCCCTTCGGCCCTAACAAACCTCCCTTAACTCCTAGCATCATCAACGGCTTTGCCTTGCCCCTTAAGGAAGAGCACAAGATGTTCCTTATCCGTGTCCTGCTTCCCCTTCACAAGGTCAAGTCCCTGAGTGTCTACCATCCTCAGGTAAGCCGCCTTCCTCTTGATGATCCCTGATTGGGCCTGGCAGCAGAGAAGACAGGGCGGGGAGATGTTCCAGCCAGGTGGGGAGGCAGAGGGAGTGGGTGGGATAATTCCCGTCTATGCCGCCTCTTCCACTGGGGGTCTTGCTCCTGTCTCTGATCTCCGTGAGACCTGGGCCCTGCGCCTCACCTCCTTTCTGCCTCAACCTTTTGCAGCTGGCATACTGTGTGGTGCAGTTCCTGGAGAAGGAGAGCAGCCTCACTGAGCCGGTAATTCCCTCTCTAAGCCCCAGCGCCCGCCTGTCTGTCAGCAGCACGTCTGTCTCTGTGGGGCAGTGCCGTAGCAGGTGCTCAGGAGGGAGGGAGCCCAACAGGTGACATGGCTTCCTCTCTGAAGGAGAAAACCCATGTACACCTAGGAAGCAGATCCAAGTCAGAGAAACCTGAGCTATTAGCTGAGGCCACCCAAGCTACGCCCACTGCGGGGGGCGGGGAGGGGGGGGCAGGAAGACTTCCTGGAGAACCAGGCAGGTGTTGAGTGAGAATTTTATCCTCCTCGTCTCACAGGTGATTGTGGGGCTTCTCAAGTTCTGGCCGAAGACCCACAGCCCCAAGGAGGTGATGTTCCTGAACGAGCTGGAGGAGATTCTGGATGTCATCGAACCTTCAGAGTTCAGCAAAGTCATGGACCCACTCTTCCGCCAGCTTGCCAAGTGTGTCTCCAGCCCCCATTTCCAGGTGAGATCCAGCCCACCTCCCAGGAACTGAGGGGGTCTTGAACACAGCAAGCTGTGTTCTCACGGAGTCCCGCCTGTCCCCACCAGGTGGCAGAGCGAGCTCTCTATTACTGGAACAACGAGTACATCATGAGCCTCATCAGTGACAACGCTGCCCGGGTCCTCCCCATCATGTTCCCTGCACTCTACAGGAACTCCAAGAGCCACTGGAACAAGTAGGGGCTGTGGTGGGCTGTGGTTTTGGAGCCTGTTAGGGTGTGGAAGACCTACAGAGTCTCATCTGGTCACTTTGCAAGTAGGGGTGGTGCCCACTGTAGGTTGAGAGGACCTTGAGGAATGGGGAGAAAAGATACCTACGTGAGAGATCTCTGAGACCAAACAGCAGAGCAGTGGCCTGTAGTACACCTCTTCTTGCAGTCAGACCTTTTGCCGCTTTGGTCACTTAATTCCACGCTGTGAGAAGTTGATGTGGCCTTAGGATGTGTTGAATCCCAGTGTTGTAAAGGCTTTCCTGCTAAGAGCAAGCATGCTGTGGGGCAGATGCACGTCATGCTGCTGGGAGGCCATTCGTGTGGGCCAGGCAAGTGGGGAGGAGGAGGGTCTTGGAGCATGGGGTGGCAGGAAGGATGGACAGGCAGACCAGTATTTGTGAAAACCCTGCAATGCCGACCTCAGGTCACATGATTTGACCGGAGAGGTGAGCTTACACTGTAGCGGTTTGTGAAATGGGAGTAGTAAATGAGAAAGCTCTAAGCAGACACCTAAGAGAGAGCAGGTTGGGCCTGGCACTAGGGCAGGCTGTGGCCTCTTACACCTCGTCTTTCTTGCGGTGGCAGGACAATCCATGGACTGATCTACAACGCCCTGAAGCTGTTTATGGAGATGAATCAGAAGCTGTTTGATGACTGCACACAACAATACAAGGCGGAGAAGCAGAAGTGAGTGTCTCCTCTCAGAGCCTCTGATTGTCCACCGCCAGCCCCCTTTGCTTCTCTCTCAAACTCAACCCCCATCCTGTCTGCTCCCGCAGGGGCCGGTTCCGAATGAAGGAAAGAGAAGAGATGTGGCAAAAGATCGAGGAGCTGGCCCGACTTAATCCCCAGGTGAGGTTTTCCTGCCACTGTCTTGAACTGAGGGGCCCCTGTTAGGCTGGGGGAGGGTCTGTTTGAGGAGGAATAGCGGCAAACAGGTTCAGAGTCTGAAGGGGCTCCCCCACTTGTCCGTGCCTCCGTTCCTCTCAGTATCCCATGTTCCGAGCTCCGCCACCGCTGCCCCCTGTGTACTCGATGGAGACGGAGACCCCCACGGCAGAGGACATCCAGCTTCTGAAGAGGACCGTGGAGACGGAGGCCGTGCAGGTGGCCGGGCACAGGGGGAGGCGGAGCAGCAATAGACAGCTCTGCAGGGAGAGGAGCCCAGGAATGAGGGGAAGCCACAGAATACCCTGGGAATTGGTCACCATTCCTCTCCTTCTCCCTGTCCACTCACAGATGCTAAAGGATATCAAGAAAGAAAAAGTGCTGCTTCGGAGGAAGTCAGAGCTGCCCCAGGACGTGTACACCATGAAGGCCCTAGAGGCTCACAAGCGGGCGGAAGAGTTCTTAACTGCCAGCCAGGAGGCTCTCTGACGCCCCGAGTTTTCTCCACGGGGCCACAGCCCACTCAGCCCTGGGACGCTGCCCTAGCCCTCCACCCTTTGCTCCCCACTGGCTGACATGGGGCAAGGCAGTGCCTCTTTAGCTATTCTAGGGAGGGTGATGCAGCACTTGAAGCAGGGATGCCCACAGAGTGGTCCCTCTTCTCCCCAAAATGTGTTGGTGCCTCCTGGTGGCCAGTACAGACAGGCTGAGCACTAAGATGCTTAGTGTTCAGACAACTGGGGACACCTGTACCCTCCTGCTCCTAACCCCACAGCTACCTGAGGCTGCTCTGAGAAATACACAAAGGAACACATAGGCTCCTCTCCTCTTCCCTTCATCTTCATTTGAACGCCAGGGGTCTCCTCCTCTCCCTCCCCTGCAGAGGCACACGGGGAGCAGCAGGAGGTTATTCTCACCAAAGTTATGCCAAGCCCCATTGGCCCCTGAAGTCAATAGCTGGAGGGGCGCCAACCCCCAGCAGCACAAAGAGGCCCCCAGCTCCAGCAGTGTGCAGGCTGAGGGGGCCGTATTATTTCCTCTTACCCCTTGCCTGACCAAGACCATGTGGGAGGTCAAAAAGAGAACCACATAAGCTATGGACATCAGGTAATGAATAAAGGGCCCAGATGGATCAAGAGAAAGGGATGAACAAACACCCTACCTGTGCCCCCTCCTTGATGAGCAGCAGCCCTGGGATAACAAACATGGAAGGGACCACCTGGGGCTGACTGCTTTCCTGTGCTGTTGGTTCCCAAAGCCAAGAGGAAGAAGACAGGGAGCAGTGTCTAAGCACGGCTCCCTCCAACATCTATTTATTTTCCTTGTTTGTGCTAATGCTGGGCAGGCCCTCGCTTGTCCCTTTCAGGCACCATGGAGAGGCAAGAGGCTTAGGAGAGCCAGACCCGGGTCCCAGGGGCACAGGCAGTGCAGCTTTGGGCTGTGTACATAGGGTGCTTTATTCTCCAGAGTGATACATGCTATGGTGGGTTGGGCTTGGGCCGATGTCCCCATATGTACAGACTGAATAAAGTGGGTCTCTGAGAAGTTTGATTTGCCTTGATGTGGAAGGGAGATGGGCGTTACGACCAGGGATGTGTTCAGTCCTGTGCTGGTTCCAGTGGAATGCAGGGAGATAAGGCAGCTCTCAAGGTGGTCACTTCCAGGCAGGGGATGCCTGCCGGGCTTGGAGAGCCTTCTGTACCACGTCTTCCCACTGGGCATCTGATATCTCCTGAGCCCAGGCAGGAACCCCTGGTGCAGGCAAGCTTACTCCAGCCATTGTCCTTTTCACCAGCTCTACATGATCTGAAATCACAGGCAGAGACCAATTAGAGGATAGAAAAGATGGGACCAGCTTCCCTGCCCATTCCTTGAATTAACCCAGAACCATTGGGTTAGTAAAGTCACCAAATCTGTCTGTTATTTCTAGGCAAGCCTGCCCATTCCCCAAGTCTAGCAGAATAGCATTTCACCTGGATTCTTTAAAAAAAAATTTTTTTTATTGATTTCAGAGAGGAAGGGAGAGATAGAAACATCAATGATGAGAGAGAATCATTGATCGGCTGCCTCCTGCATGCCCCCTACTGGGGATCGAGCCCACAACCTGAGCATATGCTCTTGACCAGAATCAAACCCGGGACCCTTCAGTCCGCAGGCTGATGCTCTATCCACTGAGCCAAACCAGCTAGAGCTCACCTGGATTCTGACGTTGGCAAAATATTAGATTACAAACTCATTTTAGGAACAGGGTATTGCTCTGTGACCTCTCTATTGGCTCTGGCCAGTTCCTTTCCTCCTAATGAAAAGAATGATCTCTTTTACCTGGGTCCATGGGAATAGAGCTGCGGCTGCTCAAGGCTGTAGCTCCCTCCTCATCTTCATCCTCGCTCTCTAATGGTGGGTCTGGCAAATGAAGCCCCAGGGCCTGAACAGCCAGAGAAGACAGTTCAGGGCCAGCCCTTCAGGGATCCCACCTTCACCTCGGGAACAAGGCCTCCTCCAGCATACCTGGATCCGATCCTGGATGTCCGCCACTACGTCCTCTCCATCCCCCACCGGCGCCAGCTCCACCTCCTCGGGCTCAGGGTCTTGGTTCAGGGGCTGGTAGGAGTAGCCGGCTGGGCCTGCCCCGGGTTCCTCCTGCTCTTCCTCAGGCTCCTCACTGCTCCAATCCCCAGTGCCTTCCGTGGGGCCCTGGTGCGGCCCTAGTTCCTCGGTCTGATTGGGGAAGATACGCTCTGGGCCCATGTTGTCTGCCCCGAGAACTACTGCTGCCATCCGGGCACGGGCTGCAAGAACAGGGGGGCACGAGAGGGATCTGATTAAATGAGCTGTGCACTCCGCCTCCCATCCAGCTCCTTGTGGTCTCCTTCTGTGTCCACAAAACATCGAAACGCCCAACCTTCTGCGCCCCAACCCACCTTGGCATCTCCTGGGCCCTTGGCCTTTTAAGTCGGGCTCTTATCTCGAGCCGAGGCCCACCCGCCTTGCTCGGCCATTTCTTAAGTATTTAACAGCAGAACCAGAGGCTAAGCCATCTCTCAAAATACACCCCTTCCAGAACCCCGCCTTCCCGCCCCCTCCTGACTTGCGAACTTCGGATGGGCAAACAAGCTCCTAAAGACAAGGCGTACCCGTTCCCTTCTCCCCTCTCAATGGGGTTCCCCTCTGTACCACCTGACAAACGCCCTTCAGGCCCCAGGGGCTCCCCTCAAATGGTCCCAGCTGCGGCGTTCCCACCCCCTCCCCACCCCCACCCCACCGATGGTCGGCGCCGGCGTCTCCGCGCGCCTCACCCGCTCAGAGCCCGCGGCCGAACCCGCACCTCCACTTCCGCCGGGGCAGGATGTGCTGGGCGCCTCGTCCTCCAGCCCCGCCCATCGCTCATGATGGACGCGAAAGGGGACAACGACTCCGCCCCTTGCCCCGCCTCCATCGTCCGGGCCCAAACAAAGAACTACATTACCCAGGGACCCCCACGGTTTTTTGAAGCAGCCGCACATGCGTAGAAGCTCCTGGAGCGCCTGTACGCGGCTCCGCACCTCGCGTTCCTGCAGAAACCGACGGACTACAAGTCCCAGTAGGCTTCCGGAACTCCGCCCCGACTGCACGTGCGCACACAGCTGCCCGCGGGAAGAAGCGAGCCTGGCTGTGTTTATCTCGTTGGGGACCGAGTCGTCGGTTGGCGCTCAACGGGTTCCAGGCTGCCCGCGGCCCCGCCCCGGCCCGGCCTGACAAGGTAGCCCGGGATGCGTTGATGTTACAAGGTGGAGGTGCTGGGGGCGTCCTTGTCTGGAGCCGGAGCCGTGAGGGGGAGGCCCGAGGGGGCTGAGGTGGGGGCGGGGTGGGGGTGGGGAGGGAACTGAGGGGGATGATGGGAAAGGAGCGTGTTCATGGGGGAGGGTCGCGGGAGAATGGGGGGGGAACAGGTGAGAGACTTGGTGGCTGGAGGAGGCACTGAGGGACCGGGGAGGAAGGCCGGGTTGTGAAGAGAACGGGGAGCTAAGGATAATGGAGGGGGGGTTCCGGCGCTGTGGGGGAGGGGCGGGGGGATGACTGGAAGGATCCAGAGAGAGCGCCACCATATGCAGGGAGGAAGACCTCTGGCCGAGAGGGGACAATGTTTCCTGGCGTTTTCCCCTCAGTGGAAGGGGGAAAATGGAGAACTTTTGGGTGGCGCTTGGAGTGGTGGGAAAAGGAAAAAGGAGAAAACTGCAAAGCTCTCAGATTTTAAAAAAGGGGGGGGGTAGTGATAATTGCAAGAGACCAGAGGGGCGGGGGGCAGGCTCATGAAGGGAATGGAAGGCGTTGAGAACGCGGCCAGGACGGAGTGTGGGGGGAACTCCGGGAGGACGCAGCCCTGAGGCCTCGGGGGCCCGTTTTCCATGAGCTCGAGCTGTCCTTTCGGGAGAGAAGCTGGGGTTCTCTCTCCGCCTTGGGGTGGCATTGCTCCTCGCTGCTCCTGTGAGCCCTGCGCCTTGATGGACTTGAAGGGCGCAGGAGCTCAGAGGGAAGACAGAGGGCTCCCCTTCTTCAGCCCTTCAGCCCCCCGTCTGGCCCCACGAGCCCCGGTCCCAGGTGTTTGGGATTGAGGACGGGAGCCATGGAGTGAGACCAGTTCCTGCTGGGGCTCCGTCCGGGGTGGCCCGGTGGCTGTTTAAAGCTGGGGCAGGGGTCGAGGCGGGGCGGTAGGGGACGTGCCAGCCCGCTGAAAGCCATGCCTTTTTCTTCTCGAGGGGCCCCCCTGGAGCCCTCTCTGTGCCCGAAGCTCTGCCTTGAACAGGGAGAGGATGACCCGCCCGGACCCAGCAGGTGCCTGCCAGCAAAGGCAGTGCCCGACGCGGGCCTCCGATGTACCCATTATCGCTAGCTTGGCAGGTTGTCTTAAAGAGATCAGCCCTCCTACCTGGGTCTTCTTCATGTCCTGCCCGAGGGCATTTGGCTTCCCTTCTCCTTTCCAGTGCACACCCCCACTGTCACCCCCCTTCCCGGGACCCTCGGGGAGGACAGCTGCTGGGGACGGCTCGTCTCTGCCAGGGGAGCAGGGTTGGGGAGGTGGCAGGAGGAGGAAACCCTTCCTCCCCACCCCCACTCCCTCAATCTACAGCGGACACATACCTTTCTGATTAAGTTCCTAGCCTTGGCAGCAGACCAGGCCCAGCTGTTAAAGGAACGCCCCAGGCCTGTGAGGGACCCGTGGTGACCCCATTGACAACAGCTCAGTTTGACCAGAGCTTCCGATGAGGGGTGAACCATCCATGGTAACATGGAGGTCCCCGTCCTGGACCCCACCCCATCTTGGATAGGGGAGCTAATCCACTCTGAAAGCCTAAAAGCCGTTCTGCTTGGAAGTACCCATGCCAGCTTTCAATGCACCGTCTGGGGCTGGCTGGGCTATTAATAGCTCTGAGTATTTTGAGATCCCTCTCCCCATCTTAAAGAGCACAGAGATTCTTAGAGAGGCGGCAGTAAGCAGAGCAGAGCCGGAGGTACCAGAGAACCCATCAGCCTGGGAAGGGGGCTTGGAGCTTGTGCCAGGCCACGGAGAGGGTGGAGCCTCCGTGAGTAGGGGGTGATCATGCTGAGCCCTGGATCAGCAGGTTCTGAGCTGGCGGTCAGGTTGGAGTGGCCCCACCCTTTGCTTTTGGAGAACACGGGGCCAGGGCTAGCTCCTTGACCTCAGCAGCTCCTCTGGGGCAGGGCCAGCCACCTGAGCTGTGGAGGGGTGGTGTGGGTCGAACACCTGGGTGACACTTGAAGGCAAGGGCTGGTCCTGGGCAGAGTCCTGGTGAGCCAGGCAAAGGCCTTTGTGGCCCTAATTTGTGTGCAGGTAGCAGAGGCAGCAGGCCGTGCCGGGGGGGCATGTTGCTGTAACCAGTGGCCCAGGGGATGTTACGGTGGACAGTGCACCTGGAGGGCGGGCCCCGCAGGGTGAACCATGCTGCAGTGGCTGTTGGGCACCGGGTATTCTCCTTCGGGGGTTACTGCTCTGGTGAAGACTACGAGACACTGCGTCAGATTGATGTGCACATTTTCAATGCAGGTAAGCTAGTCCTGGGGACACCCTGGGTGCCCACATTAGGGAGGGAAACAGGCGGTTGAATGAGTTTTGGTGGTGGTTGCCGTGGCCCAAGGGGGTGAAGGATTGAAGATCTGGTTTGGGAAGAGGTGGACAGCCTAGAAGGAGGGTTGCAGGGCTGAGCTGAGCTATGCCCACAGTGTCCTTGCGCTGGACAAAGCTGCCCCCGGTGAGACCCACCATCCGAGGGCAGCCTCCTGTGGTACCATACATGCGGTATGGACACTCAACCGTCCTCATCGATGACACGGTCTTCCTTTGGGGCGGGCGGAATGACACGGAAGGGGCCTGCAATGTGCTCTACGCCTTTGACGTCAGTGAGTATGGGGCTCTGTTCTTCCAAATGGTACCTCACGGGCTGGGAAGATGTCGGCTGGGCTGGGAATAGGGCAACTCAGCAGTGTCAGAGCTGCTTAACTGGCCCATCCTTTCATCTCCTTCAGATACTCACAAGTGGTCCACACCCCGAGTGTTAGGAACAATTCCTGGGGCTCGGGACGGACATTCGGCTTGTGTCTTGGGCAAGACCATGTACATTTTCGGGGGCTACGAGCAACTGGTAGGTCTGGAAAGCAAGCAGAGGTTTGGGGTGGGAATGAGACAGAGGAAGGGGAATGGAAGATGCTGGAATGGGAGGCTTTGGCTGGTTTTGCAGGGCTTTTTGTTGTTGTTAATCCTCACCTGAGGATATTTTTCCATTGATTTTTAGAGAGAGTAGAAGTGAGGGGGAGAGACCAAGAGAAACATTGATGTGAGAGACACATCGATTGGTTGCCTCCAGCATGTGCCCCAACCAGGGCTGGGGGTCAAGCCTGCAACTGAGGTATGTGCCCTTGACCAGAATTGAACCTGGGACCCTTTAGTCCAAAGGTCGGAGCTCTATCCACTGAGCCAAACCAGCTGGGGCTGTTTTGCAGGTTTTTGAGGGGAGGAATGGAGGTCAGAGACTGCTGACCCAATCTTATATTCCTTCCTTCACTTCCTTTCTCTTCCCACTCAGGCGGACTGCTTTTCCAATGACATTCACAAGCTGGATACCAGCACCATGACATGGACCCTTATCTGTACAAAGGTCTGCCCTTTCTTCTTTCTCCCAGACCCCCACCCTCAATTGAAGAAACCATAGGAAGTTCGATAGTGAGAGCAGATCCTTTCCCAGCCTTCTTGCTCACCTCATCTCTCTGCTCCTGCCCAGGGCAATCCTGCGCGCTGGAGGGACTTCCACTCAGCCACAATGCTGGGCAGTCGCATGTATGTCTTTGGGGGTCGCGCTGACCGATTTGGGCCGTTCCATTCCAACAATGAGATTTACTGCAACCGCATCCGAGTCTTTGACACCAGGACTGAGGCCTGGCTGGACTGTCCAACCACTCCGGTGCTGCCCGAGGGGCGCCGGAGCCACTCAGCCTGTGAGTGTCTGTTCCGCCGCTGCATAGTCCCCCTTCCCACCCATTGTCTTCACACTCTTGACATTCCTCTCTCCTTCCAGTTGGCTACAATGGGGAGCTGTACATTTTTGGTGGCTATAATGCAAGGCTGAACCGGCACTTCCATGACCTGTGGAAATTTAACCCTGGTAAAGAACACTGCCTCTAAGGGAGAAACAAGGAGCACTTGAGGGGGGAAGGAAAGAAAGAAAGAATCCTGAGTAGGCGAGAGGTTGAGGTTGGAGAGGATATCTGGCCAGGGCAGGCATTGAATCTCCATGTAAACTTCTCTTTAGTGTCCTTTACCTGGAAAAAGATTGAACCGAAGGGAAAGGGGCCATGTCCACGCCGGCGCCAGTGCTGCTGTATTGTTGGTGACAAAATTGTCCTCTTTGGGGGTACCAGGTTAGTAGGAGAGGGGAGGGCTGGGGGAAGGCCTAAGTCTGTGACTAAACTGGGAGGCATTTGAGCAAGAAGGGTCTCATGAGCATTCTTTCCTCCTCCCTTTCTCTCTCTCTCGATCTCTACAGTCCGTCTCCTGAGGAAGGCCTGGGAGATGAGTTTGACCTCATAGATCATTCTGACTTACACATTTTGGACTTTAGTAAGTACACTTATTCCCAAAGTGCTCCTGCCATCGGGGTCCCTGTCTCGGTGGTGACATCCAGGACGGAATCTTTCCTTGGCTGTGACTGTCCCCCTGTCTCCTATTCTCCCTCTGAAGGCCCTAGTCTGAAGACCCTGTGCAAACTGGCTGTCATTCAGTATAACCTGGACCAGTCCTGTTTGCCCCATGACATCAGGTACAGTGAGTGGCTGGGAAGGAGGGATTGGTTGAGGGTAAGTGGCAGCACAACATGACCTCATATGGAAGAGATAGAATTCTTGTGGAGAATGAGATGGAAGGAGATACAGACTGTCCACTGGGTAAATTACATGAAAAAAACAATTGTTTTTCAAACAGAGCTCAGGAGCATCACTTCCTGAGATCTGAGCCTATACGGTTGTTTTGTTAACATGCTGAAAAAGTTTGATGAAATCTTAGAACTTAGCTGCAAAGTAAAGACAAGTTTAGGAGCCTCTGAATCATCTTAGTTCTGGAATTAAGGGAGGTTCTTCCTAGCTCCTTCCCTTTTAGTTTCACTCTTAGGTCTAAGTCAAGTACCAAAAGTACTTTGTGTATAATTATGCCCTTTTGGGTCATTCTTCGACACATACTTTTCCTTGTTATCAGTTCAGTTTAACTCTTACTTGCTGGGGGCCTATGTCAGTGATGGCTAACCTGTGACACACTGTCAGAGGTGACACACGAACTCATTTTTTGGTTGATTTTTCTTTGTTAAATGGCATTTAAATATATAAAATAAATATCAAAAATATAAATCTTTGTTTTACTATGGTTGCAAATATCAAAAAATTTCTATATGTGACATGGCACCAGAGTTAAGTTAGGGTTTTTCAAAATGCTGACACGCCGAGCTCAAAAGGTTCGCCATCACTGCTCTATGTGATCAGTATTCAGTGACACGGTGTATACAAGGCTGACCTGGTGGGTCATAGGTTGGCGTACGAGTGACATATATGCAGGTACCTGTTGTGGCAGAATGCACAGGAAAACGATCAGCCAGCACTCTGAGGGAGGAAGGTTTAACCTTTATTTCGCAGATCTGCTAGTCCAGGGGAATTCTGAATCCAAATCCTGAATTGAATTCATGGGAAGGCTCTGACTGATATATCTCCCCCTGTGGTGGGCCCCTGAGGGTCCCTGCAGCTCCGCCCGTCAGTCAGAGTAGGAAAGTAAGACTATAGTTTTAACCAGAGACTGAACTAGGTGGCAAGCCCCACCATTTTCCTTTTCATACCTAAGTCAAGTAGACTATAGTGAATAGTGGAATTAAGGAGGTTATTGGTAAATCTTTGTAGAATGACAGAATGGTCAAAAAGAGGGATTTAATTTTAATATGATGGGATGTGTGGGGAAGACCTGGGGTGGGAGGGTAGGAGAGCCGAAGCAGGCTTCTTTCTGAAAGGGATAGTAAGTAGTTGAGAGCAAAATTGGGCATTCCTGATGTGGGGTAGGAGGAGCCGCCTGGTTGGATCTGAGCAGAGGAGAGATAGGTTGGGAAATTTACTGCAATGTATACACCCATGCTTTTCTCCAGGTGTTGGGCAAAAGAATATATAAACATAAACAGGAAGTCCACCTCAGCTTGCAGGTGGACCTGTGGGTGGTATTGGATTGGTGGTGGGCGGGGCCTGATTGTTAATCTAGGAGGGCTGTAAGGAAGAAGTGGCTGTGGGTAGTTAAGGTTTCAGGAAGTTGAAGGCACTGGTGTGTTCATAGTTTTGTTAGCAATTCTGGGCTTGGGGTGGAGGCTCCTCCTGTCCTTTATACCTGTCACTGTTGGCCTTCCAGGTGGGAGCTGAATGCCATGACCACCAACAGCAATATCAGTCGCCCCATCGTCTCCTCCCATGGGTAGAAGGACGTTTTTGCCGCCATCCCTCCTGAGCCTGCTGTTGTCTTCACTGCCCCTGCCTGTCTCACCCGCCTGCCCCTTTGGACCCTGGTATACCTCCACATGGAGTTGTTGGACTAGAGGTGTTTTTTGTGCTGTGAACTCAGTGGGGAGCTGTGGGGGGAGGGCTAGGTTCCCCCCCTCCTTGGGCCGAGGGCCCCTTCCCTTGGTGCTCTGTCCTATCCACCTTCTTCCAACTGCTCCTGGACTCTGCTCTGTCCCAGGCCAGCGGGGCTCTGAGAAGTGAAGGGAATGGGGAGAATGGAGAAGGGAGAAGCAAGCAGTGTCTGGTCCTCAGAAGCTCCCCTCCCGCTCTGTTTTCACCCCTGCCCCCGCTTGAGCCATGAGCATTGATTGGGAGCGAGAGAAGTTGCAGCTGTTGCCATGAAACCTCCTTCGCCCTGACCCGGGGAAGGCGAGGACCAGCAGAGAATCCTACCCCTTCCTTGAGCTGTTGCTGTCACCCTGTTGCTCACAGCCAGCTCAGATTTTATAAAAATGGATTAAAGACCTCTAAACGAACCATCTGTGTGTGTGGAATGAATGGGGTGCCAGGCGCTTGCCCGGGGCAGGGGGCGCTCGCAGGTCAAGTGCCACGTGGCCTGGCCCACTTTCTCGTCGGCAGGGCGTCAACGTTTTCTGGAGTGGGCGCCCCTGCCCGGCCGGCTGCGGGCACTGGGCGTGTGGGGGTGGCGCCTCCGCCGCTGCGGACCCGCCTCCTGAGCTGCCGGAAGAGGCGGGGCAGGCCCGCCGGGGCGGAAACCACGCCGTTGGTCCGCGCCGTGCGAGCTGATGCCGAGAGCGAGGTCCCGCGCCGGGCCGGCCGCCGGCTCTCCCCTCGGGGCCGGGGATAGCGGAGATGACGGCGGGGGCCTGCGGAAGGGTGAGGCGGCGGGGGCCGGGGGCCTGCGGAAGGGGGAGGCCGCGGGGCGGGAGGGCGGCGGGGGCCGGGGGCCTGCGGAAGGGTGAGGCCGCGGGGCGGGAGGACGGCGGGGGCCGCGGGGCGGGAGGAGCGCAGTCCCGAGAGCCTGCGAAGTTCTCCCAAGGCCAGCGCGGAGCGCCCGTGGCGCCGTGGGAAGTGGGGAGGGGAGGGGGTGCTTCCTGGGCTGGGACACCCTGAGCGGTTTCTTAAAGAGGGAGGATGAAATTTCCCCGGGGCCGAGACGCCTGTGGGAGCGCGCCGAGGCCAGGGCTGGGGGCCTGAGGAAGGGTTCAGTAGGTCAAGATTAAGGAGATTGGGCAGTCCCGGCGGGTTTGGCTCAGAGGACAGCGTCGGCCTGCGCACTGAAGGGTCCCGGTTCGATTCCAGTCAAGGGCAGGTGCCTGGTTGCCGACTCCACTCCTAGTAGGGGGCGTGCAGGAGGCAGCCGATCAATGATTCTCATCATTTGTTTCTATCTCTCGCTCCCTCTCCCTTCCTCTCTGAAATCAATTTATATATATAAAGAAACTTGGCAAACATTTATTGAGTATCTGTATGCACGCACAGTTCTAGATGCTGAGATGCAATAGTGAATAAAGCAGCCCAAAACTGTCCTCGTGGAACTTACCATTTAGAAAGGGCTGTTAAAAAAAAAGGACACGTGAATTAATCTATTAAAAGGCAGCAAAGCAGAATTGTATATTGTAAAAGGGTGAATTTTATGGCATGTGAATTACATCTCAGTTTTCCAAAAAGGTGACAAGGTTATGAAGAGAAAGCAGGGGAGGGGTTGCAATTATAAGTAATCAGAGGAGGCCTCACTGAGTAGGTGACATTTGAGCCCTGGTTGAAGGAGGTGCCGGAGAAGTAATAAATGTAAATGAACAAAGTGCTCCAAGCAGGGGCAGCATCCAGTGCAGAGAACACCTTCCTGCTCAGGGACTGCTAGGAGGCCAGTTGACGAGAGGAGTGGAAGGAAGAGATTGGTAGGAAATGAGATTAGATGCAACCTGGGGGCTAGGTCTCCTGGGGCTTCCAGCCACCTTGACGCTGAGCAAAGATGGGAGGCATTGGGGAGTTTTGAGTTCTGGAGTGACGTGATCTGAAGTCTATCTATGTGGGAGTAGGTAATGAGGTTGGAGTGATAAGAGCAGAGTTACATTTTATTTATTTTTTAAAATATATTTCTTTATTGATTTCAGAGAGGAAGGGAAAGGGAGAGAGATAGAAACATCAATGATGAGAGAGAATCATTGATCAGCTGCCTCCCGAAGGCCCCCCCACAGGGGATCGAACCTGCAACCCTGGCACGTGCCCTTGGCCAGAACCGAACCCAGGACCCTTCAGTCCGAAGGCCAACGCTCTATCCACTGAGCCAAACCAGCCAGGGCCAGAGTTACATTTTAGATGTCTCTCTCAAACTGAAGTGGGGAGCATAACTTTGAGGGGAGTAAGACTGGAGGTTGGGAGACCAGTTAGGAGACTAGAGCACTGATTCAGGTGAGGTGCCGAGAGGATGAACCGGAACATTGGCAACAGTAACGGCAAGGGAGACAGGCCCTTCTAGGGAA
Source organism: Myotis yumanensis (assembly GCF_028538775.1). Classification (NCBI taxonomy): domain Eukaryota; kingdom Metazoa; phylum Chordata; class Mammalia; order Chiroptera; family Vespertilionidae; genus Myotis; species Myotis yumanensis. The sequence continues at coordinate 84,714,656 of NW_027223757.1, read as the reverse complement.
ACCTGTGAAGGAATAATTTAAAAGAGGGTGAAAAGGAAGGGACTGACTTGGTCCACCAGTGGCCTTACATATACACCTTCCTTAGCAAGGTGAGGCCCCAAGGTAGCTGGAACCGTTGGGAACTTAGATGACAGCACCATGACAGCCTGTGCTGCCAGGACCTGTAGGGATTGGTTGGATGGGGTATTGGAAAGGATCAGTTACCTTAAGAATGAGAATGGAATGATGTCTTTCCAGCAGCGGGAAATGCTGAGCTCAATTGTGTGTGTCCCCTATCTTCACCTCCTTCTGCAGACACATCTCACATGTCCTTTGAGGAGCTGTTGGAATTGCAGAGTCAAGCGGGGACTAAGACATTCAAACAATTGGTAGCTGGAAGCAGCACTAAGAAGCAAGGCTCTAGACCCCCTGTCCAAAATGCCTGTGTTGCAGATAAGCACAGGTAAGGAGCAAGGCCTGCCCCAGGAGTTGGAGGATGTCTGGGACCTGAGTCGGTGTCTGCTGTCTTAGGTGGCACGGGAGGGGGGGCCTTTGGCCAAGACAAGCCCCCTGGACCTGTCCTGTAATTTCTCCGTAGGCCTCTGGAAATGTCAGCCAAGGTCCGGGTACCATTTTTGCGTCAAGTTGTCCCCATCAGTAAGAAGGTGAGAAAGAGGCAGGAAGTGCTTTCTTGTGAAAGGAGACTGAACTGTATTTTCATATTCTCTCCGTTCTCTCCAAAGGTAGCCCGGGACCCCCGCTTTGACGATTTGTCAGGGGAATATAATCCTGAAGTGTTTGACAAAACCTATCAATTCCTGAACGACATCCGAGCCAAAGAGAAAGAGGTGTGCTGCATGCGGCTGGGTCACTGGTGTCCGGGGTTGGGAAACTAGGGCACAGGTTAGAGTCAGGCAGAGGGAACTGGGAGCGTAGCGATGGGCAGATTTAATTCTCCCTAATTTGGTGCTTATATTCAAATCCTGGCTCATCAATTTACTAGCTTACCATTGGCAAGTTATTCAACTTGGCTTTGCTTCAGTTTTCTAATCATAAAAAGAACTAACAACTCCTATCTCATAGTGTTACTGAGTTAACATGCGAACCTCTTAGAGCAGCGGCTCTCAACCTGTGGGTCGCAATCCTTTGGCGGTCGAACGACCCTTTCACAGGGGTCGCCCAAGACCATCCTGCATATCAGATATTTACATGACGATTCATAACAGTAGCAACATTACAGTTATGAAGTAGCAACGAAAATAATTTTATGGTTGGGTTACAACATGAGGAACTGTATTTAAAGAGCCAGAAGGTTGAGAACCACTGTTTTAGAGTAATGCCTGGCACAGAATTGCAGCTAACATTTTCAGCATGCTAACCATCGCATCATTTCCCACTGTGGAGCTTGTGAAAAAGCAGTTGAAGAAGCACCGTTCGGGGGAGAAGCATGAGAAGCTGCAGCAGCTGCTTCAGCGAATGGTGAGTGAGTCAGATCATGGGTGGGGGTGAAAGTAGTTCAAGGCAGGGGGTAAATCACAGTCTCTCACACCCATCTCATCTTTGCTCCTCAGGAGCAGCAAGAAATGGCGCAGCAGGAACGGAAGCGGCAGCAGGAGCTGCGCCTGGCTCTGAAGCAGGAGCGGCGGGCGCAGGCCCAGCAGGGCCATCGTCCATACTTCCTGAAGAAATGTGAGTGGGCTCAGCTGTTACAGGCTAGGTACAGGGGTGGGGGGTCACAGGCCCTAAAGGAGGCATGAGTGCTGGATCCCATGGTAAATTAGGAGGAGAGTAGAAATACTGTGGGGAGGAGGTGCCCATTCTTATTTCCCTAATTAGATTATCGGCAGAGGGTGTTGCTTTTATTTATTTTATTTTTAATGATATGACACCGTATGGCTTTTTGCTTGTTTGTTTTTTAATTTTTCAGAGAGAGAGGAGTGGGAGGAGAAAAACATTAGTTTGTTGTTCCATTTATTTATGCATTCATTGCTTGTTTCTTGTATGTGCCCTTACCGGGGATCAAACCCACAACCTTGGCATATCTGAATGACCATGTAACCAACTGAGCTATGTGGCCAGGGCAGGGTGTCGCTTGTATTTCTGTTGTACTCCCCACATATGCTGGACCGGGCACATGGAAGCTCACAGTAGTTGAGTTGTGAAAGAAGGAATCATAGAAAAAGACAGCTTGCTTGCACACACCATGAACACTTAAGTCATGTTTCCCAGCAAAGTGGTTGAGAATTACTGACTGGGGAACAGGGAGAGGGTGGTGGTTCTGCTTTTGCTTACCAGCTTGCTTTCTCCCGATCCTCTAGCTGAACAGCGCCAGCTGGTCCTAGCTGAGAAGTTCAAGGAGCTGAAACGCAGCAAGAAGCTAGACAGCTTCTTGAGTCGAAAGAGGCGCCGAAATGCAGGCAAAGACAGGCGACATCTCCCTTTGAATAAGGACTAATAGGAAATGACCTCAGTTCTTCCACTGCCCCAGTGAAAACTGGGTCTGTGGCGACAGACTGGGGCTTGGCCTGTTCTGGATCTTTCCCCTTCAAGGACAAGGATCACAGCTGCCCTTGAACTAGATTGGCTCAGCGATGACTAAAGGGTTCTTGGGCTGCCCCAGGGATGGACAGGAACAGCTCAGCCTTCACCATGCCACACTCCTCTGCTTGGATCTGGTTCATCATGTACTCGTGTCCTCCCATCCTTGCCTTAAACCAGGGATGCGAACCTTTTTTCTGCCAAGGGCCATTTGTATATTTATAACATCATTCATGGGCCATACAATATTATCAGTTTAAAAATTAGCGGCCATATTTGATCAAACATTTAATTAACTCACCCCTAATGCCTTGGCAGGGCCAGACCAAGTGATGCCATGGGCCTTATATGGCCCGCAGGCTGAACATTCCCAACCCCTGTGAAATCAATAATTCTGACAGAGAAAAAAAGGGTCAGTGACTTTAGGTTAGTGAAGGCCATGGAGTCTGTTGACAGCTTCCAGGACTGGGACTTTATGTAGAAGCCAGTTAATAAACATTCTTGTCGCTCATCTGCTTTGTATGTGTGTGGGGGGGGGGGGTGGGGGGGGGTGGCTAAAATTACTGTCTTAGGGGCCAAAATCTAAGGCTCCTACAAAGTGGGAAGTCAGATCAGAGCCCCAAAAGCAGATCTGAGAGTGAACCAATCCCACAACTTGCCTACTTAGCTTTTGTTGTGGATGCAAGGGGAGGTAGGAGATGGGGACAAAAATTGCATTCCCAGTAATGTCAGCACAACTGGTTCCCAATACTGTTTGGGTCTAGAATTCATACTACACATTTGGGCTGGAAAAATCTTCAACCTGGTCATTCAGAGTGGTCTGGGGTTGGTAGTGCTTCCAGGCACCCAGCAGGAGCAAATGCAGTTCTCTCTTAGGACTGTACTGGAAACCCAGGCCTGCAGGAATTCCTTCACATAAAATCTCAAGGACTGTGTGTTCACAATGAAACACCAGCACACAAGGAAAGAAACCACCACCAGCAAGAGGGAACATTAGGAACAACAGGTAACAGAATCTGAACAGCAAAGACAGAAGTTGAAAGTAAAAAATACAAAATATAAAATGTCTTTAAATGTTTAAAGAAAAAGTATGACTAATGAAAAGACTATAAGAAAGGACCAAATTGGTTTGATTAAAGTAAAACTTCAAAATGAAAAATGTGCCACGTCCTGCACGGGCAGGTTCGGTGAGCCTGAGGAGGGGCGGTGAAGGATTGAAGACAGACAAGAGAATACAGCTGGGCCCTAACCGGTTTGGCTCAGTGGATAGAGTGTCAGCCTGCGGACTGAAGGGTCCCAGGTTCGATTCTGATCAAGGGCATGTACCTTGGTTGCAGGCACATCCCCAGTAGGGAGTGTGCAGGAGGCAGCTGATCGATGTTTCTAACTCTATCCCTCTCCCTATCTGTAAAAAAAATCAATTAAAAAAAAAAATACATCTGGGGCATGGGATGCTGCTTCTCTGATTAAGAGACAACTCCATGGCCTGCAAGCCAAGCCGAAGCTTTATTTTATAGTCAAGAGTCCACAAAGCAAAACAAGGGAAGTGGTCGACATGGTTACAGTGTTCTTGTGAGTTTCACCTTGTTTTGGTAGCACTTGCTGCACCTCCCACGGCACATTAGCTACCTAGGAAGGAACTAGGGAGGACTATAAGGTCAAGCTTAATTATGTTAGGAGAGCTCTGCCCTCCAAGCTGAAACTTGTTTGTGGCCCTGCCATAGGTCAATCCAAGACCTATAGCCACTCCCTACAGAAAAACACGCTATATGAATTGAGAAACTTAATGGTTAAGCAGCAAGTTAGACATCTAAAAGGAGAATGAACCTGAAGTAGATCTGAGAAAGTTACACAGTTGGAACCCAGGGATACTAAGAAATGGAAACTAAGGCAAAGAGGTTGGAAAACCACTGGCGATGGAGAAGGTGTGACATAACCAGAGTTCTAGAAGGAGTGAATAAAGAGTCTGAGAATTTTCTAGAATTGAAGTTTATAAACGCTAACAATCAGGAAATTCCAAGCAGGATTGAAAAAAATATTAAATCATAAGAAATTAGTAAGACATTAGAAAGACTAACAAAAAAAAACAGCTATAAAGAAAAGGGAGAGAGACAGAATTAGAAACTAGGACGTCTATTGCGGGATGCTTCTGGGATGAGGTGAAAGCTGTTCTGATGACAGAAATATAAGATGAAGCTTATGATGCTCCACTCCCACTGGGTGGAAGCGAAGGGCTGTCGCTGTCAGGATAGCTTGCCTTGCCCTGAGGGAGTGAGGGATCTAGTGCTGCAGAGTCCCGGATGACACGTGTCAATACTTCTTTAAAGCCAAAGAACAGCTTCTTGCTGATAAAAGCAGAAAAAGGCCATGTAACTATTAGGCTCATAGAAACACTGAGAAGATTGGAGAAGAGCTCAAAAAAGTGTGTGTGGGGTGCAGAGGGGGGCCTGAGCAGTTAAAAGCACTCCAAGTCCTACCTTGGGACCAGAGTGCTGATATGAAGATGTCATTGCAGCCACCTAGGGTACTCCCCACTTTCCCTCCTGCTTTGCTCTAGATAGAGCAATTCCCAGCAGAGGCATCGGATTAGCCAGGCCGTGGTCACATGGCTGCACGGGGCTGCTGGGAAAGCAAGTATCTGGGCTTTTATATGGTGGGAGGTGGACTCTATCTTCTATCTAGATTTATGGTGGGGAGTTTCCAGCATGAGAAGGGGGTTCAGATGAAGGGTGGTCAAGAAAACGTATGTCCACTTCAGGCTGGACTGGCCCCTAAGCCTTCAAACTGCGACTTTTCCCTTCAAGGGTGCAGAGGAGACAATGGACAGCTCAACTTCAGCTATGGATTTGTTTAGGTGGGGTTTTCTTTTGTTCTGTGTTTTTCTCCCCCATTGGTAACCGATTTATTGAGATAGAATTCATATATACCATACACTTTACCTATTTAAAATGTACAATTTGCCTGGCCAGTGTGGCTCAGTAGTTGAGCATCAACTGTGAACCAGAAGGTCACGGTTCGATTCCTGGTCAGAGTACATGCCCGGGTTGTAGGCTCCATCCCGTGTAGGACATGCAGGAGGCAGCCAATCAATGATTCTCATCATTGATGTTTCTCTCTCTCTCTCTCTCTCTCTCTCTCTCTCTCTCTCTACCTATCTCTATCTCTTTCCCTTCCTCTCTGAAATCAATAAAAAATATGTTAAAAAAATAAAATGTACAATACAATGGTTTTAGTATAGTCACAGAATCATGCAGCCATCACCACAATTTCGTAGCACTTTCGACAACCCCAAAAGAAACCCCATACACTCTAGTAGTCACTTCCCATGTCTTCCCAGTCCCCCCAGCTCTAGGAAACCACTAAACCACTTTGTCTCTATTTTGGGACATTTCATATAAATGGAATCAATATGTGGTCCTTAATGTGCAAACCAGCTGTAGGGATACAAGGAACTGAGGCTGTGGGGACGGTCTCACAGGGGGTCAGGGTAGCAAACTTCATCCAAGGTTTGCCCTCTAGGGATGGAGAGTCCTGAGTGCAGACAAAGAGGCTCAGGTTGTTAGTGGTGCGGGTGAGAAGGGCAACGTCAGACTGCCCACTGGATGGCTGAATGTGGGCAGTCGGGGTGGGTTAGATTTGTGCTAAGGACAGTGGGCAACACAGGAGCTGGACTGCAGACAGGAACATGCAGTTTTGGGGCCACAGCTGGTGTGTCCTTCCCTTAAGAATTGCTGGAGACTCGTCCATTGCAGATGAGCAGGTAGGTCCCCTGTGGGAGGCTGAGGGGCAGGTGACTGAGGATGAATAAGCGTTGAAGGAGTGCAGTGAGGAAGGCTGGTGGTGTGGTGTGGAGCTCAGCCCATGCAGGAGCCAAGGAGGCAGCAGCAACATGGGTGGAGGGGGAGAAAGACTCACCTTGTCCCCTACACGCAGTGCATGCTGGTCTGGCTACTACAGCCCAGGGGCTCTGGGTCTCCGGTGGGGAAAAATAGGGGCATAAAGAGAAGAGCGAAAAGCTGTGGGCATGGCCTGCCCTGGCCATCGTTCTCAGTGGTTACAGCGTCGGCCTGCACACCTAAGGGTCTCCCATTCCATTCCCAGTCAAAAGCACGTACCTGGGTTGCAGGTTCAATCCCTAGTCCCACATTTGGGGTGCGTGTCAAAGGCAACCAATCACTGTTTCTCTCTCCCCCTTGCTCCCTTCTGCTCTCTCTTAAAAAAAAAATCACTGGAGAAAATATCCTCTGATGAGGATTAAACACACACACACACACACAGGCATGGCCTGGACCAATAAGAGAGTAGGCCATGATCTCTGGCTCAGGGGTGGAGAGGTTCCCCAGTGAGAAGCTGCAGCAGCCCTAGTGTGCCCTGGGGCACAGCAGCCCCAGCCTGTGTGCGTGGGAGTGTGGGTGTGTGTGTGGGGGTGTGTGTAGGCAGACCAACAGGCCACCGACAGCGCCTTGGGCCACCCTACTGCAGAGCAAGGCAAGGCCAGGCCCGCCCTGTCCACCATTGGCCCTCTGGTTTGTTGCCTCGTCCTGGGCACCCCGACTCTCAAACCCTGACCTCTTTTTCCCTTGCAGATTCTATTCCAAATCTCAGTCCTGGGTGGCACCCAGTTCTGTCTGGCCTCTGTGCCCTCTCTCACCACCTGACTCACCCCTTCACCGCCTCCTTCCTTCTGAAGCTTTCTCCTAGTCACTTCTTGGCTGCAAGAACCATGACCTCTGGATGCCTGGGATACTCCTCCCCTCCTCCCCTACTGGCCCTGCCAAGAGGCAGAGCTCCAGCCCTGGCACTGGGTCCCGTAGCCTCACCTGCCCTCCCTCAGTGTGAGTGGTGCCAGGGCAGCAATCATAGCAGCACAGGCCTGCCTACAGGGCAGGGATCGAGCTTTGGTGACAGTGGGCAGCTCTGTGTGGCGACGAGGAATTCACAGGGGCTGCAGTTCCATCTGCTTCCAACCCAGATCCTAAGGCATCTGGACAGGCCCACAGTCAGGCCCCTGGGTGCCTGCCAGGGTCTTTCACCTCACCTTCACTCTGCCAGCCTTACCTAGGCAAGGGGCACTCACTGCGGGGTGTGGTGGCCTTTGGCAAAATCTTTACCGTGTCAAATGCTCCCACATCCAGTGCTTGTGAGAATGCCAGTGACTGGGCCAACTCCACAAGGAAAATGGAGCCCTGCTTGATAATCTGCCCAAGTTACATGTCATCCAGCATGTGGCAAAATGGGCTTGAGCCACCCTAACCAGTTTGGCTCAGTGGATAGAGCATCAGTCTGTGGACTGAAGGGTCCCAGGTTCAATTCCGGTCAAGGGCATGTACCTTGGTTGCGGGCACACCCCCAGTAGCGGGTGTGCGGGAGGCAGCTGATCGATGTTTCTAACTCTCTATCCCTTTCCCTTCCTCTCTGTAAAAAAATCAATAAAATATATTTTTTTAAAAAAAATGGGCTTGAGCCTGCAGCCTGCCAGGTGAAAGCACTTCTGACCACACACCCTCTAAGAAGGGGTGGCAATCCATCCCTGTCCACTTACCCCTGCTGAGCGGCCGATGCTAAGTCACACCTGACTCCCTGCACGATTCTCCCCACGCTGTCACCCTCACTCTAGTGACTCCTGGACGGCACGAGACGGCCTCGGAACCAGAGGACTCTTCTTCCCTTTTAGCCAGCGAAGCCCGCCAGATCCCCAGCAGTCACCACACAGGCCGTGTACTCCAACTCCTGCATTTTATTTCTGCAGGAAGCCGGGCCCGGTCTAGCCCTGGTCCCATCTGCAGGGCTACCGGAAGGTGGAGAAGCTGTGGGTGGCGGTGCAGGAGGCATAGGGCACACCTCGAGATCGAATCTGCAGGGTGTGGAAGGTGAGGGGTGGGTTGGGGCCTGAGGAGCCCGGGTTCAGGGACTCGGTGTGAGGCTCCATCACCGTCACGGGGACTGCGTAGGACAGCATCTGGGGCCGGTCATCACGGCGTCTCACCGTGCCCTTGCCCAGGAGGTGCAGGATGCAGGAGAGGACATCAGTGCTGCTGCAGGCAGACCCCCTACCCAGGCCGCTGACCAAAGCCCTGGGAGGACAGGGGCCCTTCTGCCACGCTTCCAGCACCTGGTGTGGAGAAGGGAGGGGGACTACAGGTCAGACACCAGCTCTCCGTCTAGCTTCCACTCCAAGCACAGGCTGCCAGGCAACAAGCTCCACGGGCACCAGGTGCACCCCCACCTCAACCCTCCCAGGACCACAGGGAACCAGAGGCTTCAAATGTGGGCCCACCTCCCTCTGTGGACGGCACCCCCCACCCCAAAGCTCCATCACCCCTGCCCACCCCCGGCCGCCTACCAGATAGACGAGCTGGCCGATGTGCAGCCCCTCGTCCCCGTGGGCCTTGAGGATTCGGACGATGAGGCAGTTCAGAAGGTTCCGTCTCTTCTCCAGGTTCCGGCCCTCTTCATCCTCAGCTTTCAGGTACGTCTGCGGGGGGATGAGCCACACGTTGCCCCTCCGTGGCCTGGGCTCCTCGCTGTCATCTCGAATCTTGAGCACACCTGAAACGAGCACTAGGCACTCGGGAGGTGGCCCACGACCAGGCCGACCTGCTCAGGCCCCCCTGCCCCCGGCACACGCCTCCCGGCCCAGGCCCCCCTGCCCCCGGCACACGCCTCCCGGCCCAGGCCCCCCTGCCCCCGGCACACGCCTCCCGGCCCAGGCCCCCCTGCCCCCGGCACACGCCTCCCGGCCCAGGCCCCCCTGCCCCCGGCACACGCCTCCCGGCCCAGGCCCCCCTGCCCCCGGCACACGCCTCCCGGCCCAGGCCCCTCTGCCCCCGGCACACGCCTCCCGGCCCAGGCCCCTCTGCCCCCGGCACACGCCTCCCGGCTCAGGCCCCTCTGCCCCCGCACACGCCTCCCGGCTCAGGCCCCTCTGCCCCCCGCACACGCCTCCCGGCCCAGGCTCCTCTGCCCCCGGCACACACCTCCTGGGACGTCCTTTTGCTCGTGAAGGTCCAGGGGGCCTCGTGAGGAGGTGAGAAGCCCAACGGCCTGATTCAGGGTGTCTGCAGGGAGCCCCGAGAGGGCCCGCAGGTTCTCCACGGAGACCGCCTAGGGAAGGGGGGGACATTCAGGGCTTCCTCACGGGTTGGAGCGGAGAGGGTGGAGGGAAGGAGGGCAGGAGTCAACGTTTAGGGAAAAAGAGGAGAGAGGAGGTGGGAGAGAGCAGGGAGGAGCAGACAGCTGGACCACCTTCAGGTCGTTGAGATATAGCAGCAGCCACATCTGCACGGTGGACACATGCAGGGTCTGGTCCCCAAACTGCACCTCGGCCCGGCCCAGCCACGTCCACTGCAGCCGCCTCTGCGGGCCCTGCTCCAGGACAGGGTAGCTCTGACCTGGTGAGGGCACACCACTGGTTAAGCTTTGGTCCCGCTAATTGCAGAGCGTGTGGCCCAGCATGTGTGGACACAGGTTCCTGGCCTGAGCCTTCCGGAGCTCAGCCTTCTCTGCTCCCCCCAGGGGAGCCTCAGGCACCGGGAGCCCACCGCGTGCCTAGCCCTGTCCCAGGCAGGCTCTGGTTAGTGCCTTCGAGGAGTTCCCCATATTTTAGGGAGACAGAACCACAAAGTGAGGAAGCGCAGGGGCTCTCATCACCTGGGATCCCCCTGAGAGAGAAGACGTGTCTCCCTGGTTAGTCTGGGACCCCCTGAAGGTAGGTCTGATTCTCATCCCCCTCCGGTGTCACTGCCCAGCCCAGTGGAGCTAGGGTACAGTGACTGACCTCCCACGGAGGGAGAGAGAGAGCCCTTTCTGGGGGCCTCAGTGCCTCCTGCCTCCATCCTCCTCGCCACCCACAAAGAGAGTCTGGGGTCTATGTTAAGAAGGCAATAGTTCAGCGAACTAGTGCCTAATAGCCCCACCCCCTGCCCCAAACCTAAGCTCCTGCCCTTTCTTCTCGTCTACCCCATCAAGCCTCCCAACCCCAGGGCCCGCCCCAACCCCCAATTCTTCCCCAGCATCCCAGCCTCTTCCCAGCCCCCCCACCCACCCACACCCCCGTTTCCTTTGCTCTGCTCCTCACTCTTGTTGTAGAAGTTGGAGTATCGGTTCAAAGTGCCCCTCAGGTAGGAGGGCAAGCAGGTTCTGGGGTTCAGCGTGTGGCAGATGGAGGCAGTGGGCCAGCAGCGTGGTGACAAGACCAGCACAGACACTTCCGGCATTGCCCCTTCATAGAAGAGGTCTTCGTTCTCCTCCTCCTCCTCCTCTTCCGTCACCTCTGCGGCTGCTGCGGCCCCGGCTTCCTCGGCTCCCTCTTCGCGCTCTCCCGCGTGCTCCTTGCCACTGGCCTCCTGGCCACCAGAAGAAGGAACACAGGTTCCCAGAAGCCGGGGGGCCTCCTCGGGCTGCTCCATGCCTCTCTGCTTTCCGAGCCTCCCATCTGCTCCTCCCTCCCCTGGCACCCACCTGTATTTTCTTCTCCGTGTCCTCCAGCTTCAGGAGTTCCTGATCAAGCCGCTGGAGCTGGTAGACGTGGAACTGGCGCTGCAGCTCCTCAGAGGTGCTCAGGGTCCGCAGCATCTGCTGGGGGAGGCGGTGGGGGAAGCAGGGACCGATCTGCTCCAGCACGGCCCCCTCCAGCCAGCTGGAGCCCAGGCTCAGGAGACGGTCCGCCATGTAGTGCCTGCAGCACACACAGCCCAGGCCCGGCCTCAGTGTGGGCACTCGGCACGGCCCAGCCTCCTGCTCCAGGCCTCCAGGCTCCCAGGCCCACAAGCTGCCCCGGCCTCTGTCGGCCTGCCCCGCCCCCCCCCACCTCCCACTCCCGAGGCCCACACTCACTGGTAGTAATGCTCAAAGGTGGTGGCTATTTCCAGGCCAGAGAAAATCAGGACGGTTTCCAGGCATCGCTGTAAGTGCGCCAGCATCTCCATCCCCCGGGCCCCACCAATCCGGCTGCCCTGGATCCGCTGGTCAATGTGCCGGGCAAACTGCTCACTCACCTGGGCAGTGGGAGGAGCACAGGAAAACCATGAGTGGGCTAGTGGGTGGGAGCAGTGAGGAGGTCTGATGCAGTAGATACGAATGGCTCAAAGCTTCATCAATTGGTCAACACTTTCATAAAACTTTTTTAAAACATATTTTTATTGATTTCAGAGAGGGAGAGGGAGAGAGAGACAGAAACATCAATGATGAGAGAGAATCATTGATCAATTGCCTCCTGCACGCACCCTACTGGGGATTGAGCCGGCAACCCAGGCATGTGCCCTGATAGAGAATCAAAGTGTGACTTCCTGGATCACAGGTTGATGTTCAACACTAAGCTGGCTGGGCCATAAAACTTTTATAAAGTCATTAACAATTGTATTAATGAGAGGGAGAGGGAGAGAGAGAAACATTGATGTGAGAGCGAAATATCAATGGGCTGCCTCCTACCTGCCCCCTACTGGGTAATGAGTCCGAAACCCAGGCATGTGCCCTGAACGGGAATATGCCCATACTGGCCAGGGCTAACAACCATACGTAATTTAATATGAGGAAATAAGTTATATGTACAAAAATGGTCACGCTGCAGCATTACTAATGAAACAGAACGACCAAAAGCAACTCAGGCAGCCGCTGCCTCACGCTCCCACTGCATCGTTCCTTGCTTACCAGAGAGCCTGTCACATTTTAGTTTATCATCTGCTTAATTCCATGTCTTTCCTAGAAGACCGTAAATTTTTGAGGGGATGGACTTCATCTATCTTCATCTCTTAGCACATTTTAAGCGCTTGTTAAATATGTATGGGATGATGCGAATGAGGGAGTAAATTATAGTACATCCATTAGATGGAATTTAGGCACAAAGAAGAAATGAGTGCAAATAGCAACACTCGCAAAGGCTTTTAATGTAACGATCAAGGAAAACAGGATATGGTATTTTAGGTACTCATGAGTGAACTGTTAAATCATGCATTCAAATAGGAGAAAGTTTATCAAGATATATTAGGACGGCATGCTGCAGGTCACTATGCTTTTTTTTTTAATTAAAAAATATATGTTTATTGATTTTAGAGAGAAAGGGAGGAAGAGAGAAACATCAATCAGTTGCCTCCCCTGTGGTCCTCGAACAGGGATCAAACTGGAAACATAGGTATGTGCCCTGACAGGGAATTGAATCCTCAACCTTTCAGTCTATGGGACGACACTCCAACCAACTGGCCAGGGCTTTTCTTTGAATTTTTATGGATATATACATAAAAGCCAAAACAACAACATGGTTATGTCCCAAAGCATGCTGCTTACTGAATGGGAATGGAAGGGTGGGCCCTTCTGAGGTGGGGAAGGGAGAGTTTGGGGACGAGGCGAGGTGGGAGGCTTACGTGGGCAGCCTGGAGGAAAGGGAGCTTCAGCAGGGCCCCAGCACAGCCGTTCTGCAGCGCCAGCAAGAAGGCTGCCCGTGGCCCAAACAGCTCGGAGCTGGACTTCTGCAGATTATTAAAGTGCTCACAGTAGCGTGGCACAAAGTCATCATCCCGCCAGTGTGAGGTCAGAAAACTGTTCACCTGGAGGGAAGGGGCAGCAGCGTGAGGAGGCCACCCCACACCATGCAGGTCCTCCCTCCCTCCTCGCCCCGCCCCGCCCCGCCCCGCCCCGCCCCGCCCCGCCCCGCCCCGCCCCGCCCCGCCCCGCCCCGCCCCGCCCCGCCCCGCCCCGCCCACCTGCTCCTCCACCGCTGCCTGCCAGCAGCGGGTCAGGTTTCTCACGATGCTGCTGGGAAGCCCCGGGGTAGCCAGGGAGCCCCAGTCGTGGCTTCTGTTTCTGCCGTCTGTGGAGACAGGGAGGGCAGAGGCAAGGTGGGGGCAGCCCTTCGGCTCCTGGGTCCCCATTCAAGGCTGAGCCCCGGGGCCTTTCCTGACATGCTGCCACCCCAAACGATGCTCCTGGTGGGGTGACACACACTTGGAAGTGGAATAGGCTGAGCACACAGGGAGGGGTAGGGTGAGGAGGGACAAAAGCCGCAGAATGAGTGGAGCACACAGGGCCACGCCCCCACCGAGCTCCCGCCTGAGTCCTCCGGTACTCACTGGGCCGATGGGCCCCCGCCGCAGCGGGCACCTCACAGGGCTCCACGTGCACCAGCAGGTGTGTGAGGCGGCGCACCCGCGAGGAGAAAGCTGCCGCGCGGCTCTGAGGGTTGTGGGCCGCCTCCCGACACTGCAGGTACTGGTCCAGCAGCCAGCCCAGGGGGCTGACGCCGTCCTCATCTGGAGGCAGAGAAAAGAAGCCACGGCAGGGCATGTCTGCAGGGCCGTCGGGGAGGCTGCAGGACTGGCGGGTGGAGAAAGAGCAGTGGACAGAATGATCTGGGGGAGGGAGGGAGCAAGGCCCCTGCTGATCTTATGGGGTCGGCTGGCACCTGAGAGACATGGGAAAGGAGGTGGCCCTGGGCTGTGAGAAGAGGGGCACTGGGTTTCCAAACACACGCGCAGGTCCCCAAAGGGACAAGAGCAAAAACCGGTGGCTCTAGGGTAGAGCATGAAGAGGCCGGTGAGTGGGGCCGACCACTGGATGGCAAAGGGGTCAGGGGTCGGATGGTTACCGGGGCAGGTGATGTTCTGCACCAGGGGGCTGACCAGGGCCTCCCAGCAGGTCTTGCCCAGCGCTTGGGCGGCCTCGTCGTCAGGGAGGAAGCGATCAGCAAAATTCTGCTCCTGGCGCAGAGCCCCATTGAGTCTGGGGATGAGGAGGAAGGAGGAAGGTGTCCTGAGTGACCCCAGTGTCCACCCAGACCAAATCCCCACTGGGTACTTGGCAACCCCGCCCCCCCACCCAGGTTAACTGGCACATTCCATTCCCAGGGCACCAGAGCAATCTCGTCTTTACTCTTTCCTTCCCTCCTCAGACAACAGAACACTCCAGCCCCTCCCCAGGCACGTTAACTCTCTCTCCCACCCGCCACGGAGCCCGCCCAGCCGCCACCTGTGACCTCTCACCTTTCGCACACACAGGCACACACATGCTCGCACACACCTAGAACTCAGGTGCAGGAGGCGCTTGCGGTCCTCCGCTATGTCCTGACTCCAGGCCTGCGCCCGAACCATGTAGAAGAGGCGTGTGTGACGACAGAGCTGCTCCCGGAACACTGGCCAGAACGTGGGCTTGGGGCCCAGGACCTCCAACCCCCGAATGCGCGTGTCGATGCCGCCCTGCAAGGCGCACGGGCCTGCTTCACCTGGTGCGCAGTCTCCTCAGGATGGGCTGCCGTCAGCCACACCCTCAGGCCTCACTCCTGGAGCTGCCCACCACCCAGCTGGAGCTCGGGTCCAAGATCTGCAACAGCTGCAGGGCAAGAGCCCGGTGCCCGGGAGCCACACCTCACACCGGCCCTACCTGCTGGCAGCGCTTTATGCGGATCTGGATGACGGGCCAGAAGCGGTTCAGGTTCTCCAAGAGGACCACCCGGCGGGCGGAGGGCATCACGTTGACCTGTGGGGGGGGGGGGGCGGGGGGGCGGGGGGAAGGCTGTCACCTCCATGTGTGGATGAGAGTGCTGAGAGCACATCTGCTCCTGTCCCTCGTGGTGTCCCTCCCTTCCCAGCCCAGGACATGGGAGGCCCTGATGCAAGGGTGCTGCTGCCACCCTCACTGTTCAGGGCCTGCTGCCATCACGTAGGCACAGGGATAAAGGCCTCCACTTTCTACGGGGCCCAAGGCAGAGAGGAATGTAGGAGTCTGGGCAGGAGGGTTGGTCCTGTGAGGGTTGGTCTCATGGCACAGGGGTCCCTACCGAGTTGAGTTCTGTGTTAAGAGAGCTGGCGCTGTCGCCCCCGAACACCACCACCCTGGCCGGCATGTAGCTCGAGTCTTCGCCGGCCACCAGCAGAGTCAGCTGCCTGGGAGCAGGGAAGAGGAACCAGTTGGAACTGGAACCAGTCATATCCTTGCAGACAGAGCCAAGGGGACCCTGTGGTCATGTTCACGGGGGTGGTGCTTCGCCCAAGACAAACACGGAAATTGTGAGCAAGTGTAGGGTGGCCAAGCATATGCATGGAGCCTGTTACCTGATGAGGACGCCCTGGCGCATGTGTACGGTGATGGAGTGGGAGCCGGTGCTGCCGTTGGATTCCCAGTAGGTCTTGGGGTTGCGATCCGTCAGCTTGCTGGCCCGGAGCGGGTTGGAGGACACCTCCACCTTCTCCCAGCACTTGTCCTCCTTCACTTCCACACTGGAGCCTGGGGGCGGTGGGAGGGGGTGGCGGTCACAGCCCGGTAGATGTGGAGGGAAAAGAGACGCAGGTATGGGGGCACGAGTGACGTGGGGACAGGCACGGACCCTGGCACAGATATCTGAGGAACACGTCAAAGAAGGGGATGTTGATGGGTCGGTGGGTTCGTCGGTAGTCTTCGATCTGACCCAGCACCATCTGCAGCCGGAACATCGGAGAGAAGGGGCACAAGGAGAGGGAGGAACACGGAGAAACAGGAACACGTATGGAGAAAAACCCAGCAGCAACGGGACTTCTCCCGCGCCACGGGCAGAGCAGGTCCACATGGGCAGAGGCGTGGAGAACAAAGCCCCAGGGTCACTAGACTCACCTGCCTCTTCCAACTTCAGAAACACGCCCGCCCCTCCACTGCTCGGGCTTCATGCTCTTACCATCTGTGAACCCACAAGCTTCCCATCCTTCCCCCTGACCTGGATACAGCCTCCCAGGATGTTGGTGGTGAGCTTCCTGTAGAGGTGGGCATGCTTCTCACACTTGAACACCATGTCCCGCAGCTCCTGGGCCAGGTCCAGCTTCCCCAGGTGCTTCTCCAGGGCCTTGGAGACGGCATCTCGGGCTCCCAGCTGATTCAGCACCACGGCATAGTCCCTGCTCGCGGAGGCCAGGCGGTGCAGGAAGAAGATCAGTTCCTGGAGCACCTGGGGTGTGGGTGCGGGGAGTGAATAAAGGGGACAAGGCACTGGCCACAGGGGCATCTGCAGTAGTGGTTACTATACACCCACTGGGTGCTGGGTGCTGGGGCTACTGCCGTGAACAAGACAGAGTGAGGAAGCAAAATGACAGGGATGGGGAAGACACAAGGGCTGGGCGGAGCGAGAGAACCAAAGACAAACTGAAATGGAAAAGCCAGGAGGTGCTCTGCCCCCCTGGCGTTCTCCACTCCTGATTATGTTTGCAGGAGGTGCAGACAGCACCACAGCGGGTTTCTCTTCCGGCCCAACTGTCCCAAGAACCAGCTGTGGGGCTGCATTTTGCGACCCTCAGGCCCTAAGCAGACACCTGTGGGCAGGGAGGGGCCGAGAGGGACCAGTGTGTGTGCGCACAGCGAGTCTACCCCGCCACGGTGTATGCTGCAGACACCCATGCCACCAGGACCCTAATTCTCTGACTCAAGCCTCTGTGCCCAGGATGTCTTTGTGGCAGGGGACTCTGGGATGTGATGGTCTCCTCTGCCTCCCGTACCCACTGAGGCTCTTAATGTCATGTGGACATACCCTTTTGTGCAAAAAAGGAGCTGGCAAATAAGATCACACATTGGGGTTGGTTTATATTTGCATAAGGAAACACAGGGAGGATATATAAGGGGCCCACGGGAAACAGGGATTCAGGTGGGAGTGAGAATTCAGTATATATCTCATTATATCGTTTTGATTTGTGAATTGTGTGAATGTATTACATACTTAAAGAAATAAAATTCAATTTTAAAACCAAACCCAAACCAAGGGCACAATGCTCCGCTGTGCCCTTCAGAGCCCCACCCAGGAGGTCTGCCTCATCACAGGCTGCCTTGCATCCCCTGCCTTCAGCATCCCCCCCGGGCAGGGCAGGGGTACCTCTCGGTCAGCGTCTGGGGACCGCAGGCAGGCCATGCAGGCGTCCATGGCCTCGTGCCAGGGGAGCAGCAGTGCCTCGGGGAAGTCCACCAGCCGCACCAGGATTCTGGGGAGCAGGGGTGGGAGGAGAGAGATGCAGCCAGTCTCGGAGACCCCTCTCCCCCCCCTACCCCCCGACCTATCACCACCGCATCACCTCAGAACGGCCAGGTGCAGGGCTCTGTTGGCTGCTGGAGTGTCCAGGCTCTGCATCAGCACCAGGAAGGGCTGGGGCTGCTGCCGCAGCAGCAGCAGCAGCGACTTGACCTCGCTCTCCTGGGTCCCCTCTGAGCTGAGGGCTTGCTCCAGATCCAGGACAATTTTCCCAGCTGGCCCATAACCCTCCACCAGATGCCGCAGGGGGCTGCGGGAGCACTGCGTCGGGGGTTCTTCTGCTACAGGACGAGGGAAGTCACAAGGGTTGGCCACGGTTAGTGATGTGAAGGATCAAAAAAGGACAAATTCCTAACTCTCAATCTTGTTTCCTAACTTCTTTAAAAATGATTTTGATTTGCTTTGTCCCCTTTGTTTTAGGGCAGCGGTTCTCAACCTGTGGGTTGTGACCCCTTTGGCGGTCAAACGACCCTTTCACAGGGGTCGCCTAAGACCATCCTGCATATCAGATATTTACATTACGATTCATAACAGTAGCAACATTACAGTTATGAAGTAGCAACGAAAATAATTTTGTGGTTGGGTCACAACATGAGGAACTGTATTTAAGGGCCAGAAGGTTGAGAACCACTGCTTTAGGGTCTCATAACACCTCATAATGTACTTATGACAGCTTCATGACAAATTTTATATTTTATATCCTTACAATTGCAAAGGCGCTTCCTGTCCACAGAGCAGAGCATTTCCCTGTACCTAAAAGCATTAACACTTAGTTTTTCTCCACACTAGGAAAAATGTGGAGGGTGGGCTTTTTCAGGCTTTAAACTCTCAGTTTTCTAACTTTACATCCTCCTTCATTCTATGGAGGGAGCACAAGTGTCTGCTTCTCTGATTTGTTGCTCATCTCTTAGGTTTCAGCTTCTCCCTCGGGTGCCATCTCTTCCGGACAGGATCGCACAGAACTCAGCACAGACAGCTCCGGGGCTCAGGCCCTCCTAGAGGCCACTGTCTGTCTGGTGCCCTACCTTCCACTCTGGCTGCATCCGCTGATTCCTGGGGCTGGGCCTGGGCGTCTAGCAGGGATGGGTAAGCCGGCTGCCCTGCCAGGGCCTCGGGCGCATATTTCCTGTAGACGCGGCAGGTGAGCAGGTCCCTGAGAGCGCTGTCGTCGAGGCGCTCTGGCAGAGCCAGCAGCAGGTCCTGGGCCAACTCCATGGGCACGGCCAGCTCAGCCAGGATCTCGTCATCCAGAACCTGCCATCGGGAGAAGCTCTCACTGCGGGCAGCCCTATGAGCACAGAGGCTCAGGGGACGGGGTAGGGGTGGGGGTCTCTGCATATGCCTTCTCCATCCTGAACCTGTCATGGCTGGCAGCTGGCTCCTCCCAGACGACTTGCCAACTCCTCCGAACTTAGACCTTTCCCTGCAGCCCCTTCCACTATCAACCTCCATGTCCCACCGGAGCCCTCCAAATGCTCTAGCCCAGTGCAGCCCGTGCAGTGGAGCCCCCCAGCTTTGAGGTCTACCTCCCCATCCAGGTTCTCCTGGAGGATCTGCAGAACCTCCTGGTGGTCAGGCCCATCCAGCTTCTTGATGAAGAAGAGGAGCTCCCACCACTCGGCCTGGGTTAGGTGTTCGCTCTCCTCCGTGTCCTCATCCTCAGGCAGCACGTAGGGCAGGGCATAGAGCTCTGCCATGGGCTTCCATCGCCAGGAGGGCAGGGCTGTGGAAATGGGGCATCGGGCACAAGGATCACTGCCCAGCCAGCCAGACCACCGCTCCCGTGCTCAAAGCTTACTCCAGCTCACCCTCTGGGCTCACCTACACCCTGGGCTCCACTGCCCACTGCCCCCCGGTACTCAGCAGCCTCCACCATGTCCTCAATGTCTTCCTCAAAACCCAGAATCTCCAGCATGTGCCAGTGTACCCAGTAGGTGCGGCTAGTAGATTCCCACAGCACCTGGAAGAACATGGGGAAAGAGAGGAAAGGGGAATAGAAAGCTCACTTAATGACTGGCTGTGGCCACATGGTGAGGACACACAGCCCTCAGGTGACCCCTGGCCAAAACACTGACACATGGAGAGCATGGACACAGCCTTCCCCTACGGGCACTGGCCCTGCCTCTCCTCTCACCTACACTTCCTCCTGTCCTCCACTACCCTGACTCCCTGGCCCTTTGGGAAAGTCCAGCTGTATCTTCATGACCTCAGAGCCCTCTAAACCCAGATTTTTCCAGCCTTCCAAATGGCCCCCTTCTCAACAGACCCCTCTTTGACCATTTCAATTCCCTTATGGGTTTTCTCCTTGGGTGGCCTGCCAGAGTCCCCTGCATGGAGGCCCCATGAGGGTCTCACCGCCATGCGCGCTCACCTGCACAGGGGGCACGCCATTGTTGCTCTGTTGGAACTTGCCCTCGTCCCCAGCACTGATCTCCTCGTAATCATCCAGCATCCGCACGCGCATCCCTGGCTGCAGGGTATCCCGCACATACAAGGCATAGGTATTGCCACTTGCGAACTCAGAGCGAGGGCGAAACCGCCTTGACCTCCTGAGGGAGGACTGGGCCTGGGTGGGTGGCAGCCCCAGGCCTGTATCTGCCAGCTGGGGCTGGAAGATGGAACAGGAGGACCGAGCCAAGGGCCCCTGTCTGCTGGAGGCCCAGTCCCAGCGCATGGCCTGCACCAGCTCTGAGATCAGGGTGCCCATGGCCATGCTGAATTCCAACTCCAGCCGACCCCTCTCCCTGCTCAACTCCTCGGGAGCAGAGCTGTTCTGGGCTCCTGGTTCTGCAGCACAGTCATTCAGCTGATCCAGGAGGGAGGTGACATGCAAATAGCGCTTCACCAGGGAGAAGAGCAGCCGTCCTGGGACCTGTAGGACACAGTCTTTGGCCCATGTCCACTTTGTCCCAGCTTTAGCCCCTCTCTCCACACCATCCTCTATGGACAGGTATAAAGGCCTGGTTGCTAGATCTTCACAGCTCCACCCCCAATGACCCTGACAATACCTGTGGCAGCTGAATGCCCTCGAAAGACATGGGGTGTTCAGAGAGTGTGGCCTGTGCAAACAGAGCCAGCAGAGCGCAACGGCTGTCAAAATCCAGGTGTTTCTCAATGGCCTCTTGCTGGCTCAGTGACAGAAGAATCTGGGTCCGGGTCCCTGTAACCCACACCCCAATCAGTAACTGCTCCCTAACCTTAACTTTCCCAGGCATCTCTCCTAGACCCCCCTATGCCCTCAGTCCAATCCTTTTCCCACCATACACTAGGAATGACATGATTTGCTTTAAAAGCCAAAACTTGCTTTTTCATATATATGAATGAATATATATACATATGTGTGTGTGTGTATATATATAGTCTAAAGTCTAAACTTCCTTTGCCTAGACAGCCAATTAATATGAGGTTCTTGGGGACTCAGTCTTTCCTCTTTCTGTAGAGGTGCCCCTACCTACCACCCCACCTTCTTTTCTTCCAACTATGAGAGAAGTGCAACAGATCATTTACATATTGATGAGGTCAGAGGCTCCTGTGAGGCCCTAAGCCGGCCCAGCTGCTCTCCCGCTCTCCCTTCCTCCCCACACTGCTCCTCACCAGCATCATGGGAGGCCAGGGCTTGTATCATCCGGCCGGCGCTCCAGCGAATCTGATAATCTGGGCTACTCAACATGTGCATGAGCAAATCCAGCACCCTTGGGTCTTTGAAGACCCCGGTGAGGGGCTCGATGCTGGCATAGGCGCTGAGCACATGGACAGTGTGAAGCAGAGGAGCAGGAGGCATGGTGCCCACACACTCCTCCAGCTGCCGAAGGGCCCTCTGGATCAGGGACTTCACATCCGTTTCCATCTCCTCCAGCACAGACTTGTCCAGGGCCCCAGCCTCCCCTGCAGTCTCCTGGGAAGGCCAGATCACTTGGCCATCCTCGCCCAGCATCTTGTGGCAGTTGGCGTAGATCTCGTCACTGGACATCCATAGCAGGATGTGCTCAGCCTTGCAGTCCACTTGACTAGAGCCCCCTTCCCCGTCCTCCCCACGCCGGAGGACGAGCCAGCGGATCTGGTACTCTGGATGCCCATTGTGGCCCAATCGCTGGCGGAGCAGCTCATCCGGGTAGGCATGCAAGCCGGGCCCCAGGGGCACTCTGAATTCCCTGTAGCAGAGTTCCCCCACCATGCTGGCACCTGGGACAAACAAGGGAAAGAGAACAGGCAAGGACTGAGAAGAGAGGTTGGAAAGTCAAGGACACCCAGGGGAAGGGAAGCAAATGCGGCACCAGCTGTTGGGCCGGATGGGGAAAGCGGGGCCCAGGAGTTGCCTGCTGCAGGCCGGCGGGGCCCGGCTTGAGCAGAGGAACACTGGGGTGTTTGCTGCAAGAGAACACAAAACGTGGGGTCCGAGAGGGAGGGGGCCTAAGGCCCTGCAGCCTGGAGTGGGTTGATTTAGCGCATTGGGAAGGGGAGTGGGGGCTGGGCAGCCTTAGAGTCACAAGGGAATCCTAGGTCCTGGGACAGGTGGAGGCAGCCCTGGGAAAGGGGTATGTGCAGCCCAGAGGGTTGTGTTGGGGAGTGTGTCTGGGAAGCAGTGCTGGCTCCGATGCTTGAAGCACAGGTGTGAGTCGCAGAGGAAAGAGAACTGGTGGTGGGGTAGGGGCAAGGCGGAGGGCTGGGAGGACTGGTGGGCTGCAGGCACGGATGACTGCGGGCACTGCAGGCACAGGAGCAGCCAGGCCGGCGGGGGCAACACGAGGCCCAGGACAAAGTGGGGGGGAGGCCGGGTGCATGAGCGGGGGAGGCTTGGGGGGACCGGGGTGGCAGACCTGAGCAGCGGGAGGAGCTGGGAGGTGGGAGCGCGACAGTGGGGTGGGTGGCTGGGCAGCGTAAACCAGAACCCCGGGTCGGTATGGAGAGCAGGGCTCGGTGGGCTAGTGGTGGAGGCAAACCCAGGGAGGGGCGCGGGGCCGCGGGCCGCGGTGGGGCTCTGGCCACCTCAGCAGCAGATGGAGATCCTGGTGAGGCCTGTTCTTCGCTGAGCTGGGGCCGCGCAGGCGATGGCGATGGCGGCGCCGTTGGCTGGCAAAGATTTGGGCCCCCAAAGGGGGTCGAGATGGGGAGGCGGGAGGGGGCGTGCCCCGCAGGACAGCGTCAGGCAGGGGGCGTGGCGAACAGGGACCTCCCCGCGGTGCTGTCACCGCTGCCAGCGCGCAGGTCTGCAGCCCCGGGGGCGGGGCGGGGCGGGGCGGGGCGGGGCCCAGCCGCGGTGCCACCTGCCCGGAGCCTCGGCTCATTTCCTGGCCCAGCGGAAAGCGAGGGGCCCTGGGAGCGGGGGCGGAGCCGGGGTTGCCACCTCAACGACGTGCCGCCCTTTCCTCTTCCTTGTGTCCTCCCACCGGAAGTGCCTTCCCCCTCTCCCCAAGCCATAACTGAGTAAGACCCTGGAGGTCATTTATTACCCCCTCCTCCATGACCTATGAAGGAACCGAGAGGAGGAGGACGGCTGGAAGCGAGGAGGTTGCAGGTTGCAGCCAGTCTTTGCCCTCTATTGTCTCTCCCTTTCTCCCCCGACACGTTTGCTCTTTCCTCCCGTCCAATATGTACCATCTCCCCTCCCAAAACACCAATAACAGATAAAAATGGGGGGTCATTTTATTAGAGTCCAGAGGTATCAGCTTTGGGCAGCCGCTGAGGGCAGCTTCACGTAACTCTTCATTGGGGGTAGTGGCCGAATCTTTCTGCCAGCCCAGCCCCCCTTTCGTTGCCATCGCCCGCTGTTGGGCCTCTTGCCCAGCCAGCGGTTCCGCCCCGCCTTGCCAATGACCCGTTTGTTATGATCAACGTTGGACACTCGGCCTACTGTTGCTATGCACGTTTCCAGCACCTGACAGAGAAAGCAGAGGGAGAGATGGTATGGTGGGGGAAAGAGTCTGACCATGCTGGGGGCAGGACTCTTGGGAAGGGAGAGGACAGAGAGAAGCACAGCATAACTGAACCTGAGTGCAGGTCCTACAGGAGCTGAAAACAAGACACTGTCCTCTGTTCTATCGTGGGGCCAGCCTGACTGGACAGTCCCTCTTGCAGCCCAAAAGGACAGCCCCGGCTCAGGGCAGCTCCTGACATAAAACACCTGGGAGCTATGTGGGCCAGGAAAGGTACATTCCTCCGTTGCTGATCCCTCCCACTGGTACCCACACGCACCTGCATCTGCCTCTTAGAAGGCAGCTGGATGATGGCTGTCCCATTCACCTTCCGTAGCAGCACACCGCACGTCCCTGGGGAGGGAGAAGCAGCTCTGCCACCCTCCACAGAGGAGGCGGGGGACAGACTTATAGGAGCCACACCCCTTCAGGAGCATATAAACTGGAGCAGGAGGCATGCAATGTTTTAGGTGAAAACATAAGCATTTCTTCCTCCTCCTTTTCCTTGTTTTTTCTTCTTTTCCTCTGCCAATGGACCAGATGTGGGTCTTTGGTTCAGAGAATTGTGACCTTGGGTACCACCTGGCCTTCCAAATTGTAAGACCCATCCCCCCACCGCCCCCCAACAGCTTCTTTCATACCTGCGGCTCGGATATACTGGGCCCCCCGGCCTGGCTCGCTCTCCACACTGTTGATGAGGGTCCCCACTGGCAAGGCCCCAAGAGGATGTGCATCCCCTTCTCGAGGAGCAACTAAAAGACAGAATTTCATCAGCAACAGAATGAGCCTCCCAGCCCACACACGTCCGGTGGCCAC
This sequence comes from Myotis yumanensis, assembly GCF_028538775.1. Lineage (NCBI taxonomy): Eukaryota > Metazoa > Chordata > Mammalia > Chiroptera > Vespertilionidae > Myotis > Myotis yumanensis. Next base: position 84,690,440 of record NW_027223757.1, on the reverse strand, counting down.
CTCTCACCTGCCATGCGGCCTATGTGGTCAGAATTAAGGATTATATCTCCAGCCTGCATGTTTTCCGTGGCAACGATCCAGCGTTTCCGGTTGCCCCCAGCCACCAGAGCTATGTCTGCTGACCTGTTCAGGGTGAGTGACAGATGAGCAGACCATCTAGGCAGCCCCACATTTCTGAAAAGCCACAGAGTAGTCATTCAGTCATGCCATCATCGCCCCACAGCCCAAACTTGCCGACAGGGGTCATAGCGGACGAGGATGACCTTCTCCTCAAAGGGTCCGGGCTTGGTGTCCTGCTCCGGCCGGAACCGAAGAAAGTCAATCATGCGATAACGTTGCTTGTGACCCCCACCAATGCCATGCACTCGGATTCGGCCTATGGTCAGGACAGTGAGGGGACATAATCCACGTCAGAATAACAGGCCTGTCCTGGGCAGAGAGCAGTGTTTCTAAACATGATGAGTCAAGCAGAAAATTATAAAAAATTTCACAGCACAGTGGGATAAACGGGGATGGGGAAACACATGGACTTTGGTAAAAACATAATTATATGATTATTAAAATTGTATAAAACTTCCAGATAAATTCTCTGTAAATTACTAAATTCAGTAAGTTTATTGAGGGCCATATCAATTTCAACTGTTATCAATTTTTTTTCCCCTGCCGATCGCCATTTTTTTCTTTTTTCTGTACCACAGTTTTTTATTTATTTATTTTATTTTATTTTTTTTAAATATATTTTATTGATTTTTTTACAGAGAGAAAGGGAGAGGGATAGAGAGTTAGAAACATGGATGAGAGAGAAACATCGATCAGCTGCCTCCTGCACACTCCCTACTGGGGATGTGCCCGCAAACCAAGGTACATGCCCTTGACCGGAATCGAATCCGGGACCCTTGAGTTCACAGGCTGACACTCTATCCACTGAGCCAAACCGGTTAGGGCTGTTATCAATTTTTTGAAGGATGTGGAGAAAAATGTCATGAAACTTGCTGTGTATGCCCAGTTTTCTTCAATTATTTAGATTGTCTTTAGGTGCACAGACCACCTGCCTGTTGCTTTGTATTCTACTCATCCTGCATGTAGAAGAAAGCCAATAAGTGTGTTTTAATCATATCCCTCTGCCTGTACCAACATACAGAACTAGAGTCCTACCATGTTTTTTTCCCTTTATGTTTAAATCCTCTTGCCCTTGCTCCCACCTGTGTGGTCTCGGCCTCCAGATTTCCTCATTTTCTGTGGTGCAACGGTATACGTGGTACGACTTTTCCAGGACACAAACTTGGCACTCAGGGCCACAGAGGTAAGGAACGGGCGGCAGGGGAGCAACATCGAGGCAGAGGGCAGCTGGAGAGCATTGCTTGTCGCCTGGAGATAAACATAAACCTCTTTCACCTGAAAGCTAACTGAAGAAGCATCATAGAACCGAGAGGGCGGAGTGACCATCAAGTTCAGCTTGTAGCCCACCTCCTACTGGAAGTGTCCCAGATCAGCTGTCTAAAAACTCTACACTTCACAGCTTGTACACGGAACAGTGTGGAATGTTTATCCAGGTGTATGCATGTGGATTACCTCTCTTCACTTGATCCTTGTACCTTTGAAGTGTTTCTGTAATGAAATGTTCTCCCCTTGGTGCGTCTCCTAATTCTGGCTCAATTCTCCTTCTCCAGGAAACTTTTCCTTCCCCTAAACAACTCCCTTTTCCAGAGCTGGGAACTTCCACATATCCATGTACCACCATCAGCACCAATGCCTTTTGCCTATGTGCACTATGTTTCTGGGAGTTTTTCAGATACAAATGGAAGGTCGGGATCATTTCTGCCTTGTTCCCTCTTGTATTCCCAGAATTTCACAGAGTAGGTTTTGAATTTTAAGTATGCATCTGCTGCCCAGCTGGTATAGCTCAGTGGACTGAGTGTCATTCCATGGACCAAGAGGCCCCGGATTCAATTCCCCGTCAGGGGCACATGCCTGGGTTGCGGGCTCCATCCCTAGTAGTGGGCGTGCAGGAGGCAGCTGATCAATGTGTCTCTCATTGATGTTTCTAGCTCTCTCTCCTCCCTTCCTCTCTATCTAAAAATCAACAAAAACATGTCTTTTTTAAAAAAGGTATGCATCTGCCGAACTCTACCATCAGCCCAAGGTCCAGACAGAGCAAGACTTTCAACTTTTCTTTTCTGTGACTCATCAATTGCCCACTAGGAACCTTAGGCTCCTGTTCTTGGTATCTCACTCTGCATTCACTAATCTCATCCTTAATGGTTTTTATAATGGTTATGATATCATAACCATTGCATAATCTCAGGCTTTGAAGCCAGTTGGACTAGCTCAAAGAGTTGGTGTATGACCTTAAACTACTCACCAGTTTTCTCTCATGATAACATGAGGTACAACTACCTTACAGAGTGATGTGAAAGAGTTCACTTATTTAAAACCTCTATTACTTATGCCTGGCTTATGCTGGGCACTCAATAAATGTCAATTACTACTGAGACTTGTACAACCGGTTATTCATAAAGCACTTTCACCTCCAATATCTCGTCCGAGGAATCCAGCGGCCCTGTGAGATAGCAACACTTACAGAGGAGAAAACTGAGGATTAGAGTGACTTATCCAAGGTCACGGGCCGGCGTGACTAACGACCAGTCTCGCATCCCCGCCTCCCACCCCCGGGTGTCCCCTTTCCGGCGGCCCGAGCGGAAACAGCCTCATTCCCGGGTAAGCTGGGTTACCTGGGCGGTCGGGAGCACACTCGGGCCGGGGGCGGCGCCAGCCGGGGGCGCCAGACTCAGAGAGCCCAGAGCACGGGTCAGTACCCGCAGAGCCATGAGTGTAGCCAGGCACCGCCGGGCTCAGCACGCCACCAATACCTCTAGCCCCGCGGCTGGCGCTACGAGATGACGCTAAAGATCCCCTGGGCCGTCGCTCCCTCATGACGTAAAAGGGGCGGAAGGGGAACCGGCGAGCACGCCGTGTACACACCTCCGTTCTTGCGTGCGCGTGGTCAGAGCCAATCCTCGGGCGGCTCTTAGGTCGCGTGACTGGGGAGCAGGCCCCGCCCCTCTGAGCCGTCAAAACAATTGCCTCGAGCGGCAGCCATGATGGATTTAAAGGGGCAGTACCGGCCAGGGAGGCAGCCAGATCGACACCGCGCGGGTGAGTCTTTGAGAGTAACTCTGGGGCGGAGGGTTGAGGTCCCGCTACCTCTTATTCCCGCACTCTCGGACAGATAACACACCCCGCCGACTGACCTCGCTCAACTCCAGACAGACTAAAAAACTCCGCCCCCTGCACTTCTTCCCGCCCCTCAGTGTCCAGACAGACAGACAGGCAGTCAGTTGTCCCGCCCCGCCCCCTGCGCTACCAACTGACTCATTGACCTCGGGATTGTTGGGCCGCTGAGTCCTCTCCCGCGACGCAGACCTCGATCGTCCACCTGCACCTCCCCCGCCACCCCCGCCCATCTCACTCTCCCCATCCTGGGCCCAGGGCAGGTGGGCGGCCCGGGGCCCGCCACCGCCTGCCAACGCCGGGAGTCCCCCTCCCAGCGCCACGTTCCCTGTGGCCCTGCAGCCCCGGCACCGTTCCCCGCACCGTCGGGCGCTGGGAGGCCCCTTAGGCGACTCTCCGAGCCGGTTAGCAGGTGATCCTAACAGACAGCCATGGCAGTGGCTGCGCCGGGAGTGAGCACGTCTTCCTCCTTCCTCTTAACCCGGTGTTTCTCAACCTGGGCTGCACGTTAGAATCACCTGGGAATCTTTTTAAAATCCTGATTTCTGGGCCTCATCCTCCGGAAATTCTGTTTCTTTGTTACTAATGTTGTGGCCCCACCCCATAACAAAGAAACAGAATTTCCGGAGGATGAGGCCCAGGAATCAGGATTTTAAAAAGATTCCGAGGTGATTCTAACGTGCAGCCAAGGTTGAGAACCACTGTCTTAACCAGACGCGCCTCTTCTCGCGGGCCAGGTCCCGGGTCAGGGCTCGCTCCCTCCTTGGGAAGAACAGCTCCCCGGGCTGGGGAGGGAGGAGGGACACCGGTCGCCTTGCAGCAGGAGGGAGGGTGTTTGTCCTGGGTGGGGCTCCGTGCCAGGTCCTCTGGGTGTCTGTGAAGTGGCGAGAGAAGGGGTGAAACGCTGGACTCCTGGACTTTGGGCAGGGCAGGTCCTTCCAAGTCCCTGGCTGCCGATCCGAGTGTCTTCCGGGCTCCGGCCTGAGCGCCCCAGCCACGGGTTGTGCTCGGGAAACAGGTAAGAGACTGCAAAGATGAGAGACAGGCCCTTTGGAGGGCAGAAGAAGATAGCCTGAGGCCTGGAGGGTGGGGAATATGGGTTGGAAACTCGTGGGGAAAGAGTTAGAACTGACCAGGTCTGCAGATGCCGCAGCCTGAAGCCCTGGAGCCTGCTGGGGCCCTCGCATCTGGGTCCTGCGATGAAGGCTCCTGTTTTCTTCCTTTCCCTGATTTAACTTTGAAACGTACCCTTCCCTTTCCCCAAAACCTCGGCACTATTTCCTGCAAAGTCTCCTGTCTGCTTTAACCCTGTTCCCTTTGCAACTCTCCCCAAACGCCCTGTGCTCCTTTAGTGCTGTCTTTCGTCTCCTGCTGCCTTTTCCTAACTCAAGCTCTCTCTCCAGTTCCTTTTCTGTTTTGGTCCTAAGTTCTAAATCCCTCTGCTAGTTATTAGGACCTGTGTTCTCTCTCTCTCTCTCTCTCTCTCTCTCTCTCTCTCTCTTTCTCTCTCTCTCTCTCTCTCGGTTTAAGTCATTTCCTCTCCCTCTTTCTTTCTCACAACCTTAAGCGTTGTGTTTTTAGTGCCGTAGGTTCCCTCCCCACTGGTCACGGTCTCTCTCCAATTAAAACCCACGGTTGCCCGTACCCTCTCTCCTCTCTTAACTTGGATCCTCACCACCCTCGAACCAAGGTGCTCAGCTTATTTTCCTTATTTTCACCTCACTGTGGCTCTGTTGTTTTCCCAGCCCAGGCAGGGTCCTCCAGGCCAGGATGTCGGGCCTGGTGTTGGGGCAGCGAGATGAACCTGCAGGGCACCGGCTCAGCCAGGAGGAGATCCTGGGCAGCACTCGGCTGGTGAGCCAAGGGCTGGAGGCCCTGCACAGTGAACACCAGGCTGTACTGCAAAGCCTGTCCCATACCATTGAGTGTCTGCAGCAGGGAGGCCATGAAGAAGGACTGGTGATGCATGAGAAGGCCCGGCAGCTGCGCCGTTCCATGGAAAACATCGAGCTGGGGCTGAGTGAGGCCCAGGTGAGAGGGAAGACAGGGTGCCAAGTAGCCCATGGAGGAGCAGTCGTCTGATTGGAGGTTTGGGATGACTTGGATCCCCTTGTCCTAGATTCTTGCATTCATTCATTCATTCATTCATTCAGTAAATATGTATTAAGCTCCTATTATGTGCCAGGCACCACTCTTCTGTGCACTAGAGACACATCATGAACACAACACTCAAAAATCCTTAGAGCTTGCTTTCTAGCTGGGGGAGGCAGACAATACATACATAAATTAGTAAATGATTCAGTATGCCACAGTGATAATTGCTAAGGATAAAAGACTAAAATTAAAGCAGGGAAGGGGATTAGAAAGTATGGAGAGGGCATATGAGTTTAGATAGAGTGGTCAAAAAAAGGCTTTACTGGCCTGGCCAGGGTGGCTCAGTGGTTGAGTGTAGACCCATGAACCAAGAGGTCACCAGTTCGATTCCCTGTTAGGGCACATGCCTGGGTTATGGGCTTGATCCCCAGCAGGAGGCAGCCAACCAATGATTCTCTCTCATCATTGATTTTTTCCATCTCTTTATCCTCTCCCTTCCCATCTCTCTAAAATTAATAAAAACATTTTTTTAAAGGCTTCACTGAAATGGTGACATTAGAGCAAAGGTTTGAAGATGAGGGAATGAGTCATGCAATAAATGGGGGAAAGGCACCCTAAGCAGCGTGGACAGCAAGTGCAAAGACCCTGAACCAGGGCCTTTTTTTTAAAAAAAATTTTTTTATTATTGATTTCAGAGAGGAAGGGATAGGGATAGAGATAGAAACATCAATGATGAGAGAGAATCATGGATTGGCTGCCTTCTGCACGCCCCCTACTGGGGATTGAGCTCTCAACCTGGGCATGTGCCCTTGACCGGAATTGAACCTAGGACTCTTAAGTCCACAGGCCAACACTCTATCCACTGAGCCAAACCAGCCAGGGCGAACCAGGGCCTTTTCAATGAGCTCAGTGAGGGCCAGTGTGGTTACAGTAGAGTGAATGAGGGGGACCAAAATAGAAAATGAAGTTCCAGAGGTAATGCGGTTGGGGAGAGGGGGGAGATCGTGGCGAACTTGTAAGTCAACATAAGGATGAGGAGAGGAGAGATAACATTTTTAAAAGATCATCTGGCTGTTGGGTAGGAACTGACGGTGGCTTGGCCTAGGATGGTGACTATGGAGTTGGTGAGAAATTGGATTCGGGGTATATTTTGAAGGTAGAGCCATTGCTCCCCAACCCCACTTCCTGGCTCCTGCTAGTCCTGCCACCACTCCTGCCTATCTCTGAACACTCCTAGCCAGCATCTGGTGCTCACAGGATGTGCCCACCTAGGTGATGCTGGCTTTGGCCAGCCACCTGAGCACAGTGGAGTCGGAGAAACAGAAGCTGCGGGCTCAGGTGCGGCGGCTGTGCCAGGAGAACCAGTGGCTCCGGGATGAGCTGGCAGGTACCCAGCAGCGGTTGCAGCGCAGCGAGCAGGCTGTGGCTCAGCTGGAGGAGGAAAAGAAGCACCTGGAGTTCCTGGGGCAGCTACGGCAGTATGACGACGATGGGCACACCACGGTAAGCGTGTGCGGGCGAGGCTGCCAGGGTGGGGGGTTCGGATAGCGGGGAGTCACCACAGTCATGGGGCAATGGCCCCATCATCTGCAGGGGCTACACTGCTGCTCAGCCTGCCCCACCCGGCAGAATTCAGGTCCTGACCCCAGCTCCAGCTGACAGCAAGGTGAAAGAATATTCACTCATTCAATCAACATTTCACTAAGTGACTATCACATATGCCAGGCACTGTGCACTCCCCTGGGCATGCAACAGTGGACAAGGCAGAGCCCTGCTCTCACAGTTACAGATTTGTGCGGGGGACAGATAAACACCTGGACAGTTCCAATCCAGAATCCTAAGTGCTGCAGTTAGGGAAAGCATAGCCCAGTTGAACAAGAACCTCCTAAAATTTGCTCTCAAGATGTATGAAATTTAACTCTTACTCAACAGGCATTTATATATCTTTATGCCTTAAGCAGCTCAAGAAGATGCATATAGGAGACATGTAAAGAACTAGAAAAGAGAGTTTCTGGTGTTTTTTTTTACCTTATAATGTAGCTGTAGGAACAAGACTTACGTATGAGAACTCATGTGGGACAATACAAAGCAGCAAGTGCTTGGTGCTGGGTGAGGGGTCCAGTCAGTGTGGGAAGAATTGCAAGGAGACAGGTTCCTGGGGACTGGAATGGTCTGAGAAAGAGTCACAGAGGAGGCAGGGTACAGGGATGGTGAGATGTAAGTTAGATTTTTACATTTAAATGGTTAGGAGTTCGGATAGATTTTGATGGATGATGAGGGAGAGGGAGGAGCTTTCTAAACTGGGGGGTAGGGGTGTCGTAGATAAGGCTCCAGGGCTGCGAAGCTGGTCTTTTCCAGGGAAAGTGTGCTGGTTGCATGGGACACAATGGGGAAGCTGGGCAGCAGGGTTGGAGGTGTTTGTCCAAGGCTGCAATGCCTTGTGGGCACAGCAGAGTTGCCCGTGTGAAAGTAGGTTAGACAGTGAGGGTTGGGCACTAAGTCCAGCATGAGCAGTGGCAGATGATGGGTACGTGTCAGTAAGATCACACACTCCCTGCCCTCAGGACAGACAGGACAGACATATAATCAATGTAAACACACAGGACTATAATTACAGGAGTTGAGGGGGCGAGAGGTGGAGGCGGGAGAATGAGGGTACTTAGGAAGGAAGCTCTCTGAATGTGAAGAAAGGGAAAGTTGAGATTTGCAAATGAGAGGCCTTAGCTTGGTGAGAGGAATGCTGGCCTTCCCGGGGCCAGGGACATGAACAGGGTTCGTTTCCTGGACCTCACCTGTCAGGGATTTCATGGTTCAGAGGGGCCCTGAAGAGGTTACTGGGGGGATATCTTTGCTGCTGCTTTCTTTCTAGGAGGAGAAGGAGGGTGATGCCACCAAGGATTCCCTGGATGACCTTTTCCCCAATGAGGAAGAAGAAGACCCAAGCAATGGCTGTGAGTCTGTCTCTGGAGTGGGAGGGTGAAGAGGGGCAGCAGGAGCCTGGCCCAGCTGTGCCCCCTCCCCCAGCCCCCGTACAAAGGATGCTCACCATCCAGAAATAGTTCTCTATCTTCCTCTGGAGATGGGGCAGAGACTTGGCTGGTACTCTGATTTCCTCAGCCTCCCTATCATTTCTTACGCATCAACATTGCCAGATACTGTGCTAGGCGCTGGGCATACCGAGATGAGGACGGGGCTGGCAGTAAGGAGTTCACAGTTGAGTGGGAGAGTGGCCCTGGAGTGGAGGAACATGAGCTCCTCCAGGGAGAGAACCAGGTCTCTCTTATCTTCGTATCTCTGGCACAGCCCCTGGCTCATACTTATGAAGGAAATGTTTGTTGAGTGAATGAATTCCTGGGTGAACAAATGGGACAGGTTCAAGGGGTGGGCAAAAGAATAAGAGTTGAGGCAGACCTCCAGAGAGAGAGCCTGGTGGGGGATGGGGGCAGGTGCAGGCGTGGAGTAAGACAGGGAGTAAGGGTGGGGAGGGCAGGCAGCAAAGGAGAGAGGGAGAGTCCCTGAGGAAGTCTCCTGTTCGTTTTCTGGGATGGTTTAGTGTCACGTGGCCAGGGCGCCCAGCATAGCGGATATGAGATCCCAGCGAGATTACGGACTCTGCACAACTTGGTGATCCAGTATGCAGCTCAGGGTCGCTACGAGGTGGCCGTGCCGCTCTGTAAGCAGGCACTGGAGGACCTGGAGCGCACATCTGGCCGGGGCCACCCAGATGTTGCAACCATGCTCAACATCCTTGCTCTGGTGTATCGGTGAGCACTGCCCTCCCTCTGGCCACAAATCTGCTTCCAGGTTCCACCTTGATCCATCTTTGGCTCCCGCTCTTCCTCTCCACTGGGTATCTCTTCTCCCTGCTGGGCCTTCCAGGTGTATGCCACTTGGAGGCTTTCTTCTGTACCAGAACTCTCATTCTATCCATACCTGAGCCCTTGACCTTAGAGAATACTTCTTTCTCAGGCTCTTTGCTTGTTCAGTCTGTCTCCTGGGGAGGGTCTCTTTCTTTGCTTCTTGTGTCCAATAACCGGTGGCTCCTCTTGACATGGCGAGTTTTGCATACAGTATGGGTGTGTTGGTGAACCCGTCACTGCTCACATGGGGCTTCGTGTCTCCTCATGGTGGGTCCAATCCCTAAATGTGTCTCAGATCCCAAAGGATAGGAGGGAAGGAGAGGGCTTGGGGGCAGAGTTCACGGTAACCCCTTGATACTTTTGTCCTCTTCCAGGGACCAGAATAAGTATAAGGAAGCTGCCCACCTGCTGAATGATGCCCTCAGCATCCGGGAGAGCACCCTGGGCCGGGACCACCCTGCGGTCAGTATTCCTTGCCCTCCTTCTCCCATGCTCTTTTGGTCTCTTAGCTGTCCATCCTCCGCCCGCAGCTTAGTCACTGGGGATGCTCAAGAAGGAGATGTGAGGACTCCTTTCTTCCAGGCACTGTCCACTGATCCCAACTCTGAGACCCAAATGGCTCCTTAAAAAAAAGTTTTTATTTTAGAGAGAAAGAGGAAGGGAGATGGAAAGAGAGAGAGAGAGAGATCCATCAGCTGCCTTCTACATGCCCCTCACTGGGGATCAAGCCCAAAACCTGGGCATGTGCCCTGACTGAGAATCAAACCAGTAACCTTTTGGTGCATGGGATGATGCTCAACCAACTGTGCCACATCAGCCAGGGCCAAATGACTCCTCCTTCTTATAATAAATATTTTCCAGAAACAAAATTCATAGATTATGTAGTCTACCTACACATATAATTTCCAAAACATTGAATGATAACTTATTAATATGAAAGTGAAACAGGGAAAGTAATTTATAGTAAAATAATATATACAATACATTAAAATGAAATAAAAATACAATATAACAGTTGTACTGAATATAACTATGCTAGAAGATATGATATAGTAGTCTGATATATAATGAATAACTTTATATTTAGAAGGGGTAAGACCAGGAAACCATTCTATATAAGTATTAACCCTGCAGGTGTGGCCCAGGGGTTGAGCATTGACCTCTGAACCAGGAGATCACAGATCGATTCCAGGTCAGGGCACATGCCTGGGTTGTGGGCTTGATCCCCACTAGGGGGCATGCAGGAGGCAGCCAATCACGATTCTCTCTCATTATTGATGCTTCTACGTCTCTCTCCCTCTCCCTTCCTCTCTGAAATTAATAAAAACATATTTAAAAAAATAAGTATTAAAAATGACAGCAGAAGGATTGGTGGATATGAGATTAAAATATAGTGTTAGAATAACAACAGACCAGATTTATTTGTATATCATAAAACAGAGAGAAATAAGCAGGGGTAGCATGCTAAGGTAAACAATGGGTTGTCAAAATGGAGAAAATGAGAAATAAAATATTTCTGAAAGTGAGCTGTGAAAATGATTCCCTATGTTATGACATGTGATAGGCAGAGATGCTGTATCTCAGAAAACATCACTTGTGTCTTGATGTCCCACCAAGTGTCAAAGCTTACGTTTGTCAGAGAATGTCAGGCAGGACTTTCAAAATTTGGCCGAGCTATGCCACACATGCAGAACATCTCTAGCTTCCTTGCCTCCCCAAAGGTAATAAGGCCCCCAATATTCATGGCAACCAAAAACAAACAAACAAAAACACCACACAAATAAAACCCCCCTTCAGAAATATAAAAAAGTGCCCCTAGGGGGCAATGCCCCCCATAGAGAGCCCCAGAGCCATCCAGTTGAGCAATTCCCCCTCCCCTGACTCTGGCTAGGGTGGCAGAGTCCGTTTCTCTTGGGGGTGTGCAGCGTGGGGAGGACCTCCAACTCTCAACGTCCTTGAAAGCATCAGTGTCTGAGGGGACAGGCCTGTCTTCCTAGGTGGCTGCCACACTCAACAATCTGGCTGTGCTCTATGGCAAAAGGGGCAAATACAAGGAGGCGGAGCCGCTGTGCCAGCGGGCACTGGAGATCCGAGAAAAGGTGCCCACATCCTCTCCCCATTCTTCCCTGCTGCTGTGACCCCTTCGCCAGCATCTGTCTTCTGGTTTACCCTCTTGCCTCACTTCTTTGTTTCTTACCTCCCTATCTCTGCCTTGTCTTCTCTTTTCTTTTCTTTTAAATTATTTTTTTTATTGTTTAAAGTTTTACGTACGCCTCCTTTTTCCCCCCCGCAGCCATTCCCACCCTGGGCAAGCCCCCACCGCCCCAGTGTCTGTGTCCATTGGTTATGCTAATATGCATGCATACAAGTCCTTTGGTTGATCTCTAACCCCCCCACCTCCCCTGCCATTTATCTCTGGATCTATTTTTGTTCATCAGTTTATGTTGATCATTATATCCCACATATGAGTGAGATCATGTGATATTTATCTTTCTCTGACTGGCTTATTTTGCTTAGCACAATGCTCTCCACTTCCATCCATGCTGTTGCAAATGGTAAAAGTTCCTTCTTTTTTATAGCGGCGTAGTATTCCATTGTGTAGATGTACCACAGTTTTCTAATCCACTCATCTGCTGATGGCACTTAGGCTGTTTCCAAATCTTAGCTATGGTAAACTGTGCTGCTATGAACATAGGGGTGCATATATCCTTTCTAATTGGTGTTTCTGGTTTCTTGGTTGTCTTCTCTTCTGTCATTCCCTTTCCCCATTCCCTGTAGGTGCATGTGCATGTGTGTGCACACACGGACACACATACTTACAGCCACCTATCCCTCCTTTGCTTCCCTTCAGGTCCTGGGCACTGACCACCCAGATGTGGCAAAGCAGCTGAACAACCTGGCCCTGTTGTGCCAAAACCAGGGCAAGTATGAGGCTGTGGAACGCTATTACCGGCGGGCACTGGCCATCTATGAAGGGCAGCTGGGACCAGACAACCCTAATGTAGCCCGGACCAAGAACAACCTGGTAAGGGAAGAGGGGGCACAGTGGGTGGAAGGAGGGGAGGGGACAGCATCATAGTCTGGTACATTAACACCATCACCTTTGTGCCATCTCTGGGGCTGTCTTTGGGGCTGAGGGATCTGCTTCATTCCAGTGGGAAGCAGAAGTCCTACAGCCTCTTAGGATGGAGTGGGAACACTCTTGACCATAGCTAGGAAAGGAGGTGTGAGGAGGATCTCTGGGGAAAGTGAGAACACGAAGTAGAAGTCCCTGAGCCTGGCTGAGAGCTTGCTCCATCTCTTGCTCCTGTGTTTTTGCCTTCCTGCCCCCAGGCTTCCTGTTACCTGAAACAGGGTAAATATGCTGAGGCCGAGACGCTCTACAAAGAGATCCTGACCCGGGCCCATGTGCAGGAGTTTGGGTCTGTGGATGGTGAGTGGTGATGGCCTGGAGAGGGAGCTGCTGGGAGGGAAAGAAATGCAGACCAAAGGTTGGGGGTTAGGCCACAGTGGTTCCCAGGGGGAGCCAGACCCCTTTAGTCCAGCCCTGTGGGCCTCTGGGTCCTGGCTCCCCCCATACTGTAAAGCTCAGTTTTCTAACCTTGCCATGCCATCCCATGTATCACCCCCAGATAACCACAAGCCCATCTGGATGCATGCAGAGGAGCGGGAGGAAATGAGCAAAGTGAGTGGGGGGAGCCAGCCTGGGGAGCCTGAGGCCCCCAGGGCCTCTGTCTTACTCCTGGCACTAGCCCAGTTCTTCACTTCCCAACCAAGCACCAGCCCCAGGTGCATGGTGCCTTCCCCAACCCAGCCTGCACCCTAGCCCAGCTCCAGCTTGCACCCCAAATCTCTGTAGTCACATCTCTGGCTTCCTCTCCCCTTCTGTCCTCCTGCAGACCCGGCACCGGGAAGGTGGCACACCCTACGCAGAGTACGGAGGCTGGTACAAGGCCTGCAAAGTGAGCAGGTAAGCGGCAGTGAGAAGGTGGCTTGGCCTCTGAGGCCCTCCATTCAGCCCTGATCCTGGCCTCCTGGATCTTTCCCTTTCCTCCCTTTGACTTGCCTTGGCCTTAGCTCTGCTCTCTCCCTCTCCTGTTTCTTTTTTCTTTTTTAATCCTCACCTGAGGATATTTTTCAATTGATTTATTAGAGAGAGTGGAAGAGAGAGGGAAAGACAGAGAGAAATATTGATGAGAGAAATACATCAATTGGTTGCCTCCTGCACGAGCCCTGACCAGGGCCCGGGCCTCAAAGCAGCCTGCAGATTGTGGAATTGCAAGGCTTCCCTCGAACCCGTGACCCTTTGGTCTTTAGGCCGATGTTCTATCCATTGAGCCAAACCGCCTAGGGCTCCTGTTTCTTTTTAGAGCCCATCCTCACCTCCTTCCCTGGTCTCACCCCCCACAGCCCCACAGTGAACACCACTCTGAGAAACCTAGGAGCTCTGTACAGGCGCCAGGGAAAGCTGGAGGCAGCTGAGACCCTGGAGGAGTGTGCCCTGCGTTCCCGGAAACAGGTCAGAGACTGGGAGGGGAAGGGTGTCCTGAGGTAGTGCCCTAGGGGCAAGACCACTGAGGCTTCTTCTGAGTCTCGGAAGAACAAGTGGAGGGACTGAGGAGGGAGACCTGGAGAGGAAGGTGATAACCCTCGTGGTTGTGGTGGTTTTAAGTGTGTTCTTACCCCTACTTGCTCTTAGCAGTCAGAACTCCAAGTTCAAGGTTCACTTCACTGAAAGGGATTATTAAAAGGGAAGCCCTGCCCTTCCACAATTTGAAGACTCTGTTAAAGAGAGGCATGCGTGGCTGGTGTGGGTGAGGGGAGCCCAATATCAAGAGTGTCTCAAATTGTGGGTGTTAGCTCATTAGTGGGTCAAGAAAGCAATTCAGTGTGTGCCATGGCTAAACATATATATGCATCTATACGTAGGAATGCATTGCACATAGAAAAGGTGGGTATCGTTCCAGTTTGTGTACTGGGACATCACAAGGAAAAGTGTCTTCCTTCCTGTGGCTGATGGTGAAAGAGGGTTTGAAAGACCCATCCTGAGGAGTAAGGAGTGGGAAGTCCCAGCTTCTTCCTTTTTCTTCCAGGGCACTGACCCTATCAGCCAGACCAAGGTGGCTGAGCTGCTTGGGGAGGGCGACAGTGGAAGGGCCTCCCAGGAGGGTCCTGGGAGCAGCGTGAGATATGAGGGAGGTGAAGATGCCTCTGTGGCTGTGGAGTGGTCAGGGGTAAGTCTGGCAATTGCCCCTGGGTCTCTCCTGCCCCTGCCTGCTGGTGTCAGTGAGAGGCTCTGAGCCTGTCCATGAAGGATATGAGAACATGTCCCCACTCCAGTTCAGTCAAGACCCTCCCTTTCAGAGGAATCTACCAGCCAGCTAGTATCTGGGCTCTGGTTTTCAGTCCCTGGGCCTTTGGGGGAGGGGTGTGTGTGCAGAATAAATGGCAGGAGTAGACTCAGAAGCCAGTCTGCATGGGGTCCCCTTAGCTTCTGTTCCCCATCCCTCTCCACCAGGATGGCAGTGGGACCCTGCAGAGGAGTGGCTCTCTCGGCAGGATCCGGGATGTGTTTCGTAGAAGCAGTGAACTCCTGGTGAGGAAGCTCCAGGGAACCGAACCTCGGTCCTCCAGGTACACAGTGAGAATGAGATATGGCAAAGCAGGCAGGTGAGCCCTGTCCTCCAAAGCCTCTGGGCCTCTCACCTCTGGAGAAGAATCATAGAGCAGGTCAATGGGATGTCCATGGAGAGAGTTCAGGAAAAATGGTGTCCCAGTAGGGGGAAAAGACACCTGAAGAGATGCTCTTTACCAATGAAGATAATAAAGTATGTGTATGTTGGCGGGGGGTGGGGGGGGAGGTGATGTGGAGGAGGCAGTGACTTGCTTTTGTGTGGCAGGCCCACAGCCTTAGTAATACTCAAGAGGAAGTGCCCTGGCCACTGAGCAGTGGTTAGAGTGTCAGCCCGAGCACTGAAGGATAGAGGGCTGGATTCCTGGTCAAGGGCACATACCCTGGTTGCAGGTTCCATTCTGGACCCCGGGTTGGGTCAGGGATGTGCAGGAGGAAACGAATTGATGTGTCTCTCTCACATCCATGTTTCTCCCTCCCCTCCCCTCCCTTCTACTCTCTCTAAGGAAAAAACCAATGGAAAAAATATCCTTGGGTGAGGGCTAACAAAAAAAAACAAAAAAAAAGGAAGGAAGAGGCCTCAATTCTTTCTTTTCCATTGTAGCAGCAACATGAAGCGGGCAGCCTCCTTAAACTATCTGAACCATCCCAGTGCCGCACCCCTGCAGGTGAGAGCAGTGCTGGTGAGCTTATCGGTGGGTGGGGAAGAAAGGACAGCCTTAGAGCAAGCCCAGGGGGAGTTAGGGAAGAGAGAGAGTCATCTGGGATGAAGACTCTGGCTAGGGAACTGGACCTGGCAGCCGGAATCAGGCAGGCAGCTTGGTGGTGGTGGTGGTGGTGACTAGAAAGGGACAGTTTCAGGTCAGAGATAGTAGCAATTAAATTCATGAGGGGGTAACAGGAATCAGTGTTCTCTAAACTGGTACTTTAGAATTAGTAATAATTCAAGAAAGATTTGCTCTTCCTCCTGTAGCCACCAGACACCTTACCTTGGGGGCTCAGTAGTCAAGAAAAAGGGAAAAAGAAAAAAGTATCCAATCATCTCCTTTTGAAAAAACAGTAATGACATTCTAACAGAAATGACCACTTGCATCAACACATTCAAAGTATATGCCAATATTCATGTGGCTCTTCCTGGTCTTTTCTCCACCAGACTGTGGCCTTCTGGAAAATCCTAGCAAAGTCTCAGATCTTGGGGTTGAGGTTACAGGTCCATCGTAGGTCAAGAGATAAGACTGCAGCCACGAGATGGACAGACTCCAGGGGACTGTCTTCAGGAAGCTGAGGT
Source organism: Myotis yumanensis (assembly GCF_028538775.1). Classification (NCBI taxonomy): domain Eukaryota; kingdom Metazoa; phylum Chordata; class Mammalia; order Chiroptera; family Vespertilionidae; genus Myotis; species Myotis yumanensis. The sequence continues at coordinate 84,674,335 of NW_027223757.1, read as the reverse complement.
TCCTGGGCTAATGGCCTATGTTGTCTGTTTCAGGTCTCCCGAGGCCTCAGTGCCAGCACTATGGACCTCTCTTCAAGAAGCTGACATTCAACCCACCCCCCAGGTCTCCTGGGTTCCCCCACAGCCCTCACAGCACTCCCTCTTGCTCCAGGCTCTTCCAGCCCCTTGGGGGGACAGTGAAGGGGAACAGTTAACCAGAAGATTGCTGCTGCCCTTAGGGTCTCAGCTCCCTCCTCAGGAATCCTTTTCAAGGACCCTCAGGACATCCTCTCCCCACCCTGTGGTCCTCGAGTAGCTGGCTCTGAGGCTCCCAGGTGGGTAAGGAGCAGGTATGCACCTCAGAGATGCAGCCTGCTGCTGGCTTATCTGTCAGAGGTTTTGGGCTGGCCAAGCAAGATACCTGGCCCTGGCCTCTCTTGTTCCCTCGGCTGCCTCACTTCAGGTCCATGTATTTCACTTTTCTTAAATAAAAGAATCAGGTAACCATTCTGCCACTTGAGTCCTGATTGAGGGTAGGAAGCAAGGGTTGTGTTGGAGCCCTTCACGGAAGGGAAGGGTGAGGGGCAGTGATGGATGGGGCAACAGGAGTGTTGATTCTTGGATCTCTCCCCTCTTCCTTCCCTGTTTGTATCCTCTCCAGCAGGGCCTGCAGGAAGGCATCTGGGGGGTGGGGGAGGAGGCCCACACCCCAAGGAGAAGGTGCTGTGGCTGGGTTGTCAGGGACATGTGGTGGCCATGTGGCAGGACCCTGGAGTCCTGGCGCCACTGCTCCCGGGCGGGCGGTGAGGCCCTCTGTGGCTGCCCCTCCTCCTCCAGCTGCTGGGGGGAAGGGAGGTCTAAGCAGGCCTGGGGGGCCCTCCGGAGCCAGAGGGGAAGGAGGCACTCGCTCTCCATCCCCTCAGCATATCCTGGAGGCCTGAACAGCAGCTGGGGCCCATCTTCTAAAGCTTGACTCCTCCTGACCCGCCTCCTACACCCCTTGCTGCTTTCACAACAAAGAAAGAATGTGGGGGTGGTGGCGCTGGGGTGGGGGTGCCTGGAACAAGGCTGTGCTGGGCCTCCCCACAGCTGGAGACTTGGCCATGCCCTGACACAGCCCAGACTGCCTGGAGATGGACTTGGGATGAATCTGTCAGTTTAACAGCCGTCAGCCTGGCGCTCCGAGTCCAGTCAGTTTCTACCTTTGGGCTCATGGTGGTCCAGAGCCAAACCAGAGCCCAGCCATGCACTGGTCCCTCATCTCTCCAGGCTCCGCCGTATCTCCAGGTTCCCTGCGTGGGGGACACCAAGGACAGCCGTCTGTTCTAGGTCTCGCTAAGGATTTCAGGTTGCAGAGTTCCCTCCCACCCGCGGACTTGGGGGAACTGTTGGTCAGAGTCCCCTAGAAGGCCCCGAGCTGACCATCCTCCCCAGGGGTCACGGAATCAAAAGTCACTATGGTCCCCGCGTCCTCGCAGATCAGGCAGAGGCACAGTCTCTCACCCTACCGCGCTCAGGTCCCGGGCACTCTCCCGGCCGCCCTCCGCCCGGGATCCAGCTCCAGACCCCTCCCCCAACTGCGAGCTCCGCCCCGCCACGACGGGGAGGGGGCGTTGAGGGGCGGGGCGCCGCGCGGCGGCCGGCGGGGAGGGGGCGTCGTGGGGCGGGGCTTGGCGGCGGCGGCGGAGACGCGCGAGGACTCGGAGGTACCGGGCGCGCGCGGCTCTGGTGAGGGACGCCTCCGGCTCCGGCTGCTGCCTCGGCGCCCGCGCTTCGGTGCGCTCGGCCTCCGGGGCCCGCCGCGGAGCGCAGTCCGCGCGTCCGCCGTGCGCCCGTCCGCCCGCCGCCTTCCCCGAGCCCCCCGTGATGGGAGCTGCGCGGGGCGCCCCGAGCTGCCCCCGCCGGCTGCCTCTGCTCAGCGTCCTGCTGCTGCCGCTGCTGGGAGGTGAGTGCCGGGAGCTGGGGGAGCGGGCTCGGGCGCGCGGGAGCCCCGCTGCTACAGGGGGCGCCCGGGGCGCGGGTTTGGGCGGCGGGAGCGGAGAAGACACCCTGGCGAGGCTGGCCGGGGCGCGAGGTCCCGGCGGCTGGGAGGCGGCCCAGCCCTGAGCGGACGCGGTCGGCGGGGGACCCTCTGCCACCCACGTCCACGAGGTCGCGTTCCGGCTCCCACAGAGTTTCCCGGCCGGAGCGGAGAGTTGTGTTCGGAGCTGCCGGGAGTTGCCGGCGCCCGGGCCCCGGGGGGAGTTTATTTTCGGGAGGAAAACGACTACCCCCACTTCGGGGGGTGCAGCGAGGTGGCTGGCGGCGGGGGAGACGGGGTGCCCCTGGCGGGCTCAGCCCAGGTGAGCGAGGCCGGCCCGGGGCCAGCTGCGGGACCGACCTGCGGCGCGCGGCAGCTTTGTTACCTCCGCCGGCCCGGCGCCCCCCGGCCTCCCTCCGCCCCGCTCCGGGGCCAAGCCGGACCCCCGCTGGCCCTGCTGGCGAGGGCGGGAGAAGGGAGGAATCAGGGCCGCCCCGTCTCCTCCAGCTCCTGGGCCCGAGCCCACTCCCAGCCGGGGCTGAATCTGGGGAGCGGAGTCCCAGGCTGTCGCGGTGACGAATGTGTGAAGGCCGCTGCCAAAATCGGGCATGGCCGGCCTGCGAAGGTGCGGACGGGGTTTGCGCTGCTCCTTCCTGGATTCCCATCCTGTGCCTCCTCCCCGAGGAAGCGAACCCCGCTTTCTACAGGCCAGGCAGGCAGAGTCCAATCTGCCTTTTCTTCAAGCGCTCAGCATTTCCACGAGGGCGTGGCCCTCTCTCCGGGACAGACGGGACCGGATCCCACCTCCTCACCCCTTCCCCCCTTTCCCCCTCACCGCTTCCCCCCTCACTCCCTCACCCCCTTCCCGCCTGTATTCCCTGCCTGGGTCACACCTGAGAGTCACCCCTGCGGTATGGAAGTGCTTTACAGGAAAGCATCAAACTACCTGCACAGCCTGGACTGGCAATAGGCCCCATCAATAAACCACAAGAAACTTGGAGGATGATTGTGGCAGCCACCCTCCCTGGGGAGCCCTGCTCCGGGGACCTGGTCGGAGCTCATCACTGCCTTCCTTTGAAGAGTGGCCTTAGGCAGGGTGGGGGTGGAGAATGGCCTTCTCTGACATCTTCCTGGCTGCCGGCTGCCGGCTGCCGAGGGGTTTTGGTGCCCATGGAATCAACATCTCGGCCACCCCTGGTTCTAAAAGGAGAGGTGATTGTAGCCCAGGACCCAGGGGTAAGAACAGGCTCCCGGGATTTGTGGGAGGTGTTTGTGGAGCTGCCCTGTGTTCCTTGTGATGTGTGGGGTGGTTATGGCTCCTGGCAGAACCCACATCTGCTCCCAGAGGAAGTATGGAAGTTTTTTTTTGTTTTTTTTTTGCGCAGCCAGGACGGGGGGCCCAGCCATATGGGTGAGCAGCCCGAGCTCACAGGCTTCCTAGGTCAGCCAGCTGTTTGGGGTCTGGGCGTGCGGGTCGCCTGACATGGCTGCCTTCGCCGCGGATGTTTCGAGTTCTGGAGTCTAGGGGAGGTTCTGGTGGAGATGGGGCTCTTGTGCAACAAATGCTAAATTCCTTCCGTGAGAAGAGGACTCTGATGTTAACGGATTATAATCGGGTGACTGGTGTTTAGTGGGGGGCGCTTCTGTGGGGGAAGTTAGGGCAGGCCGAGGGCTGGGGACTGGAGGTCTGGAATCTCCTCTGGGGGTAGGGGGGATGTCTTGGGCTCAACAAAGGAACATTTTAATGAGAGCCTTAAATCAGTTCCACCAAATGTGCCCTGGTGTGGGACCTGTCCGTGTGCTGTAAACAATTTCAGTCAAGGCTTCGGCGCCTGCTGTCTTCCAGTGAAATTGGGGGACCCAATCCACCCCTGGCCGGCATGACTTCAGGGGGCAATGATTTTTAAATAGATTACAGTAGATTTTCCCATCTCCTTGTTTGTGTAATTAGCCAGAGTTGTAGGGAGACCCCGCTGTTAATAAGGTTGGAATAAGGGACTAGGTTGGGACATTCTGAAGTTTGGGTAATGCGGCTGAGTAACTTTCCAGACTTTGAGATCCCTGTTGTGATAAGTATGGTGGAGGAGGAGGAGGAGAAGGAGGAGGAGGAGGAGGAGGAGGAGGAGGAGGAGGGAGAGGGCTTAACATTTGCAACCTGGGATTCTGGGCCCCAACTGCTTGGTCAGTTGTGGTCATTCCCCATCCCCGTTCCCATCATCACCCCCCACCCCCTCCATTCTTTCCTCCGGGCTCTTATTTCTTTGGGGAAGTAAAATTGTCACATTCTGAGAGAGGCTGTTCTGCAGACTCCTCGAGGCTCTGCAGCCTGTAATTCAGGCTTAGGAGTTGCTTGTTATCAGTGATGGGCTTTCTTAGATGTTGGGAAGGACAGTGGGAGGCCCCGGGTGATCCCGGCACCGCACTTGTCAAAGGATCTCGTCAAGCTCCTGGAGCTCAGAGCAGGGTTGAGTGGTGGAGAGAGTTCAGGCCGTGGAGATGAAATGTTTGGCAAAACAGCAACTCCAACTCTGACAGGCCCTGTGTCCCTGGGCAAATCTCTTGACCTCACAGTTGGCCTCCTCTGTAAAGGTGCTTACTTCCTGGAGTTGTGCTGAGGATTAAATGTGATGAGTATATAAAGGGCTCCTTTCTTGTTCTTCCTCTCCTGTGGTGTGCTTCCAACATACCTTTCCAGCTCTACAGTCACCCCAACAATAAACATTGTCCACCAACTGGAACCCTCCATCCCACCCCAACCAGCCTCATTCCTGACGCCTAAAACACACATGGCTTCTCAGACCTTTCTGGCCAGTCCCCAGTCATGGACTGCCTCCCCACCTCTCTCTCTTAAAAAAAATTTTTTTTTTATTGATTTCAGAGAGGAAGGGAGAGAGAGAGAGAGGAGAGATACGACAGTGATGAGAAAGAATCATTGATCCTCCTGCATGCCACCCACTGGGGATCGATCCCGCAACACAGGGCATGTGCCCCTGACTGGAATCAAACCCGGGACCCTTCAGTCCGCAGGCCAACACTCTATCCACTGAGCCAAACCAGCTAGGGCTCCCCATCTCTCTTTGGCCCAGCTCCACCTCATCCCCCAAATTGTCCTCTCTCTCCTGCCAGAAAGTGGATGTCTGATGAACTTCTGGACTCTTAGGACACCTTCCATATTTTTGTCCCATATATTTAGGCGTTGGGTTTTAATTTACTGAAGCGCTCTCCCTTCAGAATTCAGTACAGTGGTTTATAATGGGTCCGTATTTGGTTTATTAAAAAGGTCCATGCACCTTTTGGGTAGATGGCAGAGTAACCAAGGGCAAAGATGAACAGCCCCTTTGCCTCTAGGCATTGGGGTCCGTGTGCCCCTTTCAGCTTCTCTGGGTTGGGGTGCCTGTTGTTCCTCCCTGTGTCTGCTCTGCCGTGACCCAGTCAAGGACCAGCTCTTCCTCCTCTGTTTCTGGGCTGGCTGTTCTTTGTGGTGCTTTCTGAGTTTTGATGTGGCTACTGGCCTTCTCCAAGAGTTCCTGGGCGTGGGCAGCCACCTCTACATATGAAGCTGACCTGCCTGGGAAGGCCACAGCTTAAAAACCGTGAACTGGGTAGGGGCCTTGAGTATCCACAACTTTGCCACTCAAAGTAAGGTCCAAGGACAAGTGGCATCAGCATTTCCTGGGAGCGTGAATCAGAATCCCAAACTACGTTTTAACAGTCTCCTCAGCTGACTGTTCCCCAAAGTTCCAGAAGTCCTGCTCTAGGCATCTCTCCTTACACAGAAACTCCTGTTGCAACAGGACACATTAGGGACCCTGGATCTTGCACAGTGTTTGGAGAGTGAGCCAGTTCATGTGCATACTCTTTGGTGTGATGTGTGTATTTAAAAATGACCTCACTCTGGATTGAATTTGAATCAAATTCTTTTAGGATACTTGTCCAATAAATATGTGACATTAGCCCTGGCCAGGTGGCTCAGCTGGTTGGAGCGTTGTCCCTTACACCAAAGGGTGGTAGGTTTTATTCCCGGTCAGGGCACATACCTAGGTTTTGGCTGTGTTTCTCCATCTCTCTCTCTCTCTCTCTCTCTCTCTCTCTCTCTCCCCTCTCCCTCTCTCCCTCTCTCCCTTTCTCCCTTTCTCTCTCTAAAAATAAAAAAACATATTCCCAGTGAGGATTTAAATTTTTTTTAAAGAAATGGGTGACTCTAAAAGGTTCACGACATAATGTGATGTTCTGTTCCTCTTGGAGTCTCAGTTTTTCTCAGAGGAGCATGTGTCTATTTTATAATGAAAGCCAGTGGAGAAATTGAATTTGTTAGGCAGTAATTTGGTCAGTGGACGACTTTTCAGGAATACGGTTGGTTCCTAAAGGGAGGTGACGTCTTCACTGGGCCTTGAGAGTCATGTTGGAGCATTTCATGTTTTGGAGTGATGAAGGGGTTTCTGTGAGTTTGTGTTTAAACCAGGGCAGTTTCTGTGAGATTCATCTGGGATGGAGATTGGCTGGTTCAGACTTAATTTTTGAGCCAGCAGCAGTTTGGGGCCAGGGATTGAGTCTTTGGTGTTTTCCTAATGGAAGAAGGGGTCATTAGGACCCTGGGTCCCCTGGCCTCCCATGGCCTCCCTAACCTCAGTAGTATGCCTTTCTGCTGCTCCTCCCCCCACCCCCCTCCCGCAGAGCCACATGGTGGGGTTACAGGCTCCCAGCCCGTGGCTGCTGGTGAGGGCTCTAGCCTTGCCCTCCAACTGCCGGCCTGCCTCTTTCTTCACTTCCTGCACTGGCCCCCCACCGCCTGGTCCTTTTTGGCGGGTGTGGAAGTTCTGCCTGGTGGCTGGGTTAGAGTCCTGTCTTGGGGTTCTCTGAGTTCACTGCTGAGTGCACACTTGGCCCTGCTGAGCCCCCTGGCGCTTTGGTGGAGCTGGCACAGGAGCTGCTGCAGCTAATCAGCGGTTTGAGGAAGCCCTCTGTAGTATGTCACTTTTTCCATCCTCTTTTCTTCTCTGGATTTGGGCCGTTTTCCTGCCAGCAGCAGTGGGGCAGGGAGGGAGCTTTGTTGGAAGGGTAGACATACAAAGGCGCCTTTCCCCTCTTGCTGCTTGGTTTGGGTTCTCCACGCTCTTGTGTCCCCGGGCGCATTAACACTGAGTGAATGCAGCGCTGAGTGGAGTGCAGTCTATCTGGGGTCCTGCAGATCCCAAGTCCCTGCCAGACGCTTCGACCATCATGACGAGTAGGATAGGCACCTGCTGGTTTAGGTGTGTATGTGACTGGGTCCTGAGTCCTGGGGTGTGGATGATGAGCCGCAGGTAAGGAAGTACAGTGTAGACTTGTTTCTCTCAAAAAATGTGGTCCAGAGACCATCTGTGAATATGGTGGAGGGCAGGTAACCATGGGGACTGGTCAACATTTGGGTTGCCTGGGCTTTCTTGCAGACTTGCCCATCAGAATTGTTTGGTGCAGGAGTAGAAGGTGCATTTCAGTTTCTTTAGATTATGTTGTATTTTTTGAATAGCTAATCCAGTTACATAGTTCAGATCTCAAAAGGAAACTGCATTTTACAGGAGCTTCCCAGGAGATTCTCACCTTCACTCAAGTTTGAGACCCACTGGGTGGCCCTGAGGAGAATTTGTCCGTCTAAGGAGGAGGTGTGGTGATGAGAAAGAGATTGGTGTTCATGTCAAGGGGCTCAGGAGCAAGTCAGTTAAAAGTGTTGGAGGCTCTTCTATGGGTGACGCTGTCTCAGGTGGGGTAGGAGGCAAGAGGGAGACAAGATGGAGAGGTGTGAATCAGATGAAGTATAAAGAAAGACACCATTTGGAATTGTGCTAAATGGAATAGAAGAACATTCCAGAATGTGAAGGATGGTAAGTCAACGGCGCAGGTGCAAATGGGAAGGGCTTCAGAGAGGAGAGAGGGTTGCTAGCTAGTAGCTGTAGGCTGCATAAGGGCATTGGACCAGGAGCCTGAAAACTTGGGTGGTCCTTGTTATAATTCGTTAACATCCAGGCACGATAAAGGAAGAGTGGTGACATCTACGATCCTATGACACTTGCTTTTGTCTGTTCTGGTCCTGGCTCATTGCTGCCAACCCACACAACCCTAAGCGGCTTCATTCACCTTTCCCAGCCTTAGTGTCCTCTTCTGCAAAATGCAAATGAGGCTGATCCCTGCCTTGCAGGCTGGTGCTCCTGGCTGTGGAGATGGTTGCCCAGCGAAGCCGCCCCTCTGGCCAGCCCTGATGTCCCTTCCCGGAGTCTGCCCTGACCCTTTGCATCCCTTTACGCACGGGGTCAGCTTTTCTTCCCAGTCCTCAGTCTCTAGAATGGTTTGCAGGGGCTCAACAAAGTCGCTCTTGACCGGCAGCTCTAGGAATGGTTTCCTCGTTCTAAAGCACAGATTTTTCTCAATGGGTCTCAGTATTTTAACAGCAGCCCAGAAATGTGGGCACAGCCGCTGTGCATTTCCTGGTGGGAATTCTTCCTCTGTCTGTCCCAACAGCCACTCCTCCCCAGGGTGGTCAGCGCTGGCGCAGGGCCACCATCTCCCCCGGCATGCTGACGTTCTTCCAGGGAGCGGGTAGTACGCGGCTTCTCGCAGCCTGGGCAGGGGCTTCTGTCCTCACGGGGTGGCTGTGGGGGTTTCCCCGGTCGGTCACTCTGTGTAACTTGTGGGAACTTCTGTCAGCGCCATGGGAGGTTCCTGAGGTGCTGTGCGGTCTCCCTGGGGGTGGTGAAGGTGGTCAGAGTGGGCACTAGCGTACACTGGCTCTCCTTTGTCTGTTTCTTGGGGTGGTGGGCAGTGAGGAGGATGCTTGGCTGCTTTGGGGACTGCCGAGGTGTCTCAGCCGCTAGCTCACACAGTGCCTTTGTGCAAAGGAGAACGAGGCACCGTTCCTCCAAGTGAACGCAGCCCTGCACCAGGACACAGGGCCGTGGCTCATGGAGCACAGGCCGTGTCCGACTGGCCGGGCACCTAGAGCCGTGCACATCCTGCACAGTCATACGTGACCGTCCCGTTGCCATGAGGGCTTTGCAACTGGCGGCTCTTTGCGTCCCATGGACCGCGGTGAGTTTGGTGACTTCTAATAATGTTTCAGGTGAACGCTTTTCACTGCTGTCCTGCCTCCTGTGGTGGTAGGAGAAGCCTGGGAGGTTGGGGCCCTGGCTGCGCCCACTCCGCAGTATGTGCCTGTGGCTGCTGAGGTCTCAGCCTGTGTCTGGGCTCCTCTCCCTGCCGGAGGATTTTGCTGCCTTGCAGATGGAGGCTTTTAGCCTCTGTGATCACTGATAGAGAAGGCTGGCTGTGTCTTCGGGCCAGAGGGGCAGGGCTGCTCGGCGTTTACTTCACAGTTAATGAGGAGCTTCAGGCTTGCCTCTCTGCCTGGGCACACCTGGACTTCCCGTGGCCCCACAGAACGAGTTGGGGCATTTCTGACTCAGAGGAAGTCCTGTAGTGGAAATGACGTCAGTCCCAGAGACGGGGCCTCGGTCTGGATGGGCTCTTGTTCAGTGTACCCTGGGGGTGTACATCCCTCTCAGCCTGAGGAGGCACTGAAGGAACACTGACCAGGCTGGGAGTCGGGAGACATGGACCCTACCCCCACATTTGCCCCAGACTGTTCGAATGACGTTGGGGAAGTCCCACCCACCGCTTGGGCCTCAACTTGAGAGCAGAAGACCTTGGAGGACCCTTTACTGTGACCCTGACCTTTGAGATTGACCGGACCCAGGATTGCCATGCACACCCTCCAGCTGTGTTTCTGCCACACTTACAGGCTCCCTCCTGGCCTTTGGTTTGGGGAGAGCACTTTAATCGGAGGGCTGCGTTTTATTCTGGAATCTCTAGTGCGTGGGCACAGATGCGTTTAGACTTGATCAACTGGTGCTGTGGGTATAATTCCCTGGGTGCAAAGGAGAATGGAAAGGCTTGAGTAAATTTGGGGGTGGGGGGGGGGGGAGAGAGAGAGAGAGAGGGGTATCTTATCCGAGTAAGAGAAGGCAGAAATACTTACCTGGTTAGTCCTCGGGTATTTGAGGGGCTACTGCCTTTTGCACAGACGGGGCCACTGAAGGGAGGCTTAATGTCGGGAAGCAGGGCCTGGGTGTGCTTTGGGAGAGCCTCCTCTGTAATCACCAGCGACTGTACCCAGCTCTGCAGGTTACCAACCGCTTTCACTCACACTGACATTTGATCCTATCAACGCGGCTCAGAGGGCAGGACGAGGATGCAGGGTTTTTTGTTTTGTTTTGTTTTGTTTTGGAGCGGGAGGGGGTGGGAGGCATTTGACAGGCACAGAAACCCGAGGCAGAGTGTCATCTGCTCAGGACTGCGGAGCTGATAATAGAGCCGATTCCCTGTGCTCACATGTCCTTGTAATGTGTGTCCTCACTAGAAGCCATGAAATGTCGAACGCACATGTCTTGGAACCGGGTCATCTCTGGGGAGTGGATGTTGCAGATGAGATAACTCACTCTCTGAGTAGGTTTAGCAGCCGTCCAGCCAGAATCAGAGGGAGGAGTAGCCTTCGTTCTTTCTGCATAAGGAGTGTATCAGTAACATATTTGGAGAGATCTTTAGGGCCACAGACCATTTTTCTCCCATGTTTTTGTTACAGAACAGTCAGGTTAAGGTTTTCAATGGCCCATTCTGAAGTTTGTATACATCTTTACATTTTTAGAGTCGGTCAGACTCTAAGTAATCTAGAAGTCCAGGATATACTGTGCCCAAATCCCCAAGATTTGAGCTTTTCTCATGAACCCACGGGTTCTTAGACTCTTCGCCTGGTGCTTCTAGAAGGTCACGGGCAGTGACAGGCCCCAGCTTGCAGGTGAGCTGCCACATTCCAGACCAGTGTGCCTGCTGGGAGCTGCACGCTGGGTGATGCCTGGTGCAGACCATGTAGGTGGTAAGGAGTCATCCCTGCTGTGGTTATTACTAGTTTGCCGTCTCTAACTGCGTTTGTATGGATAGCTGTGCCCGAGTTTAGTGGTAAAGACCCTGGCACATAGTAGGGATACAATGGATGTAGGTTTCCCTTTCATTTCTGACTTTGGAGGCGAAGTCTTTTTTATTTATTTATTTTTATTGATTTCAGAGAGGAAGGGAGAGGGAGAGAGAGAGATAGAAACATCAATGGTGACAGAGAATCATTGATAGGCTGCCCCCTGCACACCCCACAGTGGGGATCGAGCCCAAAACCCGGGCCTGTGCCCTCACTGGGGATCGAACCGTGATCTCCTGGTTCCTAGGTCGACAGTCACCGCTGAGCCACACCAGCTGGGCTGGAGGCGAAGTCTTTTAATTCTCAAGAGGTTCCAGAGAGGTGGGACAATGGCCTCTGACGTTGCAGGAGATGGAGGCTTTTTTGGGGCCAGGTCTGTCTCCCTTTCGCCGAGCTGTGACTGCTCTTGGCGGTCCTGCTGAGTTTGTTCTGCCCCTGAAGTTCTCAGATTCCAACGTGGGAACTTACGTTCTCTCATGGAAGGGTGCAAAGTGACACTTCGGTGTTCTGACTCTGTTTAGCTCATCTAGTAAAAAGCACAAAGCTGTTTCCTGGCTGGGAGACGAGTGAGAAGGACCCTGTCATGCCAGCAGGTCCTTAGAAAGGTGATGTGCTAGGGTGGCATTTGAGCTCCCACGTTCATTTCCTGAAAAACAAAACAGATCACAGAGAAAACGGTTGTCATTGCAGCCTTAGGGGGGGAAATACAAGGAAATGCTGTTGGTCTTGGAGCTCCAGCTACAAAGAGCAAGTCATTCTATCTGGTCGGTTACTTCAGCAGGTTAAACTAATTGTTGAACTGACCGATTTAAAATATGTCCAACTTGCTAGCCGTATTGTCACCTGTGATCTGGTCTCCTCCAACCCAGGAGTCCTGGCCAGAGGAGCTTTGAGAGAAGGCGGGGGTGGGAGGGTGGGTGGACTGGTGGGTCCTGGAACCGCCCTGGGGGGCCTGCAGGAGGATCTCTGTCTTTTATTCCCCTTTCCCCAGTTTCTGAAAACTCCTTAACACAGAAAGCTTTTATTTAGTAAACACATGCCCCCTGCCTTGATAAAGAAACCTGATTTCCTTGGTGTAGAGTGTGTGTGTGTGTGTGTGTGTGTGTGTGTGTCCCTTTATTTATTTTAAATGTTATTTATTGATTTTTAGAGACAGAAAGAGGGAGGGGAGAGAGAGATCAATTTGTTGTTCCACTTACTTATGCACTCATTGGTCGTTCCTTGTATGTGCCCTGACTGGGGATCGAACCCACAACCCTGGTGTATCAGGACGACTCTAACCAGCTGAGCTCCCCGACCAGGGCTGATTGTCCTTTATTTCTGTGTAAGCGGCTGGGATGCTGTCTCTTTACCTTTGTTTCCAAGGCTTTTAGAAGATGGTCTGAGAGGTCCTGTCGAGCAGGCCTGCTGGCTCCGGCAGCAATTTTAGGCGAGTCTCTACTTGAGCCTGCCCATGAGACTCACTTTCCCAGGCCCCCTGAAGCTGCTGCCGAGACCCAGGAAGGGGACAGAGGACCCGCGGCCAGCCTGGCCTGGGCTTGGGTGGCACCCCTCTGTCCCCTTCCCACCGGCAGGGATCAAAGCAGCCTCCTCAGGGAACAGGGAAATACCTCTCCCAATAGCCCCACCAGTGAGTAAACAGCCAGGCCTCTTGCAGCTTTTGAAGCGAGGGCTTCAGGCCTGGAGGAATGCAGAACATTTCATTTCAGGAGTGGACTTAGGTTTCCACTGCGCTCGGTATTTGCAAATTTGAAACAAATGCCCTCATTTAGCAGCAGGCAGGCCGGGCAGTAAACGGGGCTGTTGAGGGGCATTTATGGCAGTCACAGGTATTTGTGGGAAGAAGGACCCCAGCCGGTTCGGGGACGGACACTCGGTTTATGGTGAGGTGGCTGTACAGGACCCGGCCAGGTCTCTGGTGGAGGGTTGTTGTTAGGTGGGCTTTGCCATAAAAAAATATAGCTGCCTCCTGCCCCGCCAGGAAGTATCTCCTTCTGTCAGACAAAGGGTTTGGATGCTGTTTATCCCCCAGGGCTGATGCAAAGGGCCCTGTCCTCCCTCTTGCTTGGCTGCCGAAGTATCAGATTTCCAAGGAACCCTTCCTTCTCCCACTCCCAGGGCTTGAAAGGCTCGTTAAATGTGCTTTACATGTAACAAGTTGGCTGCGAGGTGCCCCCTCGCTTCCAGCCAGTGTGTGAGGAAGGAGCCAGGGAAACCTGTTTTCCTTTGTTGTTGTTTCTGGAAGCAGGATCTGTGATGCTGCAATGGCACAAAGGCCATGATTTCAGGGATCAGCCAAGCAAGTGTCTGTGCCTTTGAAGGGGCAGCTTAACCTAGGCGGTCTGAGGCCGGGCCACCCCCCTCCGCCACCCCAGGCAAATTCAGAAATCTGTTTAGGGACCGAGCTCCGGCATCAGTTTGCTCCCTGAGACACCTTAGTTCGCTTCACTTCTCTGAGCCTCAGTTTCCTCGTTGGTAAGATGGGCACGATCATACCAATCCCACGAGAGATGGTGTGAGAATTAAAAGAGATAGTACTATATTTCATTAGAGTCTATAACATATTCGACAGGCGTCCCGAAGAATTTTTAAAACATGCAATACCAGGCTAGTCTGGGGGCACTGACCTGTTTTCTCTTAGATTGTAAAATAATAATAATAATAATAAATAATAAATAATAATAATAACAACAGCCAACGCAACAATAGCCGTCTGGTGTGAATGACTCAAAATTATACCTTTTGGTGTGTGTGTCAGATCTGCAAAAAATATATATATATTTTTTGGTGTGCTGCAGAATTTTAGTAATTAGTGTACGTGTGCCATGAGATGAAGGAGGTTAGAAATTGCTGCTCTACTAGTATAAGGTGCTCTTTTCCTCCCTCCAGTTTTACATCTTTGAAAACAGGTGTGACATCAGTTACGTAGCATTGTTCTTACTTTCATCGGTACCGTTCCGTGGAACCTAAATAATGGCACAACTTAAAATGAGCGACACCTCTGAGACTCCGTGTATGTGAAGGACTTCGTCTGTCATGTAGCGAATGCTCAGTAAGAGATAGCTGCGGTGTGATGAGGGTGGTTGACTTACAGGCTTGCTTTTGTTTCTCTTCCACCAGTAACTTTGAATAGAAACTGTTTTGTTGTTTTTTTTAGTCTGGCACATAAATAACTAATGATGCTTAAGGCGGCATCATTGTGTGTGTGTGTGTGTGTGTGTGTGTGTTTCGGGGCGGGAGGTATGGCAGGGGGACTTTTAATTCCTTAGAAGGCAAGAGATACCCACAAGAGAAAGGAGGTAGATGTCCCTAAGGTAGAGAGTCTATTATGGAAAGAAAATTCCTCTCTGATGGTAGAGTCTCCGTTTAAAAGGCTGGGCGATTCCTCCGGGACACTGGAGACTCGCTCCAAGAATGGATTGTCTGGTAGGCAAATTAAGACAGAACCAGAAGAGAGTAATTAAGGACGCAGAGAAGTACCACAGAGGATGCAGGCCAGGGGATGGAGACCTGAGTGGGGCGGGCAGGAGGCAGACAGGAGATGCTAGCCTTCTCCTCCACTCCCAGGAGGCACAGTTGTGTGGGGTTGACTCACGCTTTGTGGAGACAACTGGTGTTGTCCATTCTGCTTTGTGCTGTGCACTCTGCTTGGTGCTGCCCGAGCACTTGCTGCTGAATGGCACCTTTTCCTCTCCTGGGCTCAGGAGGCCCAAAGGCCAGAGGGTTCTGCATTTGGTTGAGTTCTGGTTCATGTGATGGTAGAATGGATTGGTTGTGGGGTCGGGGTTTAGATGTCAGATGTATGTATTAGTGAATGTCAAGAGCAAAGCTTTTTTTTTTTCCTTTTCAAAAAAATTATTATTTTTTTGTTAATCCTCACCCAAGGATATTTTTCCCATTGATTTTTAGAGGGAGGGGACGAGGAGGAGAGAGAGAAACATTGATGTGTGAGAGATACATCAACTGGTTGCCTCCCACATGTGCCCTTGGACCAGGAATTGAACCTGAGACCCTTTGGTGGGAGGGCCAAGGCTCTACCACTGAGCCACACAGGCCAGGGCTTTTTTCTTTTTTGATGGATTTGTTTCAAACTTCCTAGATGTTCACTTTTGTAGGCTTAGGCAGTTCTCTGCCTTATAGGGGTTTCAGAATGCAGGATTCTTTCTGTGTTCTTGCCCAGAATTTTAACTCTCAGTACCCAGCTAGGAAAGGGGCTGATTAATGGATCCACCAGGAAGGCAGGAACTCAGGTCCGAGGTCTGTGAGGCCCATCCCTTCTATGCAGTGAGTGCCTCTCTTACCTTCCCTTGGCAGTGTTTTGAAGAAGAATATGGTGTAGGTAGATGGTGGGCTGTGAACAATCAGGAAGAACACAATTGAGGTGCTAAGGCAATTCCAGTGCTCTCTCCCTGAAAGCCTTTGCTATAATGGGAAGGGCATTTTTCATGACATAGAACTTATTTTTGGAGGCCTTCTGAAATTCAGTGTGAAATTTTCTTCTGGGGCACGTGACCTTCGTGAGGGTTGAAGGGGGCAGTGGGTAGCCCTGTTGGTTGGAGCATCATCTCATCCTATATAATAAAAGTCTAACATGCAAATTTAGGACTGGGAGTTCAACCAGGAGTTTCACCAGGGGGGCGGGGTCGGCTGGCCAACCACCCGTGGCTCCTCCCCCCCAGCTGGTGGGGTCAGGTGGTGGTGATAGGCAGCCAGGGGAAGCCACTAGGGACCCTACCTGTGCATGAATTTTGTGCACTGGGCCTTGCATATGCCAATAAAGGCTGTGGGTTCAATTCCTGGTCAGGGAACATACCTGGGTTGTGGGTTCCATCCCCAGTTGGGCACGTACACATCAATGTTTCTCCGTTCCTCTCTAAAAATCAATAAAAACACATCCTCAGGTGAGGATTTAAAAAACAACAATGACGAGGCAGTGGGGTTCTTTCCAAACCAAGTCAACAAATACTTTAACGCCCCTTTTATGTCTCAGGTACCCCAAGTGAAACCTATGGGCCCTCAGTTGTCCTCACGTTAGCCAGTTGCCCAGTTTGAGTCACAGCCTCCCAATTCCTCGCTGCATCCATGACTAGAAAAGCCTAGAGAGGACTTGCGAGGACCTGCTGTCAGCTTCGGGCCTTGGGGGAGAGGACTGTGGCAGCTGAGTTAACAGCTGCCTGTTCGGGCCGGGCTGTGGCCTCAGCCCTCGGGAGAGGTGTTGATCAGGCTGACGGGCAACAAATCCCCCCTGAGCCCTAGGTTGGAAGTAAATTTGTTAAAAGTTGCTCTTAGACTCCTGACAAATTGCTTTCAGTTTTTGCTGCCAAAGAGAACTCTGAAAACAGGGTGTAAATTGGGTTATTTATACTGTCCCTGTTTTTGTTGCTTCCATGAAGTAGGTGTAGGAGGGCGCCGGTCCAAGGGAGCTTTTCAGGTTCTGGTTGCTCAGGTACCTGGCATCAGGCGAAGAAGAGGAGGAGGGGTGGGCGTGTTGGGGTGAAGTGCCCTTGAATGCAGGATGTGTGGTGACCGGACAGGCCTTTGAGGTGCCTGGGACCAGCCTCTTCCATTAGATCAAAGAAATACCTTTTGTTTTCCCTCTCACACTTTCCTCTGCCCTGGAGCCAGAGTTGTAAAGAGGTGGAGTTGTGAGGGTCTGCATCTGGGGGCAGGGGTGGGGGGGTAGTGGGGGTGGGGAGGGGACCCGGGTATTCTCTGGTGCCAGCACTTCCTGTAGTCTGCTCCTGCTGCCCAGGGGTCTGCCTGGGCGAGCCTGGGCACCTCGGGCTCAGCTCGGCTGGGCCACCCGCCCAGTAGGGCCCTGCCCCAGTTGGGCTGTACACCCAGCCACACAAAGACGGATTTCTCTCCAGGCTAAGTGTTTTGTTGCTGAATCATTTGCATTCATTAAAAGTAGTGAAGGGTGAGTGATATTTAAGGCAACAAGACGGTTTTGCTGGAAGCTGCTGCCTTAGAACCTCATTAAGAATTCTTGGGGCTGGGGAGAGGATGGGTGCAGCTCATTCAGAGCTTACTTAACTTCTGACTGCCTTGGGCATCGGCCAGCTACTAAAATATGAAAAATGTTTGCCCAGCAGCCCCCAGAGCTTGGTCAGACTGCCCTGGCCAAAGAAAACACACACTTACAATTCATTATTTAGCCGCCTCCTGTGCGCTTGCTCCCGATCTCTTCCTCCCCTGGGACCTGCTGAGTTTAGGGGGGCGGGCGGGCAGGAAGGCCCCTTCGTACCTATCTTAAAAGGAAGGCTGTATGCCTATATCCAGAGATGTTGGCAATAAAAATCAATTTGGCCCTAAACGGTTTGACTCAGTGGATAGAGCATCAGCCTGCGGACTGAAGGGTCCCGGGTTCAATTCTAGTCAAGGGCACATGCCTGGATTGCTGGCTCGATCCCCAGTGGGGTGTGTGTAGGAGGCAGCCAATCAATGATCCACTTTCATCATTGATGTTTCTCTCTCTCTCTCTCCCCCCTTCCTTTCTCTTCCTCTCTGAAATCAATAAAAATATATTTAAAAAAAAAAAAAAAAAAAAAAGGAAGGCTGGCCTAAAGCAAGTGCTGTCTGCATTCACCCTACCCCATCCCACCCCCACTCTCTTCCCAGGCTATTTCACACCACCTTTGCTGAGAGCCTTCGGGGGTGTTGTGAGGGTTTGCTATTTTAAACAGAGCCACCACAGATACCCTTGTGCCTAGCTTTGCCGTGGTACTTGTATATTTGCAGGATAAATTCCCAGAAGTGGAGCTGTTCTGTCAAAGGATATGAACATATCACATCTGTGTTAAAATTTTTATATTGATGTCATCATTTTTCTGGGGAAGGGTTTTCTGGGGAGGGAGAAATTTCGGAGTCACCGCTGTACAGTGGCCTCTGAAAATCGCACGGAATGTTACTGTGGGAAAACTGGTCAGCATGGCTCACATGGGGGGCATCTTCCTCACGAGGAACCAGAGGATTTAGCATCTGGACCAGACACTGTTTTGTTTTGTTTTTTGTTTTTTTTACAGAGAGGAAAGGAGAGGGATAGAGAGTTAGAAACATCGATGAGAGAGAAACATTGATCAGCTGCCTCCTGCACACCCCCTACTGGGGATGTGCCCGCAACCAAGGTACATGCCCTTGACCGGAGTCGAACCTGGGACCCTTGAGTCCGCAGGCCGATGCTCTATCCACTGAGCCAAACCGGTTAGGGCATGACACTGTTAATGATTATGCCAGGACAACCAACAGAGGCCAAGGTTGTTCCACGTCACTTGGGGTACAGTAGCCCAGGGCCCACCAACGATCGTGTTCCGTGACCTCTGAGGCCACGTATGTTTTCCCTTGGAGCTCTCTCTGAATTAGCTGCTCCTTTTTACTTTCCATCCTATCAGAGGTGTGCTTTTTGTGGCCACCCTGCCCCCACTTTTTTTTTTTATTATTGATTTTTTTACCGAGAGGAATAGAGAGTTAGAAACATTGATGAGAGAGAAACATCAATCAGCCGCCTCCTGCACACCTACTGGGGATGTGCCCACAACCAAGGTACATGCCCCTGACCGGAATTGAACCCGGGACCTTTCAGTCCGCAGGCCGATGCTCTATCCACTGAGCCAAACCAGCCAGGGCTCGCCCCCACCTCTTGATGATGAGGTTGGTAGGGTGGGTTGAGTTCTGGTCCTCTTTTCCCACAAAGCCTAACCTGGTCCCAGATGTTCAGGGGTTGCTCAGGAATTTCTTGGATTCCAAAGACCAGAATTCGAGTCCTGGAAGTAGTTTAACTTTTCTGAATTCCATTTTGAAAGGTTAAAGTCAGTGGTGCGTGGACAGGCTAAATAGCCATCTCAGACCGTGAATAAAGAAGAATTGAATTTATTTAAGGAAAAGGAGGTGGGGGGAAGGGATATCCAGAGGGAAGGGCTACACAGCACTGAACCAGAGGGTATTGGGTCCATGATGGCAGCAAAAATATACTTAGGACAGGGAAACAAGGAAGGGCATCGGAGAAGCAACAGGAGAGCCCAGGCTGGGCTGCTTCGGCTCACTGAGAAGTCAGAGAAAAGGGGGCCTTGGGACAGGTTCAGGGGGTTAGCCCGGGAAGAGCCGCCGCTGCCCATTGCTCCCCTGGTTGCAAATCTCACTGGGCCCCTGAGAGGTTAGGGGATACGTGCCTGTGGGGGAAAGAGAGGGAGGGAGTGGCAGTGGCGTGCTCCTTGGAGGGAGAGCACACACTGGGCCCTTTTCCTGGCACTGTGTCCCTTGTCCTGAGTGTATTTATCTCTTTCTTGGAGGTGGAAATTTTAGGAGAGGTTTCAGGGGAGGGTCTCAACAGAATATTCAACTTTTTCCTGGGATCTCCTTGGGACACTAGGTGTGCTCTTTCTTTTCTTTTAAAAAAAAATACATTTTATTGATTTTTTTACAGAGAGGAAGGGAGAGGGATAGAGAGTTAGAAACATCCATGAGGGAGAAACATCAATCAGCTGCCTCTTGTACACCCCCAACTGGGGATGTGCCCGCAACCAAGGTACATGTCCTTGACCGGAATCGAACCTGGGACTCTTCGGTCCACAGGCCGACGCTCTAGCCACTGAGCCAAACTGGTCAGGGCTAGGTGTGCTCTTTCAGTTTGCAACTGAGGTTAATGCTCTTGACTGGAATCAAACACGTGACCCTTCAGTCCTTGGGCCAGTGCTCTGACCATTGAGCAAAATTGACAGGGCAACATCTATATATATATATACACTAAAGGCTCAGTGCTCAAAGTCACGCGGGACCCAGACTCCCTCCTGCCGCGCCACAAGACCAAGAGCCGCTGTGCCGCGAGGCCAATCAATGTACCTCCTGGTGACCGGTTGTTTGGTTGTTCAGGCGTTATGGCCACTGGCCTTTTATAATATAGATATATACCGGGCAGCAACATCTTGATTTTAAAAAAATCTCAAACCACAGCTAATATTATATTTAAAGATGAAAATATACTGTTCTCATTAAAATAATCAAGTCATGTGCTGGCCAGCATGACTCATTTGGGAAGCAACTGATCAGTGTTTCTTTCTCACATTGATGTTTCTCTCCCTCACCTTTCCTCTCTCTCTAAAAATCAATAAAAACATATCTTAAAAAACAGTCAAGTCACTACAATGTAACATTCTGGAAATTGTAGCTGAAATAATACTATAAGAAACAAAAATCAAAATAAAGTTATTGTTCTTTGCTGATGGTATAATTTTTTTGACACATGAAGCCCAAATATCAACTGAAAAACACTAGAATCAATAAGACAGTGGAGTCATTTGGCCAAATAAAAAACTACACAAAACCCAGAAGGATCAATATCTATCAGCAATTAACCTTTTAGAAAATACAATGGAAACATTTATCCCCTTGACAAAATCAACAAAAAGCCATAAAATACTCAGACATAATGCAATATAATGGAAATTATGTTGAGGGAGCCAGTCAATATCACCCTTCACTCTGAATTTTAAACTGATGGAGGCAGAGAGGAAAGAAAACAGACACAGGAATTGGACAGATGGAGATCAGTGTGTCACCTTTATTATGAATAAAGGCTAGGTTGAGCCCTGACCGGTTTGGCTCAGTGAATAGAGCGTCGGCCTGCGGACTGAAAGGTCCCAGGTTCGATTCCAGTCAAGGTCATGTACCTTGGTTGTGGGCACATCCCCAGTGGGGGGTGTGCAGGAGGCAGCTGATCAATGTTTCTCTCTCATCGATGTTTCTAACTCTCTATTCCTCTCCCTTCCTCTCCGTAAAAAAATCAATAAAATATATTTTAAAAAAAGGCTAGGTTGAGGAATAAAGTTTTTTATTTTATTTTTTAAATATATATTTTTATTGATTTCAGAGAGGAAGGGAGAGAGATATAGAAACATCAATGATGAGAGAGAATCATTGATCAACTGCCTCCTGCACCCCCCCCCCCCCCATTGGGGATCAAGCCTGCCACCTGGGCATGTGCCCTTGACTGGATTCAAACCCGGGACCCTTCAGTCCACAGGCTGATGCTCTATCCACTGAGCCAAACTGACTAGGGCGAGGAACAAAGTTTTAATCTGAAGAGGATAAATTGGTCTGATCATCCCTGTGTGTGTGTGTGCGTGTGTGTGTGTGTGTGTGTGTGTGTGTGTAGGCTACCTATATAAAATGTGTTCTATCTGCACCCTAAGTAGTTGGGGGGGGGCGGGTAGGGTCAGAGCCGAACATGCCCAATCAGACATCACCCCTCCCAGGGGCTTGTGGAAGAGATGGGGTGAGGCTCCAGTGGTACCCCCTCTACTGGAATGGGGAAGACTTACTGCTTCTTAAAACTTCCTTTGCTCTCTGAACTCCAGGGGCTTAACCACTGAAGACCCTGGACATCTGGGGGTGTGGTTTTTGGGGGTGTGGCTGCAGGGAAAGGAGCAGCTGCCTGGCAGCTATTCCTAGTCCCACCTTCCGGAACCACACTGCTCCTTTGTAGATGCTTCCAGGACAGCTGGAACATAGAGTAGATTTCCCCCAGAAGACTCTCAAATGGATCCAAGCAGGACGGTATTTAAATTAATTTTAAGGCAATTCTGCACCCAAGGGGGAAATTTGCTTCCTATCTGTTGCCCTAAATCATGTGCAATTACATTTTCTTGTGAGAGGTTAAGTAACAGTTGAGAACAGGAGCCTTCAAGGCCGTTCACTGCTGTATTCCAGCACTTAGAACGGCGCCTGGCACATAGTAGGCTGAATTCAGTAACTTAATGACCATTCTCCGAGGAAATTGCAACACGTAATGCAGAAAAGGCTTTATATTCCTGATCTTGTTGATTACAAACTAATAAGGTAAACAATAAAAATAAACAAGGAAATGATAGGCAAGGAAGTTGAACAGAAAACGGACGATAAGGAATTCAGCTAACCAGTAAAAATATGAAAGATTGCTTTATCTTGTTAAAGGGCAAACTGTCTCCAACAAACCACATTAAAACAAAGTATTATTTTATGTCTTTCAGATTGACAGAGGTTAATAAATACCAGTGTTGGTAAGGAAGCATAAATTGGCGCAACCTTTATAGAGAGCAATTTATCACTTACCAAAAACTTGAAATTGTATTTGGTCCAGGGGGAATTCTGTTTCTAGGAAGCCATCCTACAGAAACACTTCCATTACCCATGTGCATAAGTTCTATACAGAGAGGTTCCGTTGGAGCATTGTTTGTAATGGCAGAATATTTAAAACTATCTGAATATCCATTAGGGTGTTTGACAAATAGTTATGGGTCACTGGTACAGTGCAATAATGCACAGCAGTTGAAATGAATAGGCTAGGACCACGTGGCCAGACTTGGAAAGATAGCTGCGGTTAACTGTGCTGTGGAAAAAGCAGGTTGCAGGCTAGCAGGTGTAATGGGTTGAATGGTGTCCCCCAAAAGGTTACGTTGCAGCCCTAAGTCCTGTTGCCAGTCTATTTGACCTTATTTGGAAATAGGGGCTTTGCAGATGTAATCCTTAGGTCATGAAGGTGGGCTCCAAGCATATGTCATCGATGGGGGGTGTCATTACAAGAAGAGACACAGACACACACAGGGAAGGTGACCTTGTGAGGGTGGAGGCAGAGATTGCAGTGATGTCTCTACTAGCCATGAATCCCCAAGGATTGCCGGCAACCGCCAGGATCAGGGAGAGAGGCATGGAACAGACAGTCCCTCGGAGCCTCTGTAGGAACCAAGCCTGCCGATGCCTTGATTTCCAGCTTCCAGCCTCCAGAACCGTGAGAGAATACACTTCTGTTGTTTTAATCCCACCCAGTTATGGTAGTTTGTTGGAGCAGCTCTAGGAAACGAATAGAACAGGTATGTCAGTTTCCCATAATAATGCATCTGTGATTGGCCGCTGTTCTCTGCATGGCAAAGCTTCTTTAGTCCATTTTCTACCCTAACAGCCACCTCCTGGGAAATTTTTTTTTTTTTTTTTGTCAGGGGACAGCTTATCAGATTAAGTTTGTATCTCACCTCCTTTGTCTCCCCCTCCTTTGCCTTTTGCTGTGTTTCCCCTCATCACCCCTGAAACTCTGAGCATCCTGAATACCTGGCATTCTCTGGCCATGCTTTATCTTTGTGCGTCTGTCTTGTTCTACTCGGAAGCCCCATTCCTTCTTCTATTTTTTGTTTTTAAATCCTCACTTGAGGATACACTTAAGGGGCGGGGGGTGGGGGTGGGGGGGAAGAGATTGATGGAGAGAGAGAAACATTGATCCGCTGTCTCCCCACCGACTTGCCCTGACTGGGAATCAAATCCGCAACCCAGACATGTGCCCTGACCGGAAATTGAACCCACAACCTTTCGGTGCACAGGACACTGTTCAACCAGCTCAGCCACTTCGCCCGGCAAGCCCCATTCCTTCTTAAACCCTTGTTTTGAAGGGCCTTCTCCCAGGATGCTTTCTTGCCCCCGCGCCCCCCTCCCACCCCCGATTTTGTCTTGTGCACCCACCACCACACCGAGTGATAAAGTGGTAAAGCCTGATGATTGCCATAGCTTCCCTCTGGAGCCAAGAGGGTTGAATCCTGCATTTGTCGCTTACCAGCTGTGTGAGCAGGTAGCTTCACCTCCCTGTGCCTCAGTTTCCTCATCTGCATACTGGGGATCATGGTACCTACTTAACTGGGTGTTTAGACGCATTAACAAGCTAATATGGTTAAGTCTCTTTGAATAGTGCCTGGTGACTAGTTAAGTGGTCAGTAAGTGTTAACTATTATTATAATCCTGTACATGTTTATATATCTAACTCCCCCACTAAACTGAGGTGATTAAAAATAGTAATTGTGTCTTGCAGAGTACTTGGCAGTAGTAGGCGCTAAATAAACGTTTGTTGAATTAATAATGATAATTAATGTAAGTGCCTACCGGGATCCCATATTGGGCTTTGTGACCCTCTGCTCATTCCACATTTTTAAAAAATATATATATTTTTATTGATTTCAGAGATTAAGGGAGAGGGAGAGAGAGAGAAACATTAATGATGAGAGAGAATCATTGATCAACTGCCTCCTGCACGCCCCCTACTGGGGATCGAGCCCACAACCCAGGCATATGCCCTTGACCAGAATCGAACCCACGACCCTTCAGTCCACAGGCTGATGCTCTATCCACTGAGCCAAGCCGGCTAGGGCTCATTCCACATCTTGCAGGGGTAATGGGGCCATGTATCTGGCTCAGTAAAACCTCTGCAGACCCGCTGGTGTTTCCCGAGCACCTGCAGTGGGGGGATGAGTGTGAGACCAGCCCTGTCCTCAGGGAGCTTAGAATCTAGTCAGGAAGACAGGTTGTAAGTACATGAAATGATAAACACTCGGTTTTAATAACTGTGGGAGCAATAGAAGACACAGAATCTGTATTCACACTTGTTTTAGTTGGTGGCATGTTGTTATCTAGCTTCTTCCTTGTTTTCCAAGTTTGTTCTGGAAAGCTTCTTAAACTTTTTAATAATGAGACTTAGATGTAGAGACTTCATGAGGTTCAGAGTTGATTTTTTCCCCCATGTGTGCACCCCTCAGTAGACACACATCTGGTTCTCTCTGGAATATAGCAGCCATAAACAACCATTGCTAGATGCACTATTTCATTAAGGGTTGTAAAATGGTGAAGTTCCTGTTTATCAGCGAGGAGACTTCTATAAAGACAAGCCTCCCCTCACGCACTGTTTGGTTACCATGAGGTATAGCTGCGCACGAAAAGGAAAATAAGTGCCTGATTCTTTACCAGTTTTTAAAATAATGATGTGGTTTTCTAGCCTCCTTCAGTGGTGACCAATGGAAGACTTTGGGCTTTTTTTTAAATTTAGAAAAACATTATTGCCCTGGCTGGTGCGGCTCAGTTGGTTGAGTGTTGTCTGATGCACCAAGAGGTGATGCGTTCAATTCCTGGTCAGGGTCTGCTGATTTAGGGCTCGGCCCCCAGGAGTGGGCATGCGGGGGGCAGTGGATCGATGGTTGTCTCTCATCGATGTTTCTCTCTCCTTCTCCGTCCTTCTCCCTCTAAAATCAATAAAAGCGCACACACATATTTAAAGAAAATTAATACCATTGCCCTGGCCGCATAGCTCAGTTGGTTGGAGTGTCATCCCTTACACCAAAAGGTTACAGGTTTGATCCACAGTCAGAGCGCGTACAGGAGGCAACCGATCCGTGTTTCTTTCTCATGTCCGTGTTTCTCTCTCCCTCTCCTTTCCTCTCTCTAACACCAATAAACATATTCTTGGGTGAGGATTGAAAAAAACAAGACACATCATCATTATGAATGCCATGGACTTTAAACTTCCTTGATGTGTTTAAGTTGGTGTGGTCATTATCCTTGTGGATGCTTAAGTGGCCCTGCCTTGGGCCCAGGGGAGCCTCTTCACGCTGGCCCTGAACCTTTGACGTGACCCTGCTAGTCTTTGCTCATTTCCTTGTAGGATAAGATGTCCCAGGCTCATCTCATTTCCTGCCGCAGACCTGGAATCAGGCCCTTCTCCAGGGAGGAAGGGCATGAATTTTTAAGATATTGGTACAATTTTACTAAATCACTTTCCAGAAGGGAACTATGAGAATTTACACCCCCATCAGCAAAGCTTGAGGACCATTTTCTCCATAGACTTGCCAGTGTTGAGTTATTTTTAAATTCTTGGCGTTCATCGGACAGGCAGAATAGCTTGTTCTAATTTGCATTGCTTGTGTTACTAATGCATCAGAACATTTTCTTATATTTATTAATCATTTACATTTGTTTTGAGGACTCGTCATGTTGTTTAGATCATGTTACTGCTAGAATTTAGTAGTTATTATGATGGATTTGTAACTAGATAGGAAGGCCAGCAACCCCACTTCTGTCAATTGCTGGAAATAATTTTCCTAATTTGTCGTTTACCGTTGAGACTTGCTTACAACTTCTATTGTATGTAGTCAGGAATTTTCCTTGACAAAGCGTAGAATTTTCCAGTTGTCTCTTGTTGGGGTCTTATAGGGTCAGAAAGCTGAAGCCTAATGGTTATCTCCAGATGTGAATTGGTACGTGAACATCCACTGGACTCCCCTCCCCTCCCCCTACAGTTGTGTTCCGTGAGGCCAGAGAGAGGCCTGCCTCATACCAGGGTGGTCTGGATCCATTGTCACCAGACACTCACTCTGACTCTTGTTCGTATTGAAAGTGATTTGAGAAGCTTTTGGAGGGGAGTGAATGGAAGTATGAACAACTGCTAATCTGGGCGCTGCTGGGGGCCCTTAGGGCAGCGGGCAGCAGCATGCAAAGCTCCCAGCCATCAGCAGCCACACCGCAGAGCTTCACCAACACGGGGTAGCAACCCTTGAGCTGTAGAGCCCCATGTTAGGTACATCCAGTGACCGGTGGCTCCGAGGCTCTGTCGGGCAGCAGTGGGACGAAGTTTAGACCGGAGGGTCTGTTCCGAGAGAACCACTACACCAAGATGGGAAAGATTAGGTGAGTGGCAAATCAAACAGGCCTCTCTGCAGCTCTGAATGGCCTGCATGAGAGGAATGCCAGCAAAGTCCTTTATTGGGTAACAGGTGGCTGTGATGAGATGTAGTTCATAAAAGATTAAAAAAAAAAAAATAAGCAGCTCCAATGTAGCAATGACAATAAAGAATGGCTAAGAGTCCACTCACGTAGTCCTGAATACATGCCAGGCCCTTTCCAAGCATGCTACGTTTGTCAACTTGTGTATTTGCTTTTCACAAGCCTACTTGGTAGATACTGTTATTGGCACTATTTCATAGGTACAGGAATGGAAGCAACAAAGGGATAAACAACTTGCCCAAGTTGGTAAGTGGGAGGGTAGACTTTGCGTGCAGGTGGTCAGACTGGACCCTGAGCTCTGGTCCCGTCTCCATCCTGCCTGAATGATGTGGGCCAGGGCCTTCACGATGTGTAGCTCTTCAAGCTCCTCATCCTTGTCAAAGCCCCGCAGGATGAAGAGCAGCGAGCTGGTGTTACCTGCGGGAAAGGAAGGCCTGAAGGACAGAGTGACTTGTACAGAGCCGGGTCTAGGATGCCGTTCTTCCTGCCTTTGGTAGCTGTCACTCCTGTGGCATCAAAGTCAAACGCTTTGAACCTTCTAGGAACAGAATTGCCCTAGACAGGTGCAAAGTGTATGCCGTTTCTCTTCTCACTGAGAGGACCAGAACCTTTGGGGTTTGGTGCCCATGGGGGTTTTGTTCGGGACACGGCTCTGACCTGGCCCTGGGCTCTTGAGGGCTGTGTGGGGGCCTGCTCGAGGTCCTTACGGTCCAAGCCCAGGCCTGGCCCTTGCTGGAAGGTGAATGCTTTGCCCTTGTGTGAGGAGCAAGACTGAGTTCCAAAAGTCGCAGGACTGCTGGGTCAGGGGTTCTGGAAAAGTTGGGTGGAAATGGCCCCGCTGTCTTCTTGCTCCTGGCCTAATGGCTCAGACCATTTTTAGATGTCAGGAAGTATAACAATATGGTACATTTATCTTGGTGAATAATGGATGAGCCTGGGGAAGGTACTGTACTTTTCCTGGTGAATTATTTACCAGGAGCCTCTAATTTGAGGGCTCTCCATTACTGATGATCTGAATTTGGTATCTGTAGAGCCCCCTCCCCTCTCCTCCTGCTCCCCCAGATCTCCCACCTGCAGGCTAGCTCTACCCTTTTGTTCCTGCCTTGTTGCCTGTGGCCAGGGGCTGTCTGAATTTTGAGCCCCTGCGGCTGCTGGAGAGGGTGGTGGGAGGGGATGGAGGGGGCACTCCTTACTGAAGACATGGGGACAGATCTGCTGGGGAGGCTGGGACCAGTGTGGGGCTGGTGCCTGCTCTACAGGCGTGGGAGCCGTATGTGCAAATAAGGCATTTGTGCTCTATGCCATTGTCTTTTTCTGTTTCTTTTTTTAATCCTCACCCGAGGATATTTTTCCATTGATTTTCAGAGAGAGGGAAAGGCAGAGAGAAATATCGATATGAGAGAAACACATCGATTGGTTGCCTCCTGCACGCACCCTTCCCAAGGCCCGGGTGGGGAGGAGCCTGCAACCTAGGTACGTGCCCTTGACCGGCATTGAACCCAGGACCCTTCGGTCCATAGGCTGGCGCTCTATCCACTGAGCCAAACCGGCTAGGGTTCTCATTGTCTTTCTTAACCCTTTCTCTGGATCTCTATGACTCTACGTTGCTCTATCTCTGTCTCTCAGTTTATCTCTGTGTCTCTGCCTGTTGATCTCTCACATTCTCCCTCTGTCGGTCAGATCCGGTCTTTCTCTGCTGGTATCTCTTTCTTTCTTAGTCTGTTGATCTCCCTCTGTCTGTCAGTTAGTAGTCTTCCTCTGTGTGTGGCCGTCTCTCTGTAGACCTCTCTGTTGGCCATGCAGTCAGTCACTCAGTCTGCGTGTCCCTTTGTATCGCGTAGCCTGCTTGTCTGTGTCCCTCCCCTGCACCCCGGACTTGAAGGCCTGTCAGAGGCACCTCTTGCCGTGGAGGGACAGCCCGTTCCAGACTTAAGTGAAGTCAGATCTTGTTTGTTGCCTTCCAGATCCTGACTTAAAGATCTCAGAATAGGCATGAAATAAACTTTAGGTCTTTGTGTCTTTTTTTCTGTTTGGCTATTCCATTCAGTATTACATCAGCCGCTCGGAGGGGCTTTTTTCCCCCTGCAGCTATTTGTGCTTTATGTTTTATAACATTTAACCCCCCAGAGTCAGTTATCCCTAGGCTTTAAGCATCTGGTGATGAGTTGCAAGTTTTTGGTGCTTTTAAAAATAACTTACAAGAAATCGTTTCTGTTATTCATCAATTTGTGTGGTTTTTTTTTCATCTTTGTTATTGATTTGGAGGTTGAAATACTTACTTTGGCGTCTTTTTATCCAGAGTGCTTTTTCTAAACAGCTGATCTTTTTAAAAAAAAAACACGTGACTCTTTTTTTGGTTATTTTCTTTAAAAAAAAAACCAAAGGGACAAATCATTAGTAATGCAATTAAAAGATTAAACAAAAGAATAAAGTTAGTTTTGCCTTATTAGGAAGTTTATATTTTAAGCAATAAAATGAGGTTTATAAGGGTCTAGGAAGCGTCTGATGGTTTGACTCTACGTAAGCATCTGGCCTGCCTTCCACCTCCTCCTCTCTCCACTGGCGCCCCCTCACCCCGCGACACCGGGCCAGACTCCAGTACATCTGAGTAATATTTGAGCAGTGATCATGGCTGCGGTAGTTGGATGTCAACCACAAGATATCTTCCCCCGCCTTCATCCCCCAGCCCCAGCAGACTAGATTCCAGGAGAGCACCCTTGTCTCTGGATCCTTATCTTTGTGTCTCAGGCTGAGCCCTAAAGCCTAGAGCATCCCTTTCTAAGATCCCTCCCTGGAGAGCAGGGTTGGTTTCCAGAAGCAGCTGTTGGTGAGACAGGTGGAGAAGGAAAGAAAGGAAGGTTGGGGGCTGGGCATTTCGAAGATGGGGTCTAGTTCGGACTCCTGGGCCCTGCCTCATATCTGGCCCCGAAGGGAGGGACAGACAGCCAGGCCGTTGAGCGTGTTGTCCGAGGGCGTCTCCCCCAGGCTGCCAGGGGGCACTGTCGGCCTCCTGCACATGTGCTAAGCGTCGCCGCGTGTCACTGGGTGTGTGGCTGCCACAGGCCCTGAGTGGCTGGTGCTGCCCACATCACACATAGCAGAGTGATTTCCTCACATTCCCCACTCTTGTCTGCTCGGGAAGTGGTTTGCACAGCAACTTCTAAACTTAAAAGTATGAGGCTGGCTTTTTTTCTCTCATCCCTTTGAAACCAGCTGAGGTCCAGCCTCTTCAGTGACTTTTTGGGGTTTGTGGGGAGGAGGGAGGAGAACAGGAGAACGTGTGTGTGTGTGTGTGTGTGTGTGTGTGTGTGTCTGTCTGTCTGTCTGTCTGTCTCACCAGTCTCTGACGATACCAGATGCGTGGGGGAAACAGACTGTGGGGTGAGGTGTGCTGCGAAGGCCAGGGCAGGGTGCTGGGGGCACAGAGAGGAGGCTGGAGGCCCAAAGACTGATGTTCAGACTGTGGACAGCTATGTTCAGCCACATCCTTGTGTTTAAAAGATTCATTTGTTCCTCCCCCACCCTCCCAAACCCAGCAGTGTGTTCATCTTTTGAGGGGAGAGCGGGATGTAGGTGACGGCCACAGGGAAGGATCTTCACGTGATAGTGCCAAACGGGTGACAGTGAGAAGCAGAGGGAGAGAGAATACAAGACGATTGACATAGGGCAGGATACCTGCCGGTGAACAACAATCACATTTTGCCAGAGCACATACAAGGGGAGGTTTTACATTAAACCCGACAGACCTGTTGGGGAAGAGTAAGGGAAAGCGATGAGAAGCAGCCAGTGTGGCCTCAGTAGTCGCAGGAGCCGGGCAGACCCAGGGACAGTTCTGGCCCTGCGTTGACTGGCCCTGCCTCGACTCCAGTGTCCTCTGTCGAATGAGGCTGGCCTGTGGCGAGGGTTCTTTGGATTAGAAGTCAGGTGCCGGTGGCAGGGCCGCAGCACGTGGTCAGAGGAGCTGGGGCAGCCGGTCCGGGAGGACTCTGCGGGGTGGAAGTGTCCCGTGTCTGCACTGTTCAGTACGGGCGCCTGAGCACTTGAGG
Organism: Myotis yumanensis; assembly: GCF_028538775.1. NCBI lineage: Eukaryota > Metazoa > Chordata > Mammalia > Chiroptera > Vespertilionidae > Myotis > Myotis yumanensis. Next base: position 84,643,728 of record NW_027223757.1, on the reverse strand, counting down.
TGTGGCTCGTGTGACCGAGGAGATGAACTTTCAGTTTTGTTTCATTTTTTTAAATATATTTTATTGGTTTTTTACAGAGAGGAAGGGAGAGGGATAGAGAGTTAGAAACATCGATGAGAGAGAAACATAGATCAGCTGCCTCCTGCACACTCCCTGGGGATGTGCCCACAACCAAGGTACATGCCCTTGGCCGGAATCGAACCTGGGACCCTTCAGTCCGCAGGCCGATGCTCTATCTATCCACTGAGCCAAACCGGTTAGGGCAGTTTTGTTTCATTTTAATTGTTGAATTTAAATAGCCCCACGTGGCTAGTGGCTACCATATTGGACAGAGCGGGTCCAGGGGTGGACTTTCCTCATTAAATGTAGGTGAGGCCACTCCCCCTAAAGGGCAGGAAGCCATATTCTCCCTTCCACAGGGAATTTGGGGTGAACGTCTGTGACCACTCTGGTTAGGTCTGGGGTCTGTGCTCACTGTCTTATCAGTCTCTGAGGGGTGGTGATGCAAAGATGGGTAACAGGAGCTCAGAAAACGGGGACTCACAGAGTTTTCTGAGCTTGTCATGAAAATTAATTAACTAAGACTTGGCCCAGCCAGTACTGGACCAAGGTAGTGGACCCCAGGCTGTCATTTAGTTTGCCCTCAGCCTCCACAGGAAGGACCATGGGAAGCTCGTGCGGGGCCTGAGCGCCCTGCTGTTCTCGCTGTGGTCTCCCAGAGCCCTCACCACCGCACCTGGGAGTCAGGCCTGGTTGGGCCCTGCGTCGGGACCCCTATAATGAAAGGCAGCGGTGCCCACAGGGAATCCCCTTCCACCTTCTCGGGGTGACCCCTCGCCCCCTCGCCCCCGCTGGACTCCCTGAGCGCTCCCGCTGAGCGTCCTGAGTCTTCCTGGGGTTGAGCTGCTGGCTCAGTTCCCAGTCGCAGCCCAGCAGCCCCATCGGTTTGTCTACGATGTGCTGGCGTCTTCAGGAGACAGCTGGCTGCTGTCTCTGTCTCTCTGTCTGTCCCTCCTTCTCGGGGCTGAGGATGGATCTACCCCAAGGCATAGAATGTGGCGAGAACTGGTTCTCCCTGGCGGTTCCAGTCCAGAGCCACTCCCCGGCCCCCTACACCAGGCCTTTGGACACCTCGGGGATCACCCTGTCGAAGGACATTTCCATCTGAGGTCCATTCCCCCCTGGAACTTCTGGGGTTTTTTACTTCACTCAGAAACATGCAGACTTTTATTGGTCTGTACCAGATGTGCGTTTCATTTGAATATCTTAGGGCAGTGGTTGGCAAACCGCGGCTCGCGAGCCACATGCGGCTCTTTGGCCCCTTGAGGGTGGCTCTTCCACAAAATACCGGCTCTTCCACAAAATACCGACTTCTGCGCATGGGCCACAAAGTTTCAATCGCACTGTACGTACATTCCCATACGTGGTATTTTGTGGAAGAGCCACCCTCAAGGGGCCAAAGAGCCGCATGTGGCTCACGAGCCGCGGTTTGCCGACCACGGTTAGGGGCCTGAGAAAGAATCACTAAAATCAGTTTCAAGGCTGCCATTTCCAGGTGCGGAAACTGAGACCCAGAGAGGACAATTAAGGTGTCTAAGATTGGATAACGGATGTAGAACAAGATTTCAAGTCACATAGACTCTTTTTAAAAAAAATTTAAATTCTTTATTATTTAAAGTATTACGTAAGTCTCCTTTTTCTCCCATTGACCTATTCCTGACCACCACCACCCCCCCCCCCCCCCCCAGCACATGCCCTCACGCCCCTGGTCTGTGTCCATTGGTCATGTTCATATGCATGCATACAAGTCCTTTGGTTGATCTCTTTCCCCAACCCCCCCAACCCCACCCCCCGCCTTCCCTCATAGGTTGGACGGTCTGTTTGATGCGTCTGTGACTCTGGTTCTATTTTTGTTCATCACTTTATGTTGTTCATTATATTCCACAAATGAGTGAGATCATGTGATATTTATCTTTCTCTGACTGGCTTATTTCGCTTAGCATGATGCTCTCCAGGTCCATCCATGCTGTTGCAAATGGTAAGAGTTCCTTCTTTTTTACTGCAGCATAGTATTCCATTGTGTAGATGTTCCATAGTTTTCTAATCCACTCATCTGCTGATGGGCACTTAGGCTGTTTCGAATCTTAGCTGTTGTGAATTGAGGTCACGTGGTGACTTTATTCCCCCCGGAAGGCTTGCAGGGTGCCCACTCTGTGGCCCAGGCACTCTGAAGAGCACAGCCGTACTACGCTGGGCACGAATGTCTGCTCTCCCCTCAAGCCCACAGTCCAGCTTGGGGGATACAGCGCTCAGTCATGGCACAGGTAGGGATATTCTGGATGGTGCAGGCAGTGAGCTGTCAGTGCAAGTGTGTGGCCAAGGAAGAGGCAGGGTCTCCTAGGGAGCCACAGGAATGGGAGCAGCTTGTGCTGGGTCCCTGTCTGCAAGCCCCAGCTGCCTCCAACCCGCACACCTGCCATTTATAGCATCACTTTAATCCCTTCCGGGGGTGGCTGCTTGGGCTCTTGGGACGGGGCGGGGGGGGACGGGGGGCAGGGAGGGGACTCGGGGAGTAAGCCCTTTGTTTCTGTAACTGCCTCTGAGGATCGTTGCAGTGAACCCAGTGTTAGGTCTCAGTGGCTGTCCAGTCTCATCCTCTTATTTCTCTGATTTTACAGATAATAAAACTGCCTGGCTGGTGGGGGCAGGAGGTGCTGATGCCAGGGCCACTCCATTTGTTAGTGGTTGTGTTGAAACTGGAATCCAGGTCCCCCAGCCCTGTGTTCCTTCTGCAAGATCGCACAGCCTCACCCTGGCTGGGTTACTTATTTATTTATTTCTGGCTGTGTTTTTCATTCGTTGCTGCTCCCTCGGAGACCTGGCAGCCATGGCAGGGTTCCTGAGGGTGAGAGGTGTGTCCCGGGCATGGCCCTCTCGCCCCATGGAAGACAGGCTGGCTCTGCTGGGGTCGGGTAGTGTGGCTGCCGGCTGGGGAGCATCTGAAGCCACATCTCCAGCTGCCACGTGTGTCCCCCTGGGCCCAGGTGCCATTGGACACAAGGTCTCCGCCTCCAGGGCCTCCCAGGAGTGAGCAGGCCAGGCCTGAGCTGTGGTTTTCATCTAAGGTAGAGGAGCTGGCCCACTCGCTTGTTTCTGCCCTAATCCCTGGTGACTTTGTTCTGTTCCTCTAATCCGGATGTGGGAGCCTCTCCAGATATTTACAGTTAAATCCCAGGACAGGAACACTCAGCTGGGCCCCTGGCTCTGCTCCCTCCTGCGTCGCTGAGAGCCAGGGCTGTACAGTGTGCGGAGGCCGCGGGGGCGCCTGTCAGCAGACCTGAGGCCTTTTGTAGACGTTGGAAAGACAGAAGGGGGACAGAGCTCGTGCTCCGCTCTGGATCGCGGGGCCAGCTGGGGTTGATTCTCAGCGACCCTCTGAACCTAATGCTCTGGGCGTATCCGTGTGTTTGCAGGTGCCTAAGCCACAGGCAGTGTGTCGGTGCTGGTGGTAACGGAGGGGGACGTTCTGGGTGCCCGAGCCCGCCAGTCCCATCCAGCATTTGTGTTTCTATCGACCTGGGTGAACGTGGGGGATGACTGGGCCTGCTGTCCATCCAGGGGACTTGTTCCTGCCGTGATTTGTTTCTCCAGAAACTTCCAAATGCCTCTGGGCCACGGACCTGTGAGTGGCTCCAGAGCCCCTGAAAGTGTGCCGGTTAGACCCCTGAAGGCCAAGGGTCTGTGCCACGTGCACGGGTCCCTCGGGGAGGAGGAGTGGGCAGGGGGGGCCTCACTCGGTGCCCCTAGAGTTTCCAGCTGGAGGGGACTTGTGAGGAGGGCTGTCCTCCTGTGGGTGGGAGTCCTCGGGGCCCCTCTCCTGACTGGCGCATTTGTGCCTCTGGTTGAGGGCAGCCTCTCCTGGCCTGTGCCCTGATGCTCCGCCCCAGACAGGGCACAGGAAGTTGGCCAACCTCTCCCTCAGGGATCTGTGTGCCCCACCAGGAGCCACCGAGGCCGGGGCTCTCGGCGGGCAGCCAGGCATCAGGAAGTTCCTCACGGAGCCCCGGGCCCTGCAGCCAGGACTGGGTCTGAGGTGTGGAGGGGTCAGCCACTGTCCTGTGGCTGGTTGGCCTCGTGCGTGGGAGAGGCCACGGTCACTCACTTGATCACACAGAATCTGCAGAATGCCCATTCCAGGGCCAACCAGGGTCATCTTGGTATCTCAGCCTGGTGCTAAGGCATCTGTTTAAAGCATAGGGTTTCTTTCCTAAGAGGGACAGAGAGAGGGCAGATAAGATCAGCTGGTCAAGCTGGCAGGTCCTGGGCCTCTGCAGTGTCCTGGGGGGGTGTTTTCTTCAGGCTCGGAGGACAGCTCGAGACATGGGTCGCTGAGTGGCCCAGATGGATACTTGGACTAAAGCTAAAATTACTTCAGAGCAGAAAAACTTCCTGTTGCTCTCTGCTCTCTATAAAATCATGTTTACACATATGTGTGCGCGCACACGCACACATATACACACATGGGTGGACTGGGCCTGGAGCCCAGAGAGCAGCAGCGAGGGCAGGCACCAGACCAGATGCGTGCTGGGGGCGGGAGCGGGAGTTGGGCTGCTGCCCACACAGCCCTTTCTCAGGGGGCTGGGGCCAGGGCTCCGGCAGAGTGAGTGTCTGCATATCGATGGCTGTTGGGGAGCCGAGAAAACGGCTTGGAAAATGCCCTTATTGGGTATTTGCCGCTCCAGCCTCGTTGGGGTCAGCACCACATGTGGGCAGCTGGCTCTGCTGCCTGTCATTGCGGGGGCTGCTTGCACCCACTGTGCCCAGCGGGGCGGCCCCCTACCTCCTGTGTGCCCCGAGCTGTGCTATGGGCTTTTGACTGTGTGCATCCACCTAGCCTCACCGTCTGAGTGGTAGGGCTGGGTCCCCATTTCAGTGCAAGGGGAGAGGCCAGGCGAAGTTGGCATTGTGAGGGGGTGGCAGGGCTGTTGGGCAGCATCACAGCTGCTACCCTGAGCGAGCCGCCTCAGGGAGCCCATCGCTGTGTGTTCTGTGAGGTCCTGTGTGTAGAAGGCGTGATTCGTAGATGGTGTGGCCGGACCAGGGACGAGGAGGCGGCTTTGGGAAGCCCATGACAGTGTTCCACCAAAGGTTTTCCCTAGACCACAGCTCTGGGGGCATCCTCAGGCTAGAGGTAGTACCGGGACAGGAATGTGCTGGTGACTGTACCGCCTTGAGGCCGGTACCACCTCATCCCCCAAAGCCTTCCTCCTCCACTGTCGTAGCTGTCCTTCATTTCAGCCGAAGCTTCTGAAGAGGTCTTCACTTCCCAGCCCTGCTTTTTCGGGAGCCTGGTGTTTCTGCCCGGGTCCTTGGTCTGCCTCTTAAGTCTCCTGCCTCTTTCCCCCGACAGGACAGCTGACCTCTCCTGAAAGCCGTGTAAGTGGCCAGACCAGGCACACCTCACTCTGCCTTCTCAGCAAATGTGGATGCCACAGCCCTGGGCCAGCCTCCTGCACGCGGAGCCTCGTGGCCCAGCTGTGGGCTCAGCGGGCCCTGGGGCTTGGAGAAGGCCTGGTGGCTGCTCTCCCTGCCTTTTGTAACATCTAAAGTCTGCCCCAGCCAAGCGCTAACCAGGACCTGCTGTGAGCTGACGTCAGGACAGAGGGCCCCTCAGGGCCGGCTTTGATGTTTCCCAGGCCCTATCGAGGGGGCGCAGGGGGCTCTGAGTGGCAGTCTGGGAATGCAGCATCTCTCACCACAGCCACGGGGCAGCCCCAGCCCCAGGAGGGGATGCTGGAGGCCAGGCTGGGTCCCCTCTGAGTCAGGCCATTTCTTCTCCCAGCTCAGGTTTCTGTGGCCACTGGTCTGTGGTTCCTGCAGCCCATGGCCCTGCATCCCACCCATCCAGCTTCTCTGCTGTGGCCGCTCCAGCCCGTCCAGGATCTGGGAGTCGCCCTGGGCCTTGTAGGGGGGGAGCTTTCTCATGTTCTTAAAATGCAAGACCTTGGGCAGGAAGGGTGATCGCGGTAGTAATAATGGCAGCTGCCACTTACCAAGTTGGCTCTGTCCGAGGCACTTCTGCTCCAGGAAAGACACACAAAGTGTGAGGGTCAGGCTTTGAGCTGCACCTGTCTGATCCCAAACCTTAACTAACGCTCCTTCCTCTGCTCCCCTGTGTGGTGAGACTCCGGGCTCCCCACCGTGTCTGGAGTAGCTGAGTGTGGAAGTGGGGGTTCACCTAAGGTCATCTCTCTCTGGCCTTCGACAAGCATCCTGGAGTTCGGGGTCTGTGGTCCCAAGATTGTGGTGAGACACGCTCGAAGAGGCCCTAGTGGGCCTTTGTGTCATGAGAGGCGGTCAGGGAGGGCTCAGGTGCCACCATGTTTGCCATCTCTTCCTTTGAGGTCACCTCAGTTCAGCCAGTAGTCAGCTGAGCGCCTTTGTGTGCCTGGCATTTGTCTGCAAGAGGTGTGTCCACCTCTCTCCCTGGCCGTGGGGAGTGAGAGGATCGTTGTGGGATCAGATACTTCCAGGGTTAGTTTTCAGTTCCTGGGCGGGGCTGGGCGAAGTGTGGGGCTCCGGTCCTGGTCCTGGCTCTGCCACAATTACCTGTCTGATCTTGGGTAAGCGCCTTCATCTCCCTTGACCTCAGTGTACCCATCTGTACTACAAAGGGGTTGTACCAAGTTGCCCAGCAGGGGAGGGCCACACTCCCATGCAGTGTTTGGAAGTGAGTGGGGGGTGCTGGGTTGTCAGGGTGCGTGGGGGTGCTTAGTGCCCAGGGAGCCGATTGGTTAACTTGCCCAGGGGGTGTGATAGCCCAACGTGGTGGGGATTGTCCCATGTAGAGAGCCAGCAGGACCCCATTGAGAAGTCAGGGGGGTGCTCTGAGCCGTTTCCAGCCCCGGGCATCGTGTGGCCTGGCCCCTCTGGGAATGTTGGGGGAAGGAAAGACCAACACCAGGGCAGCTGCTCATCTGGGCCCAGCCCTGTGGGGTCTGAAATCAGCTTCTAGCTGTTTGGGAGGGAATGGGCAGGACCCACTAGCCTCCTTGTTCTAATTGCCCTTGTGGGGCCCAGCTTGGCCAGAGGCAGAGCCTGCTGCTTCAGGTAGCAGCCCCAGGTGGTCCACTCCCTCTTCCTGGAGGGGCAGCACGTCCCCCTCTGCTGTCACCCACCCCCGGCTGGTCTTCCCGGCCCAGCAGCTTTGGGCCTCTGCAGGGAGCGCACATGGGCCAGGAACAAAGCCCAGTGTGTTATTCCTGCTGCTGTAACCATGCCACCTGCCTGGCCCTGCCCTCCGCCTCGCAGACCCATCTGCTGCTCAGCACAGGCTCCTCACTCTTCCCTTTGTTCTCACTGGCTGTGGTTCACCTTGGTGGCGGGCCCCCCTTCTCTGAGGGGCCCGGGGCCAGCACTGAGCTGTAGCCGTGCAGGAAGGGGAATGGATTCCAGTGAAAGCCTGGACCCACTTGGCTGTGCTCTCAGCTTAGCACGGGAAATCCAGCCTTGGTCACACATGGGTTCTTAGGGGTAGAGGGGGAGTGAGGGGGTGGCCCTGGCATGTCTTTGGGAATAGCCCGAGTTCTAGAGAGTATTGGCTTCTCCTGTGATGGGGCAGGTTCTCCCGGAGAAGCCCCCGGGACACTGGGCTGCGGAGTCCTGTGGGTGAGATTCAAAGCTCCCTCCCTGACCCGTGGACCCCAGTCATCCTTGGAAGATGCTCTTTGGATCATGATTTAATTTAAATTTGCTCAGCATCCTGGATGCTGAAGGCAGTGAGGAGGGTTGCCTGCTAATGTCCCCTGTTTCCCAGCTCAGCATCAAGACCTCCTATGATCTGGTCCCCAGGTCCGGGGCCCCTTCCTCTGGGTGGCCATCAGCACCCCCACCCAACCTTGGGCTTCCTCCCTCTCCTGTGCTCTGGAGCCCCTGACTGCCCACACCGCTCGCCATGAATCTCGCCGTGGCCTGTGGAATTGCCCTGTGTCCCCTTCAGACTGGCCTCCCGTGGAGCCCCCAGCACAGTTTAAAAGCTCCTCATTGGACACTTGGGAATTGTGGTCTCATGAGCCTTCCCACCTGCACTATTGGACGTTGGACGCCGCCTGTGTACACAGCCCCTTTCCCCTCCTGTGCATAAGGGGCGAGGGCGACCTGTGTGAGGACAGTGGCTGCAGCTCCTCTTGACCCTGCCTGTCCCTTGTCCCCCTCTGCAGGCGCCCAGGCAGCCATCGTCTTCATCAAGGAGCCGACCTCCCAGGATGCCCTGCAGGGGCGCCGGGCGCTGCTCCGCTGTGAGGTCGAGGCCTCAGGCTCGGTGCACGTGTACTGGCTGCTGGACGGGGCCCCTGTCCAGGACACCGAGCGGCGTTTCGCCCAGGGCAACAGCCTGAGCTTCGCGGCTGTGGACCGGCTGCAGGACTCGGGAGCCTTCCAGTGCGTGGCTCGGGACAAGGCCACCGGAGAGGAGGCCCGCAGTGCCAGCGCCTCCTTCAACATCAAATGTGAGAGCCGGGGCTGTGCCCGCCCCCCGCCAGGCCCTCAACTCCTGAGCCCTGCAGGACCCTCCTTGCCTTCAGCTTCTCCCCTTTCCAGCTGAATAGGGCAGGCCGATGACAGTGGTCAGCTCTTTCTGCTCCATGGATCAGAGAAGATAAAAATTCTAATTTTTCCAAGTCGTCCCCCCCCCCCCCCCCCCCCCCCCCCGTGTTCCCTGCTCCAGCCCAGAGTCTTGGACCATTGATCTGGTGGACGCTTTTACAAATGGCAAGAGCAGTGAGGCAGAGTGGCCAAGTGTCAGGCTTGACCTGCCAGGGACTAGCAGGCACTCGGTCTTCGATGGCCCGTCTGCAGCCCCAGGGCTTCCCGGCACTGTCTTTTGGCTCAAAGCCTCCGGGTTCCACCGTTTTCTGCTTGTCCTCCTTCCCTCTGCCCTCCCATGCTTGCTCTGCTCTGCCCCTCACTGTGCAACCATGGCCTCTGCTGCAGGGATTGAGACCGGCCCTGTGGTCCTGAAGCACCCCGCCTCGGAAGCTGAGATCCAGCCCCAGACCCAGGTCACTCTGCGCTGTCACATAGACGGGCACCCTCGGTAAGGAGCTGGCTCTGAGGATGGGGGTGGGGAGGGTTGTTCTAGGCAGGGTGTTCCCCCAAATCTTGGACTCGGTTCAGATGCATTTCTCTTCATTCTGGAACAACCCCTGCCCCCACGCTGCTCCACACCAGCCCCTCGTGACCCGAAGGCCAACGTTGTGTGCGGAGCGATCCTGGATTCTGGGAGCTGAGAGATCTGGAATCTCAACATGATTCTGCCCCTAAATTGCTGTGTGCCCTTGTGCTGTGTGTCCAGGCCTGTTTCCCCACTTGCAAATTGAGGGGTCTCGCCCTGACCCTCTGATTCTGTATCCCACCCACTGGGCCCCTGAATACCCCTGCCTCCCTGTTGCTGACCCCCTCGCCCCACAGGCCCACCTACCAGTGGTTCCGGGATGGGAGCCCCCTCTCCGAGGGTCAGAGCAACCACACGGTCAGCAGCAAGGAGCGGAACCTGAGCCTCCGGCCTGCCAGCCCTGAGCACAGTGGCGTCTACTCCTGCTGCGCCCACAATGCCTTTGGCCAGACCTGCAGCAGCCAGAACTTTACCTTGAGCATTGCTGGTGAGCCTGGGCTGGGGATGGAGAGGTGGAGGGCCGAGATGGGAGGGGCCGACTCACCTGCTGTTCACGTGCTGCCCGTGCCTCTCCCCCCCCAAGATGAGAGCTTTGCCAGGGTGGTGCTGGCGCCCCAGGACGTGGTAGTGGCGAGGAACGAGGAGGCAATGTTCCACTGTCAGTTCTCAGCCGAGCCACCCCCGAGCCTGCAGTGGGTCTTTGAGGATGACACTCCCATCACTAACCGCAGCCGGTAAGGGGCCCTCCCGTATTCTCTAAAAGGGGATGCGGATCGTATCACAGACGTCATACTTCAGTACATGTGTTACTCCAGAATTCCGGCAGGTGGCAGTACAGTGTCTTGTAGTCACTAAATGAGTCCAACAAAGGGAAGTCTCGGGGATGAGCATCTTTCTCTAGTTCCCACAAGGGCAGTGTATGAGCTGAGCTAGCAGTGGCTCTGCTTCGACCCATGTGGGTCTTCTGCCATCAGGGGTAGAGACCCAGGGATGGAGGGACACAGGGGACCTGGGTGATCACAGTCTGGATAGGATGGCAAAGGCACCTTTACACACTCACATACATACAGGACACACGGGCACACACATGCATGTGTTTTGGAGGAAGCAAACACTTCTAGAAGGTGCTGGGAGAGGCCAGCTCTTTTATAGGGACTTGTGTCCTCACCCAGGCCCCGTGAAAACAGAAAGCACCTTTGTGGTGCCAGGTGTGGCCATGGTTCTTAGGGTGTGGCTCCCTAGGCTAGGGACTTGGATACCACCTGGCTTCAGCCGTGAGGGCATCATCAGTTCATCTGGTGTGGCCGAGGGGCTTCTGACTGCTGGACTGGGTGCCTGACTGGCAGCTTATCTTGACCCTGCAGCAAGGCGGCCCCTCTGTCCCCACAGTTGCACACTGCCATTGCTCGCTCTCACTTAAACACTGCTGCTTGCATTGCCACTCCGAAAGCCAAGTCTCCTGTAGTTGAGCACACGCCTGCACGTGTACCTGAATGGGTGCACACATGCACGTGTACACACACACACACACACACACTCACACTCACATGATGTGTTGGCTTCCTTCTCTGCCCTGTTCCTGGCTGATACCTTCCTACATCTCCAACCATCACCTTACCCTCTAGAAGGCGGCCTGTGGGCCACTTCTTCAGTCAGCACTCTCTCCCCCCGCAGCCCCCCACACCTCCGCAGAGCCACGGTGTTTGCCAACGGGTCCCTGCTGCTGACCCAGGTCCGGCCGCGCAATGCCGGGGTGTACCGCTGCATAGGCCAGGGCCAGAGGGGCCCTCCCGTCGTCCTGGAGGCCACACTGCACCTGGCAGGTGGGTCTCGGTCTGGGGTGCCGAGGTGGGGGCTGCCTTCAAAATGGTTGGCATGTAGAGATTTAGGTTCCTGTTGCCACTCAGAGAACAGCTCGGAGGACAGGGGGAGGACGAGGATGCTGAAGATTATTATAGGGAGAGTTTGTGCGGGAAAGGGCCAAAGTGTGCGGTGGGAGAACATCAGGTACCCTGAGACCCACTGTAACGGGCTGTTTCCCTCCCATGCACATCCCTGCAGAAATTGAAGACATGCCTCCATTTGAACCCCGGGTGTTCACAGCGGGCAGCGAGGAGCGTGTGGCCTGCCTGCCCCCCCAGGGTCTGCCGGAGCCCAGCATGTGGTGGGAGCACGTAGGAGTCCGGCTGCCCACGCACGGCAGAGTCTACCAGAAGGGCCGCGAGCTGGTGTTCGCCAGTATCGCCGAGAGCGATGCCGGTGTCTACACCTGCCACGCAGCCAACCTGGCTGGTCAGCGGCGACAGGATGTCAACATCACCGTGGCCAGTGAGCACCCGTGCCTTGAAGGCGGACGGGAGGTGGAGGGCCCAGGGCCGAGGGGGTCTTGGGCTCTGGGTGTGATGGATAGCTTCGTTGGTGCTCACCAAGGCCCTCTCAGCTCTGGGCCCTCCAGGCTTGGAAATCAGTCAGCTGCTGGGAGGTGATGTTGGAGCCAGGCACGGAGGCTGGGGTGGCAGCCCTCACAGAAAAGTGGTCCCCTGGCTCCAGAGGAAAGAGCAATGGAATGGAGTCCTAGAGACCCAGGTCCCATTCTGTCCCCTGTGCACGGAGTAACCATGAGTAGTGAGTCACCCACCTTGCCAGGTCTCAGTCTCCTCATCCATAACATGGGGCTCATAACTCACCTACCCTACAAGATGTCGGAAAGATGAATGAAATAGATTGAAAAATAATTTCCTTTTGGGGAAGGTGATGGTGAACAAACTTACGTGATAATTATTTTATTTGTTGTTATACTTTCCAGATTTCTACAATGAACGTACTACTTACAAAATAAGAGCAGGGAATAGCATTAACTCTTACACTGAACAGGCTGAAAGTGCATATGATAAAGACCGAGATGCCCTTGCTACAGGCATAGAGATTTATTTGTTTACTTTTCCTTTATATCATGCCTGTTCCAAACCTTTGTGATAGTATAAAAGGATACACAAGACAAACTCTTATGTACATACACATACACACAAGTTTGCAACCTGCTGCTTCCACTTATCTCTACATCTTTTTAAGTGGGTAAATTTCAAAAATTCAAAAAGATTTTGAATATGGAAAGTACTTTGTTAATTTGAAGTTGTCACAACACTAATCCAGTTAAAATACTGAAACTTCAGAGTCCTGCTGTCCTGTGCTCAAGTACCTGGCTCAGGGGGGCAGCCGCCGCACACAGGTAATGCATGCAGCACAGAGGCCACTCAGGACACTCCCAGCGGCGTGCAGACACATGCGAGCAGCTGCAGCCAGCCTTTCTCCAGTCTGGGTCTGTGGGTCATGTTTTTCTTTGGGGGCACTTCTTTTTAAAACATTTTTATTGATTTCAGAGAAGAAGGGAGAAGGGGAGAGAGATAGAAACATCAGTGATGAGAGAGAATCATTGATAGGCTGCCTCCTGCACGCTCCCTGCGGGGGATTGAGCCCGCAACCCAGGCATGTGCCCTTGATCAGAATTGAACCCGGGATCCTTCAGTCCGCAGGCCGATGCTCTATCCACTGAGCCAACCCAGTTAGGGCTAGGGAACTTTAAGAAATGCAGCCCTGGCTGGTGTGGCTCAGTTGATTGAGCATGTCCCATGCAGCAAATGGTTGCTGGTTTGATTTCTGGTCAGGGCACATGCCCAGGTGGCCAGCTTGATCCCTAGTAGGGGGCAAGAAGAAGGCAGATGATAGATGTTTCTCTCTCTCTCTCTCTCTCTCTCTCTCTCTCTCTCTCTCTCTCTCTCTCTCCCCCCCCTCTCCCTCTCTCCCTTCCTCCCCCCCCACCCCCTTTCTCTCTCAAATCAATAAAACACATTTAAAAAAATGCAGAATCTGTGAGCCCATCCCAGATCTCATGACCCAGACTCTGTGGGGGTGGGCCCAGGTGGAGAGTTTAACAGGTGCTGCAGGTGCTGCGTAGCATGCCACAGGTGGGGAGGCCGGCCTTGATCAGCCGTTTGGCCGGCACTGCCTGAGCCAGGCCTTGCGTCCTGCGCTGCACTCTGAGGAGGAGGCCTGTGCAGTGAGACGTGCGTGACACACGCAGGGCTGGGTGAGGTGGGGAGGGTGGAGGCTAGAATTGGGAGAAGGGAGAGCTCCGTGACTGCATTCCGTCAACAGATTTATTGAGTGTGTTCATCGTGCTAGGCACTGTTCCCAGTCCTGGGAATGCAGCAATGAACAAAGCAGACAAAATTCCCCCTCCTTCTGGAGCTCGTAGTCTGATAGAAGCAACAAAGCAAACAAGAAAAACAATTGAATGGACAAATAGGTAATTTTAGGCGGCAATGGAGCCATGAAGAAAAATAAAATAGGGTGACAGAGAGACACGAGGGCCAGGGGGAGTTTAGGGAGAACTTCTCCAGAGGGTGGCATTTGAGCTGATACTTAAATTAAGAAGGGAGCCACGTGGATAGGTCCTGAGACAGAAATGGGCTTGAATGTTGGAGGGACAGCAGTAGCCTGAGTGGCTGGAGTTGAATAAGTGGTGGTGAGTGTGGTTGAGGTTGGGAGATGGAGACTAGATCATGTGGGGCCATACAAGAATATAGGCTTGTGCCTGCCAGTGTGGCTCAGTGGCTGAGCATTGATCCCTGCACCAGGAGGTGGCCGCTTCAACTCCCGGTCAGGCCATATGCCTGGGTTGCAGGCTTGAGCCCCAGGAGGGGGCGTGCAGGGGGCAACCAATTGATGCTTCTGCCTCTCCCTCTCCCTTCCTTGCTTTCTAAAGTCAATAAAAATAAAACATTAAAAAAAAGAATGTAGGCTTGTATTCCAAGCCTATCTGTTATCTATTGCTGCCTGACAGGTGACTCCATAACCAGTGGCTTGAAACAGTAGACATTGTTGCCCTTAAGATTCTCTGGATGGGGTTCAACTGGGATGCTCATCAGCCCCAGTGCTGCTGGCTGGGCTCGTTGGCATTTGCAATCAGCTGATGGGTCAGCTGGCGGCGGGCTCACCTGTCTGGCAGGTGGTATTGCGCAGGGCATGTCCGTTCTCTTCCCCTCGGCTGCTCCGGCAGGCTAGCTCGGGCTTCCTCGCAGGAAGGCTGGGCTCAGAAGGCGCACAGTGTCACTCCCACTATTGGACAAGGCAGGCCACCCAGACTCCAGGAAGTAGGGGAACAGGCAGAGGGGGAAGTGGCAACATTAGGGTACAAAGAGACCGAAGGGACGGGAGGGCTGTTTACACCCATCTCTGCAAAGTCTCTCACACCACGTCAGGGCGGGAAGTCCTTGCAGGGTGTCGAGTTGGAGAGGGACATTTTCAAAAGGTCACACTGGCTGTTCTGAGAAGGCTAGAATGTTAGGGACAAGAGTCAAAGCGGGGAGACCAGTTAGGTGACTGTAATTGTCTAGGGGACGGGTTAAGGGGCTGGAACAGGGGTGGTGGAGGTGAGGTCCAACTCAGCATTTTGGAGCTGAGGTAGAATGGGCTGTGTAGAATAAGCATGAGGGGGTGGAAGTGGAGAGAAGTCAAGGCTAGGTTTTTGACTTCTGCAGTTGCTGGAGAGTGGCTTTATTTACTGAGGAGGGGAAACAGGGGTGAGCAGGTTTTGGGGGAAATCAGGTTTCTTTGCACATCTCAAGTTTGGCTTTGCAAGTCTGAAGTTCATGGGGGCGGTCAGGCATTCAGGGTACACGTGTGAGAGTCATCCGCTCATAGGGTGCTGAAGGCCGTGGACTGGATGAGATCATTCAGGGAGTGAGTATGGCGCCAACAGAACAGAGAGCTGAGGCGTTCCAGTGTCACAAAGAGCAAGGACTTAAGAGTTTTCAGTCCTGTTTCTGTCGTGTTTTAGCAAATCGCCTTGAACCCCTGTCTTCTTAGCTGTAAATGGGTAAAGAAATCGATGCCTTGGGCGTTCATTGTGATCGTTAACCAGGACAACGTTCAAAAAGTGCTGGCACGTAGGCCACCGCTAAGGATCAGTGCTGCAGTTAATAGACGGGGGCGCTGAACTCAGGGCCTGGTGTGGTGGTAGGATTTCTTGGGGTTGGAGCCTTTGGTTTTGTGGACGTGATATCATCAGCCTTCGCTGTTTCCTCCCTGTCCCTGTAGCTGTGCCCACGTGGCTGAAGAAGCCCGAGGACAGCCAGCTGGAGGAGGGCAAGCCGGGCTACTTGCATTGCCTGACTCAGGCCACACCGAAGCCCACAGTCATCTGGTACAGAAACCAGATGCTCATCTCGGAGGTGAGAGTGAGGCTGGCTCAGGGGGTGGGTGGATCCCCTCCGCCGCTCCCTGGAGGTCCCCTCCACGTTCCTCTTTCCCGAGGCTCTCCTCGGGGCCGCGTGGTGGGGGTTCAGGCCAAGACTTGTGTTGCAGGACTCTCGGTTCGAGGTCTCCAAGAACGGGACCCTGCGCATCAACAGCGTGGAGGTGTACGATGGGACCTGGTACCGCTGCGTGAGCAGCACCCCAGCCGGCAGCATTGAGGCCCAAGCCCGTGTGCAAGTGCTGGGTGAGCTGGCGTGCGGGGGAGAGCGCCCGGCCTGGTGGGCGGGAGAGGAACGGGAAGGAGCAGCAGGTCTAGGACCTTCAGGCCTGTCTAGCTGCCTCAGTGCCTCCTTTCTACCCACCTGCCCTCCCTCTGCTGAAACAGAAAAGCTCAAGTTCACACCACCGCCCCGGCCGCAGCAGTGCATGGAGTTTGACAAGGAGGCCACGGTGCCCTGCTCAGCCACAGGCAGAGAGAAGCCCACGATTAAGTGGGTACGAGCAGGTCAGTACCGTGTGAGCCTGGGGCGGGGGGTGAGTAGGCAGGACCGTCTAGTGGTCAGATGTGTTGATGTCTGAGGGCCAGCATCATGTCAGGAACGGTTGGGACAGACAAGCAATGTAGGGCAGATTGTAGTCCCGTTAGGAAGAGAAAAGCCAGATACAAAAGAGGTCAGATTATACTGTTAGCACCTGAGACGTGTCAGGACAGTGATTGATTGGGCCAGACAGCACTGTCATGCCCTTCCTTGCCCCTTTTCAAAATAGTCATCCTTTTTGACATAAAAGCAACCTGGGCTCCTTTAGAAAATATCAGGAGAAAAAAAATACACAATCCCACCATCCATTATCTGTGGGTATGTGCCCTTTTTCTATGCATATCTTTGTTTTTACAAAGCTCTTTTATTCACTTATTAAACTTGTCATACTTACTATATAAAAATAGAAGATGCAAATAACTATGCAACCTTGTATTCCTTTTTAACTAACAGTATGAAGCATCGCCCTATCGTTTTATACATGAACATTGGCTTTGATGAGTGCGATAATATTCCAATAATTGGATTCACTATAATTTACTTAAATATTCTCTAAATGATGGAGATTTGGGTTGCTAATCATCCTTCCTCCATCCCTCCCCGCCCCCCCCCTTCCTCTCTGTCTTTCTCTTTCTCTTTTTATTGCTGCAATAAACATCTTTGAGCCAAAGTTTTTTCTGGATTTGGGTTTATTTCCTTTGGGAAAGATTCCCAGAAATGGAATAATTATGTATAAAAGGGTATGCACGTTTTTACAACCCTTGGTGCATGTAGCCAAATTGTTTTTTAAAGGGCTGGACCAGTTTTCACATTCCCGTGAACAGTGAGAGTTAGAGAGGAGGGTGTCGGTTTTGAGGAGGAAGTGGGTCTCTGTTCAGGTGGTCTGGGGGCCTTTCCTGTCGTGTGGCTCACAGTGGATCTGAAGCCTGGGGTGGCGGCAGAGAGCAGGAGTGGGCTCCAGGAGGGAGGAGTGGCGCGCAGTGAGGTGACAACAAGGCAAATTCGATGCCCAATCAGAAGTGCAGTTTGGCAGAAGTGGAATGTTAAACAGGCAACAGATGGAGGTGAGGATGCAAAATCGAAAAAGGAGTAGATAATGGGGGGTTCTCGATGCCTGGCTCGAGTTTGGGCTTTGTCTGTAGGTACTCAGGAGTGATGACATGTTTTTGAGTAGACGCGAGTGACTGAGGGCATTGCCACCATGTAACTTTGGTCAGTCCCATAACCTCCCTTTGTGGCCCCTGCAGATGGGAGCAGCCTCCCAGAGTGGGTGACCGACAACGCTGGGACGCTGCATTTCTCCAGGGTGACCCGCGACGATGCCGGCAACTACACTTGTATCGCCTCCAACGGGCTGCAGGGCCAGATCCGTGCCCACGTGCAGCTTACTGTGGCAGGTGCGACGGTGGCAGGGCCTTGGGGCTGGGGCTGGCAGGCCCCGTGTGGCAGCAGCCTGCATCCTGCCAGCCCCAGTGCTCACGGCTCCCTGCCCCTCGCGGGGCTCTTCCCATCCAGTTTTCATCACCTTCAAGGTCGAGCCGGAGCGCACAACCGTGTACCAGGGCCACACGGCTCTGCTGCGGTGCGAGGCCCAGGGGGACCCCAAGCCGCTCATCCAGTGGAAGGGCAAAGACCGCATCCTGGACCCGACCAAGCTGGGACCTCGGTAGGGCCGTCTCCCTCCCACACTCACCCCTCCTCTCTGCCGCCCGGTCTCCCGGCAGCCGGCGAGGCGGGCAGTGCTGTGGCTTCTCTCCTGGCAGGATGCACATCTTCCAGAACGGCTCCCTGGTGATCCATGACGTGGCCCCCGAAGACTCGGGGCGCTACACCTGCATTGCGGGCAACAGCTGCAACATCAAGCACACGGAGGCCCCCCTCTTGGTCGTGGGTACGGGCTGGGGACGAGAAGCCATGGGGCCAGACGTCTTTCTCATCTTTATATGACTTTCTCATCTTTACTAATCGGGCCCTTGTACACGGAAGGCACTTCAACCACTTTTGTGTTGGGGGGGAGTCTGCTGGGCCATGTCACAGTCTGTATCCTTGCTGAGAGCTGGGTATCCTTTTTGTAATAGCCCACAGCTGGTGTGTGTGTGTGTGATGGGGGTGTGCTTGTCCTGTAGAGCTTTTTCTCAGGGTCTCCTGCAGTAGCCACATGTCTCCCTGGGTGGGCGGGGAGGGGATCAGGTCAGGATGCATCAAGGCAAGGTTTCTTTGTCTGTCCTGGAGGCCCAGAGAGGAAGATGCGTCAGGTAAAAGGCCCTGACTAGGCTCAGGGACGTGGGGTTTGGGTCTGGCCTCTCCTGTTGCTAACCATCTGTATGCCCTTAGAGCAGTGGTTCTCAACCTGTGGGTCGCGACCCCTTTGGCGGTCGACCGACCCTTTCACAGGGGTCGCCTAAGACCATCCTGCATATCAGATATTTACATGACGATTCATAACAGTAGCAACATTACAGTTATGAAGTAGCAACGAAAGTAATTTTATGGTTGGGTCACAACATGAGGAACTGTATTTAAAGAGCCAGAAGATTGAGAACCACTGCCTTAGAGGCAGGTGTCGTTTCCTCTTCACAGCTTGTTTCTTGCATCTGTAGAATGGGAGTGGCTTAAATGAGAAGGTCTCAAACTTTGTTGGTTTAGCAGCAGAATTATTTTTCTAGACAAAGTAGGAAGTGGGGCTTGAACTGGAACACAGCGAAGTGACAGGCCCCTTGGTTGGAGCCCGTGGGTATGTGTGGGAGTTGGGGGCTTCTGCATCATGGGTCTCTGTCAGTTTCTCCACGAGACCCTAGGCCCGTGGTCGGCAAACTGCAGCTCGAGAGCCACACGCAGCTCTTTGGCCCCTTGGGTGTGGCTCTTCCACAAAATACCACGTGCGGGCGCACACATACAGTGCGATTGAAACTTTGTGGCCCATGTGCAGAAGTCGGTATTTTGTGGAAGAGCCACACTCAAGGGGCCAAAGAGCCGCATGTGGCTCGCGAGCCGCAGTTTGCCGACCATGGCCCTAGGCCATTGAAAGCGCCTAGAGCAGGAGAGCCCTTCTACTCTACGTTTCCCCAGGAACCTGCTCTGTGCTGGGCGGAGCCTGGGATTCTAACCCAGAAGTTCTCAGATGCTGCTCTCCAGGGCCTGGCCCAGAGTCCTGGCACTGAAGAAACGTGTTAACACACAGTGTGGGCTTGTGGTGCCTGACAGGCCTGGCTGTCATTCGTGCCCCCGGCCTGGTGTTCAGAAGCAGAGGCGACCGGGGGATCGCTCCCTGGGCCCCGGCAGGGCCTGACGACAGCCCTGGTTCAAGCCGGTGGCGGTGGCGACCCTCCCGGGTCTCTCCGGCTTGACCAGGCCATCGAGTGTCTGGGAGGTTGTCGTATGTGGGGCCTGGAGGGGCTGGTAGAGAAGCAGGCTGGGTTTGCTTCAGCACCCTGCACAGACCTCTCTGTGTGTCTCTCAAGACAAGCCCCCGCAGGAGGAGTCCGAGGGCCCGGGCAGCCCTCCCCCCTACAAGATGATCCAGACCATCGGGCTGTCGGTGGGCGCCGCCGTGGCCTACATCATTGCCGTCCTGGGCCTCATGTTCTACTGCAAGAAGCGCTGCAAGGCAAAGCGGCTTCAGAAGCAGCCAGAGGGCGAGGAGCCAGAGATGGAGTGCCTCAATGGTGAGGGGTCCCCTGGAGGCAGGAGGCGGTGCCGTGTGCAGGTGCTGAGCGCCCTCTGGTGGCCATGGTGGGCGGAGCTGCAGCATTGGAGGATGTCTGGGGCTTGCCCTTGTCCCTGCAGCCAGAGCAGAGCTTCCCACCCCAGCTGGAAGCCTGGAGTTGGCCCATTCCCAGGGCCTGGGCTTCTGAGGAACCTGGCTTAAGACTTCCTCATTGGAGCCTCTGTGCCAGCTTCCTATGTTTCCTGTGGCACTAAGCCAGATATAACTGCTATATATACTCATGTTGCTGGTCCACATCTTGTCTGTCTCTCCTGCTCCCCCCGACCCCGCCCCTCCACCACACCCTGTTATTAGTCTTTGAGTGCCCCAAAGACAATCTGTTTCTCTCCTCCAACTGGGACCTCCCTAGGGGCATTTTTGCGTCTCCCCTATAAGCTGAGGTGTTCAGACGCAGGGCCTGGGTCTCCCTTGTGATTGCCCCTTTGTGCCTGTTTTGGGCTTTACCTATAGATGGCCCCGCAGAAGCCAAAACCCGTATGTCTGCATGGTGTGCAGGGACCAGGGATTCGGATGAGACTTGCGCAGCTTGGTCCATGTCAGAGGCTGTCATCCTTGCCTCATCCCCTCCGTATATCAGTCAAGATTGGACCCATTTGGTAGAATTAGAGGGTTGGGGAGGGGGGACTGAGGCCCCCATAGTGACCTGAGTGACCGGTCTCATCTTGGCATTCCCTGTGCTCCTTCCCAGGCGGGCCCTTGCAGAACGGGCAGCCCTCAGCAGAGATCCAAGAAGAAGTGGCTTTGACCAGCTTGGGCTCTGGCCCCGCAGCCACCAACAAACGCCACAGTACGAGCGACAAGATGCACTTTCCGCGGGCCAGCCTGCAGCCCATCACCACACTGGGTAGGCTGCCTTGGCCACAGCTCCCCTGCCTGGCTACAGGTCACCGGTTCTGTCCGAGGCTAAGTCATGGCTGTGGCTCTGAAGTCTCTGACACCCAGAACCTAGAGATGGTGGGGGGGGGGAGGCCCACAGCACAGGGGAGATCTCGTCCAGTGTGTCCCCATTGCTGTTCACACCCCACCTCACAACTTGTGTCATTCCTGTGTGTTACTGACTTGATGTTTTCTTTAGATTGATTCCTTTAAAAAAAAAAGTAACTAAAGTTAGCTCTGTTCTAGGGAAATATGTGAGAAATTAGGGATCTGTGCCAGTTAAATTTCTGAGTGTACATTAAACATATAACTATTAAGACATGTTTGTCATGAGCCACCTGCCATTCTCATACAAGCCACCCTTTGGAAAACCCTGAATATTCATCCCACCCGTTTATTTTACTACCTGGGACTTGAAGCCCAGGTGGGAGAGGAAAGGTTTGCTCAGGGTCACACGCTGAACTCGGCCACTGCCCAGTGCGGGTGGGTGGGAGCAGCAGAGACTCCCCACCGCATGCCGGAGAGGCCTGGCCCTTTCCCAGGTCAGGGGCTTCCCCGCTTGGGTGCGGGCAGCTGGCGGACTCAGCTCTGTCCCCACAGGGAAAAGCGAGTTTGGAGAGGTGTTCCTGGCGAAGGCACAGGGCTTCGAGGAGGGGGTGACAGAGACCCTGGTGCTAGTGAAGAGCCTGCAGAGCCGGGACGAGCAGCAGCAGCTGGACTTCCGGAGGGAGTTCGAGATGTTTGGGAAGCTGAGCCACGCCAACGTCGTGCGGCTCCTGGGGCTGTGTCGGGAGGCCGAGCCCCACTACATGGTGCTGGAGTATGTGGACCTGGTATGCTGCTGGAGGGGACCTCTGGTCTCGGGCAGGGCAGTGTCCTCATGGGGGTTTGGGGGTGCACCATGGGAACCTCCCCTCTTGTGGTCTCAGCTGAGACCTCGGGTTTGCCTGCTGTTACACCATTGAGATGCTTGCCTCCTGCCCCTCCCCTCCGCCCCCAGCTCTGACACCTGACTTCCCCTGACCAGCATCTCCTCTGCCAGCCCTGTGTCAGGTACCAAGTTTCTCCTGGCTTCACTGCACCCCGCATGGGTACCTTCCAGGCCTTCTTCTCTGACTCCGGTTTTCCTAGGGCTTGTCACCCCTTGAGAATAAACTAACAGAACCCGGCTTTCCCTCCTTCCCGCCATTCCCGTGTGAGGCACCGGTGTTAGCCCAGTCACCAGCCTTTTCTTTCCACCCTGGTTGCATGCCCAGATCTGCCCCTTGCTCTTCATTCGCTGACTGACCTAGACCTAACTCCTCCCGTCCTCAAAAGGCTGCTTATCAGCCCCCCTCCCTCCCCCAGCTCTGGGCAGGAAGGGGAGGAGTAACCCGTCCTGCTCCCATCAGAAGTGTTTGCTTTGTGTACATTTCTGCTGCTGGGGTCACCCCCTGTTTATGTCCAAGATGATCAACCCCTGGAGGGCGGGGGTCAGTGGGTGCTGTTTTCTTCTTGGCACCTTGAAGGCAGGGGCTCCCACACCGCCTGTCTGAGGCTCCTCTGAGGGTAGATAGGACAGTCCTCTCTTTCGGACTGACAGCTTCTGGGAGGCGCCTGCTATGTATTCTTTCATTCCCACTGGACTTCCCTCACGGGAGGGGGGTCCATTCAGGTGGGCGTTCAGGTGAGGACTGCTCACCATCTGCCGGGCAGGCACCTGTGAGCACCTGCTTGCTTTGATGCCAGGGATAGAATGGCTGGGCTCTGACATGACAGACTTTTGCTTTTCCCTCAGGGAGACCTCAAGCAGTTTCTGAGGATTTCCAAGAGCAAGGATGAAAAATTGAAGTCACAGCCCCTCAGCACTAAGCAGAAGGTGAGGACAGGGTGGGAGAAGAGAGCGGACCCCGGGGGTGGGCCAGGAGCAAGGGCAGTCCTCACAGCAGGTCTGCTAACAGTGCTCCCTGTGGGCCAGGCCCTATGGTAAGTACTGTGCATGTGTTTCTCAGTGATTACAATCATCATCTTAATGTGTTGCCATCCACATTTTGTGGGTGAAGAAACTGTGGTTTAAGAGGTTAAGTGACTTGTCCAAATCACATAACCTGAAAGTGGCTTTGTATTGCCCTGTTGTTTTCATATAGAAGAGTTGCTCGTTGCTCTTTGCCTTTGCCACTGGAGCAAGACATTAGCTCCCTCAGGGGGCATTTAACTGGAGGAGTGGCTGGGAGCACTGAGCTGGAGCAGCAGGGAGCACTGGGCTGGAGCAGCAGGGAGCATTGAGGTGGAAGAACAGGGAGTAGTGAGGTGGAGGAGCAGCAGGGAGCACAGGTGGAGGAGCAGTGGGGAGCACTGAGGTGAGGCGCAGCAGGGATCAGTGAGGTGAGGAGCAGCAGAAAGCCCTGAGGTGGAGGAGCAGCGGGGGGAAGTGAGGTGAGCAGTGGGGAGCAGTGAGGTGGAAGAGCAGCAGGGAGCAGTGAGGTGGTGGAGCAGCGGGGAGTAGTGAGATGGAGGAGTAGTGGGGAGCCCTGAGATGAGGAACAGTGAGCTGCCTGAGTTTTAGGGGCCTGCTGGCCTGGGTGTGTCCCTGAGTATGTTTCTTTAGGCTCCGAGTGTGGAAACTGTGAGTGGGCTGCCCATGTTTCACCTACTGTGGTTTTTACACTTTAACTCTCACTTTAGCTGTAGCTGTGCAGCCTTTCCTTCCTGTCCTCCTGCCTTCAGGGCAGAGGGCTGTTGTGGGCACAGAGCCCTGGCTGGAGCCTGTGGTGGAGCAGGCCTTGGCTGAAGCAGTGAAGAAGGGAAGCTCCCCTGCTCCCCTGCCCACAGCAGATGATCGCTTCTGCAGCCCGGCTCTCCCTGTCCACAGCCTGCTCCCTCTCCTCTGAGCTGATCCGCCTCCCTCCTGTGCCTGGCACTCTGTTTCTAAGCTGACAGCAAAGTCACCTCGTAAACCAATCAGCTCAGGGCAGGTGGGCAGACACTGGCCGCCGGGCCCCTCCAGGTGACCACCCCTGCCTGGTAGGCTGACTCAGGTCACAGACTCGGGCAGGGCAGGAGGGTGTGCTGGCTGATGAGTCAGGTGCGTGGGGCCCTTGGCTGCCCCTGATCTCTCTGGGGAAGTGGTCCTGTGCCCTTCAGGCTGGCCTCCCATTACAGGTGAGTTTACTTGGCCCAGATAGGGTAGGCGACCTGGCCCCAGGTCAGCTAGAGTGGGCCTTTTGACACCTCGCTCCTGCCTCCTTGACTTCTATCACTATCCCACTGCTTTTCTGAAATCCTTCTGGGGACCCCACCACCACCACCACCCATACCACGTATGGCACCCTGGTTCCAGCTCTGGCTGGCCAGGGAGCAGCCTGCCTACCACTCCAGCTCCCCTTAAAAACATAACTCTGAGAAGCCATAGGACAGGGCACGCTGCTCCAGCTGGTGGGACGTCGGGGCCCCAGAGCTCACAAATCAGGACATGCATGGAGCCTGAGGGCCCTTGGGGATGTAAAATGGAAGCTGCCGGGCATCGCTGGGGCACTTAGGATCAAGCGGGGGAGCTTAGGTAAAAGAGGATGCATGTGCCACATGGACTTCAGGTACCACACAGAAAGCAAGGGAGAGGCGTTCACTGAGATGGTGGAGACTCCACTCCCCTCAGGTGGACAGACAGTTGTGGGCAACAGAAGGCTTCCTGGTGAGAAAGCCATTTGAGTTCAGTTCTCAAGGACAGGAAGTAGTTGAATGGCGGGAAGGGGACGGATTCAGGAGAGAGGGGACTCCAGGTAGGTCTCTGTGGCTGGGACATGGGGACAGGGACACAGGCTGGCAGGACCTTGGTTACCTCTGTCACACGGCCTGAGGGACGGTATTTTACCGAAAGTCATCACCGCCTTCGCTGAAGATCTCTCCCACGCTTTTTTGAAAGAGCATCTTAAATTTGATGGCGGAGCTTCAATGAGTTGGGTTCCACACTCTCTAAGGACAGTACTCAGCATCTGGTGGGGGTGAGATTGCTTAAAAAAAAAAAAAAAGATTTCTGGACCATACCTCACTCAGACTGAGGGAATCAGAAAATCTGAGGGTAGGGTCTAAGGAACTGCAATTTTCCAGCAACCTTTTCAGCCGATTCGTAAGCCCATCGAAGTTTGAGGAGTTCTTGCCGGTGGTTTTGAGACCTATGTGGGTCTCAATCAGTAGTTTTAAAAATACTGCTTTGGAAGGATTCCATGAAAATGATAATTCTTAGAAAATATGTATTAAAACCTGTAGATACTTCCTTGTGCTAGTAATTTAGTGAAGCTACTCTGTTAACTTCATATGCCTAGGAGTCCTGGGGAATGGAAGGAGAAAGAGTTAAGTTTTTTAAAAAATTATTTTTATTAATTTCAGAGAGGAAGGGAGAGGAATAGAGAGATAGAAACATCAACGATGAGAGTCATTGATCGGCTGCCTCCTGCACGCCTCCCACTTGGGATCGAGACTGCAACCGGGGCATGTGCCCTGACCGGAAATCGAACCGTGACCAGGTTCATAGGTCGACGCTCAACCACTGAGCAACACTGGCTGGGCAAGAGTTATGTTTTCAAGGGGAGCTGGAGTGGTAGGCAGGCTGCTCCCTGGCCAGCCAGAGCTGGAACCAGGGTGCCATACGTGGTGTGTGTTGGGGTGGGGGGGGTCCCCAGAAGGATTTCAGGATAGCAGTGGGATAGTGATAGAAGTCAGGGAGGTGGGGGCAAGCTGGAGGGAGGCCAATGGTGGGGAAAAGGGGGAATATGTAATACTTTCAACAATAAAGATTAAATGAAAAAAAGTCAAAGACCCTGGCCCTGGGTGGTGGCACAATTGTAGATAATGCTTGTTAAGTGCTGATAAGATGATGGGGATTTTAAAGTTGGAGAACTGTAACCTGTGATTTCTCTATGGATCACCTTCGAGCCAATGACAGGACGAGAAGTAGGGTCGCTTAGCACTGGTGGACAGAGCCTTATGCAGTCAGATGCCAGGACCTGTACACAGAAAGCCTGTTGTGAGGCGAGCACAGTGGAGTCACAGTGGGTTAGCTGGGACCTGTTGAAAGTTGGAAAGGAAGGGGTGGGTCTGGTCTTTATAACAGCATTTGAACATTAATCCTGTGACCCTCCGGTGGCGGCTTGCCCAGCAGTAAGGAAACACTTCATTGGCTTGGGTCTAACAGAATTCCCTTTTGCCATCCTCACGTAGCCAGCGTTTCCCGAAGCACGGCCTCTCTGGAAGATAGCAAGTTAGTCACCATGCCAAGCCCACTCTCTTGTTTCCCTTGACGAGCAGCAGATTGAGAGCAGACTGAGGGGAAGGGCAGGTGTGATACGGGCACATCACAAAAGCCTTTGTCTGCCCCTTACAGATAGCCAGGCAAGGCTGAGCAATGCCCTGGGGTTTTGAAGCCTGAAGTAGAGTCCGTTCACTCACGGTGCCCACTTCAGTGGTCATCTGGCCCTCAGAACACTTGGGGTGTTCTGAGGATGGCAGTCTGGGGACTGGGGCGTGTGGCCTCTGCTTTTCCTTGGAGATGCAGTGCAGGCTCTGCCCAGGGAGAGCTCAGTGATCCTGTGGATCTCTTCTCAACCCTCCTCACTGGCACACACGTTTGGCTGGAAGCTATCCAGAGATTTTGTGTCATTACTTTTTTTTTTCTTTCATCCTCACCCGAGGATATTTTTTCCATTGCTTTTCAGAGAGAGTGGGAGGGAGGAGGGAGAAAACATTAATGTGAGAGAGAGACGCACATTGACTGTTGACAGGTTGCCTCCGCCCATGCCCAGACTTGGGGCAGGGAGCAAACTTGTGACCCTCTAGGGCACGGGCTGGCGCTCTAACAGCTGAGAGACACCGGCCAGGGCTGTGTCTTCACTTTTGATAAAGAAAATGCACCAAGAAGATGAGACTTTGCCCAGCGTTCGATGGTGCTTGTGCAGCGAGCGCCTCTGCGTACGCGGTGTCTGTCAGTATGTTGGCTGTGTCGAGGGGTCTGCTTGGTGGTGGTTTGGATCGGTGCTCACAGAACTCCCTGCAGTGGTGGAAATGTCCCGTATCTGCTGCTGTGCAGTGCGGTAGTCACTCGCCCCAGGTGGCTCCTGAGCACAGAGAATGTGGCTAAGGCCACCGAGAAGCGGAGTTTTTCATGTTTATTAGGTTTTAGTTAACATAGTCACGCAGGGCTCGGGACGACTGTTTCGGACAGCACAGATTTAGACCATTGTTTCTTAAACTGTTTTGACTGAAACCCACAGTAGCAAAAAAAGGTACATTTTGCATCACAACCCAACAACATTGGCATGGTTATATATTTTAAAAATAAAAATGTTATGAAGGATACCCTTACGAAGTAATGCACTCTGATATTTTGTGTTCCGATTTTTAAAAATATGTTTTTATTGGTTTTGAGAGAGAGAGAGAGGAAGGGAGGGGGAGAGAGAGCGAGAGAAACATTGCCCAGATGTGAGAGAGAAACATCCATCGGTTGCCTCCTGTACCCCAACGGGGACTGAACCCGCAACCTGGGCATTTGCCCTGATCAGGAATCAAACCGGCAACCTTTCGGTGCACGGGACGACGCTCAACCAGCTGAGCCACATGGCCAGGGCGATGTTCAGTTTTTTTAATGCTGGTTAAGATGAACTAAGTTGGTTTCAGGACATATTAATAGGTTGTACACACAGTTAGCAAACCACCACTGGAGGCGGTTGGCTCTCAGGATGTCACTGGCCAGTGCACACCAGCCGGGATTTGTCTATGGAGTGACCCCTCTGCCAGCATCTGGCTCAGCTCCTCTGGAAGCCAGGCTGGGGAAGCTGCTGAAGGGCCAGGCTGAAGCCAGCACCCCACTTCTGGGGGCAATCAGGCCAGCAGGCAGAGTGGTTAGGAGTGATTAGGCAGGCAGGCAGGTGAGCGGTTAGGAGCCAGTGGTCCTGGATTGTGAGAGGGATCCCAGATTGGAGAGGGTGCAGGCTGGGCTGAGGGACAGCCCTCCTCCCGCCCCTCCCCCCGCTCCCGTGCATGAATTTCATGCACCAGGCCACTAGTATAAAAGACTAAGCGACCATCTGACCAGCTGGTAGGTATGATGCACACTGACCACCAAGGGGCAGACGCTCAACACAGGAGCTGCCGAGCTGCAGTGACTTGGCAGCAGAGGTTCTTGGGTTATGTACCTGGAACTGGAGAGAAGGGAGCTCGATTTTGGGGCGCGTCACCTGAGAACCACTGTCTCGCAATCCGGGACCTCTCAGGGGATGTTGGAGAGCCAGTTTCCGCCTGATCCCCGCAGGCCAGGCCAAGGGACCCCACCTGCGGAGGTACCCTGCTCACTCCGCAGACCACCTTCGAGCTGCGGTGCCACCCCAGGTTTAGTCAGCCAGAGAGGACCGCAGGAGGTTGGCTCCAGAGCGTGTCCAGCCCGTCTCGCCCAGTCCTGCCCCACCGGCCACTTTCTAATTAATTTCCTTTCAATGTGCATGAATCCATGCACCGGGGCACTAGTTCTATATAATACAGTCACATGGCTCAACAATTTTAAAAGGGAATTAGTGAAATATATTTTTAACTCCTACCCTTTGGAAAGAGTTTGTTCTTATTTTGTAGAGCTTCTCATAGTCCTTGACTCATACCTAGATATCTTAAAGAAATTCATGCGTGTGTGCACCCCTAAGAACGGTCATAGGAGCACTGTTCTTAATAGCATAAAGCTGGGGAAAAAAATCCAAATATCCATTGGCATTAAAATTATTAAATATAGTATATTCAAGGATGAAAACTCAGTAAAATAGTCCCTGCACCCCATCCCAAAGGATGAATCTCACAATGCTGGGTGAACAAATCAGGCAAAAAAACATACTCTTTGTATGCTTCCAGCCTTATCTGGTTCCAGAATGGGAAAACTGAATGATATTGCTTAGGAACGTGTGTGTAATGGTAAAACCTAAGGGCTCCCTCCTCATCATGCTCTCTCCCTCCCCTCCAGAGGTAACCACTGTCCTGCCGTTATGGTCCTAATTTCTTGGCTGTTCTTTCTGGTTTTACCTTTACACACAACGTTCCTAAACAATAGAATTCCGTTTCCCCGTTTTGGAACCAGGTCAGGCTGGAAGCACACAGAGCGTATATGCTCTGGGTGCTAGCGTTGTTGGTTTGTGTTTTTCACTTAGTGATTGTTACCCGGGTCTGAGCTTCATAATTATTTGTGGAAGTGCACATGTATTTGATGAGCTTTTCTAGATATAGTTTACCACTTAAAAGATACAAATTAAAAAGTTTTTCTACCTTCTCTCTAGTCCCCAGCTCCCCGCCTTGGAGGCATATGTGTTTTGTGTATGTGTCAGTACACACACACACACACACACACACACACACACATACACCTTTTATTTGTTTTGTTCTGTATATGCAACTAGTAGAAAATACGTAATTTTGAAGTAAAAAGGAAAAGGAACAACCCGTTAGGATGTGAGCTATGATCACTGACGGGTATTTTTCTCACGCGGTTACTATGTGCTCTCCCCACCCACGTGCCACTCGCCTGTCCAGCACCTGCTGCGTGTCCAGGTGGTCCCAGAGCTCAGTTTCATTTGGTTCTGTTCTTCCAGCAGCCCAGCGAGGCAGGCACTGTTATCCCCGGTTAACAGAGAAGGAAGCTAAGCGGTTGTGGCTTTGCCTTGGGCTTCCTGAGCCTCACACCGGTGGCATGGAGACCCACCAAGGGTTGTGTGGGGGTGGTCCCTTGGATCCCCGAGACGTGGGTGCTTTGATGAGTGAGTCCCTTTCTTGCTCCAGGTGGCCCTGTGCACCCAGGTGGCCCTGGGCATGGAGCACCTGTCCAACAACCGCTTTGTGCACAAGGACCTGGCCGCTCGGAACTGCCTGGTCAGCGCCCAGAGACAGGTGAAGGTGTCGGCCCTGGGGCTCAGCAAGGACGTGTACAACAGGTAGGATGTGGGTGGGTGGGGTGAGGGGTAGAGGGAAGGTGTGGGAGGTGTGGGGGAGGGCTGCTTAGTCTAAAGCGGAGAGCCCAGGAAGGGACAGGGGCTTCCTATCCTCTCTCCAAGGGTGCAGCAGGCGTCCTAGCCATTGGGACACAGGTCCCTGTCGCTCATAGATTTTTCTGTAGTGATAAAATATTACAAACCTTTAAAAAATAACTAGTAGGTTTTATAACAGTTTGTATGTAACTCAACTATTTGTGTGGTTCCCTCTGTACCTTCCTGAATTCACTAATTACTATTTTGAATCCTAAGACTTGAAGCTCGGCGCCAGGGCCAGAGATGCTCTGGGACGCCCATCCACACTGCAGAGCGCCTGGGGCCGCCTGGGAACTCCCCCTCCAGTCACCCCAGCGCTCAGTCATACGTCAGTCATGCTTTAGTCATGATTGATGTATTACTAAAGCTTTTTAAATGTTCTTTCCACTTAACATGTTCTCCTTTTTCACGGTTTTAAAACCAGTGCCAAAAGTATGTATGATTATTAGCTTTTTATTTTTATATTAAAATGTAGGCAGAATTTGGTTTTAAAGGAATTTTTAACCATCAACCCCATGTGGATGCCCCCAGATTCCATTCCGTGTACCCCTCTGTTACCAGTTTCTCTTGAGTGCCTTGAGGTAGGAAAGTTGGGTTCTAGCTCTCGTATGAGACTCGGACCTGGGATGAGGGATCTGTGGTCCCTCACCACAACCCACCCGCCTCTGTGAGCCACGGAGGCCCCGCCCCCACCCCCACGTGTGGTTTTCTTCTGCAGTGAGTACTACCACTTCCGCCAGGCGTGGGTGCCTCTGCGCTGGATGTCCCCCGAGGCCGTCCTGGAGGGTGACTTCTCCACCAAGTCTGATGTCTGGGCCTTTGGTGTGCTGATGTGGGAAGTGTTCACCCATGGAGAGATGCCCCATGGCGGGCAGGCCGACGACGAGGTGCTAGCAGGTAGGCAGCTGTGTTTCCCAGGGACCGTTCCACAGGTTTTTCCAGGTGGAGAGTTTGCTCAGGATCCTGGGGGCAGCTCAGCCTGCCTCCCCTCAGGGCTGGTCATAGCAGGTACACATATAGGGCCACTCCAGGTGTTGAAATACCTTCATGTTGGTTGGTAACAGCCCTCGCCCACAGTGACCACTCCAGCCACTGACACCTGCCCCCATGCACTGGTTGCCTCCTGTGCTGTGTGGACACAGACCCACCAGCCCGGCAGAGCTGGGGCCAGGGAAGTTACCCCTTTGGTTGCGAGATACTTACCCTGTACTCCTTGAATCAGTGCCCACCAGCCACTGGCCAGTGGCCCCCACCCCAGGTCGCCCTCCAGTGGCTGCTTGTGGGTACTGCCGGCTCCACAGAGTGTTGGACAGGAGGTTAAAAGTTTGCCTAACTCTCATTTTCCTGCAGACTTGCAGGCTGGGAAGACCAGACTCCCACAGCCTGAGGGCTGCCCTTCCAAGCTCTACCGGCTGATGCAGCGCTGCTGGGCCCTCAGCCCCAAGGACAGGCCCTCCTTCAGCGAGATTGCCAACACCCTGGGAGACAGCCCCGCAGACAGCAAGCCATGAGGAGGGAGCCCAGGCAGGCTGTGCCTCAGGCTGGCGTGGGCACGGGGGGACCTCCTGACAGGTGCCTGCAGCATGATGGGCAAGATCCCTGTCCTCCTCGGCCCTCCGGGCCCCACCTTGGCCCCACAGGCACTGCTGAGGTTTGGGCTGGGCCTGCGATTCCCTCCTCTCTCTTACCCTCAGCCCTTGGGGGGGGGGGTTGACTCGGACCCGGACTGGTGACTAGGACCTTGGGCTGGGCAGCTTTTTCTGCCACCCCTTCCCCCATCAGGGGCAGTGTGGGTGCCTCAGGTAACACCCATTTCTGGCCTGGGTCTCCGCCCCTTGGCCAGGTGCAGTTCCGCCCCTCACGTGCTAACTTTTCCCAGGGCAGGCGAGGCTGCAGATGAGCCGGGTTTGAGGGGCGTTCCTTAATATACTCAAATTCCTGGGTAGTGCTGGCCCACAGGGCAGAATATTTTATCACCTACGGGTCTGCGCCAGAATCGCGGAGGACACAGCCAGCGCGTCCTCCCCACATGGACTTGTGCACGCTGACCCTGACCTGTGTCTCCTCCCCACCCTTCTCTCCTTTCCTCATCCTAAGTGCCTGGCAGATGAAGGAGTTTCAGGAGCTTTTGACATTATATAACCCGCCCTTTTTGTATGCACCACGGGCGGCTTTTGTATGTACCGTACTCACAGCGTAGGGTGGGTGGGCATGGGAGGGAGGGGTGCGCCTTGGAGGAGATGGGGACGGGGACCACCCCTGCCTCACACTTTTATTGTTGTTGTGTGTTTGTTGTTTTTTTACACTCACTGTTCTCAATAAAGAAGCCTTTTTTACAACCTGTTTCTGATGCTCATTCTGTGCCGTTGCCCATGAATCGTGTCCCATCTTCCCTTGCTTGTCAGCAGGGGCCATGTGCCTTTATGGAGTCTAGTGAGGCTCGGACGGGAATAACAGGCAGACACTCGTCCTTCTTTCTGATCTTTGTGGAGCAATTAAGAATGTGGGCTTAGGCCCTGACCGGTTTGGCTCAGTGGATAGATGGTCGTCGGCCTGCGGACTGAAGGGTCCCAGGTTCGATTCCAGTCAAGGGCATGTACCTTGGTTGCGGTCACATCCCCAGTGGGGAGTGTGCAGGAGGCAGCTGGTCGATGTTTCTCTCTCATCGATGTTTCTAACTCTCTATCCCTCTCCCTTCCTCTCTGTAAAAAATCAATAAAATATATTTAAAAAAAAAAAGAATGTGGGCTTAGGAGGCAAGACCACCTCTTGTCCATGGGATCCTCCTACTGCCAACCACTTGTTCTCTGCCGGCTGGCCGAGCACTCATGCTTAGGTGGGGAGGGTGGAACAGTGAGGGCGGAGTTAGAGTGGGTTTGGAGGAAGAGTTCATGACAGATCCAAGTCTCTGAATACCTTTAAGACTTTAGGAGGGAGATGGAGTGGAGAGTATTGAGCAAAGATGTTGCTCGATGCCCGAAGCTCCAGAGCCCTCCGCTGATTCGATCCTGCCTCTTCTTTACATAGACCCGTTTCATCCGTTACTTTCTTCCTTATTCCAGTGACTTCAGCCTGTACCCCATCCTAAAGAAATGAGTCCTTAACTCTGAAATTGCTCTAGTTCATTCTGTTCCTCACCATACTTCTCAGTAATGAGAATAACAGCTAATATTTATTGAATACTTGCTCTGTACCAGTCACTTTGCTAAGCACTTAACATGCATTATCTCACGTAATCTCTGTGACTGCTTTGTTAGCCCGATGTTACTGTCCCCATTTCACAGATTAGAAAATGCTCAGGGAGGCCAGATAGTTGCCCCAGGTCACACAGCTGGTAATTGAGCCACTTATTGATACACAGTGCGTTGCATCCCACAGATGTGTTGGAATAGAAAAAAAAACCCCAAGAACAATTTCTCTAGAGCAGTGTTGTGGTTTTTTTGTTGTTTGTTTGTTTTGGTAAAACATGAATTCTGATCCATGTTCCTTTAAAAAAAAAACCTATGTTTTTATTGATTTTAGAGAAAGGGAGAGGGAGAGAGGTAGAAACATCGATCACTTGGCTCCTGCACACCCCTGACTGGGAATCGAGCTTGCAGACTGGAAACCAGGCATGTCCCCTGATCCGGAATCAAACCAGTGACTTCTTGGTGCCTGGGACGATGACACTCAAGCAACTGAGCAACATGGCTGGGCTCCGGAGCAGTGTTTCCAAGCTGTGGGCTACAATTAGCTTTTTAAAAATACGGAACGTGATAGAAACCATCTTTTACAAGGTCTTGTTTGTAATATTTGATAGACATTTGTGTATACTGGGTTATGTTATTAGTCAGCTGCTGGGTGGTGATCCTGCATAATAACAGTCACAACAAGTCTGAGTCACAACAACAATTTGTTTTTCTCCCTCATAGATCTGAAGGTCGGTAAGGTTCAGCTCATCTTGGTTGGATCTAGCTAACTTCAGCTGGGCTTGGTTGTAGGCTGTAGGACGGTTTGGGGTCTAGCCTGCTGGTCCTAGAGCATGCTCTCGTGTAGTAGCAGGAGCACACGAGATCAAGCCAGATCACACAAGCACATGTGAAACCACAAGTCTGTTAACATGCTATTGGCCAAAGCACGTCACATGTCAAAACCCAACAGCAGTAATAGGTTCTGCAAAGTCGCATGGTGAAGGATGGGGATATCTAACTCCCACACAGGGTGTGGAAAATTGGGAGCAAAAACCTAATTCCCCGTTCATTGTGATGTGAAAATGATTTCTTTTTTTTAAAAAATATATTTTATTGATTTTTTACAGAGAGGAAGGGAGAGAGATAGAGAGTTAGAAACATCGATGAGAGAGAAACATCGATCAGCTGCCTCCTGCACATCTCCCACTGGGGATGTGCCCGCAACCCAGGTACATGCCCTTGACCGGAATCGAACCTGGGACCTTTCAGTCCGCAGGCCGACGCTCTATCCACTGAGCCAAACCGGTTTCGGCAAAATGATTTCTTAACATGGGTTGCACTCAGAAGGACTCTTGAAGGTCATTCACCACTAATCCTTTCCTCTCTCCTGGTCTTTCTTGACCATTCAGCGGCGGCTAACATTGTCGGCCACGTGGCCTTTCCAAACTTCCCTCTCTGGACTGTGGTGATGGCCTGCCATCGTCATCTTTTTCTGACTAGGCCTTCTCCAGCTCTGGCTGAGGCTTCCTTCTTCTGCCTGCCCGGGAGGTTACTGTTTTTCTGAATTCTGTTCCTGGCCATCCTCTCTGTGTTCTCCCCTGCAGGATCTCACACCACGTGGCTTTAATTGGCCCTTTAGCGTGGACAGTTCTCAAAGCATTCGCTGCAATTCCAGCCTCTTCCTCAAGCTTCAGACACACCTACCCATTTCCTTTCTTTTTAACATTTAAAAAATGTATATATCTGTATTGATTTCAGAGAGGAAGGGAGAGGGAGATAGAAACTTCAATAAGAGAGAATTATTGACTGGCTGCCTCCTGCCCGCCCCCTACTGGGGATCGAGCCCAGAACCTGGGTATGTGCCCTTGACAGGAATCAAACCCAGGACCCTTCAGTCAAACAGGCCGACACTCTAGCCTCTGAGCCAAACCAGCTAGGGTTCAAGCCCCATTTCTTAGAGGACATTTTCCTCTGCTTGTTTCCCTGGGCCCAACCTGAACTTCTCTCTCCCAAACCTGGTCCTCTAGCCAAGTTCTCTCTTTCCATTAATGGTACCACTGTTTGAAGACTTTGTTCACAATCTCTATCATGAGTCTCCTCTCTGTGTACCCCCCCTCCCCGTGCAGCCTGTCCCCAAGATCCACTTATTCTACCCTTTCCCTGTTTCTATCGTTGCTTCATTTTAAGAGAAAAAAAAATTGTATAAAAGTAATACTGATCATGGAAGAAGTCAAGCGGTGAAAACGTGTACAAAGCAAGGGGCCCGCTCTGCTCGTCCCTCTCGCCCTCTCCAGTGGTAAACGTTAGTGTTTGGAGCATGGCTTTCCAGACTTCTCCCAGGCACACTGTCCAAGACCTCCTTTTGTTTCCATTCCCTCTAATGCTGCCATTACAACTGAGACCTCTTCTGTGTGAAGAATCCACGCGTAAAGGTTAACTCCAAATGGAAAGTTTTAGAGTGTGAGTAATTTTTTGTGTGACTAATTTTTAAAAATACTCTTTAGTTTTTGATCTGAATGATAGAAATCAGGAGAAGGAAAGAGCAGGGTGGGAATGGTGTGGTATGAGGGGATCTGGCTGGAATTCCGATGCCCTTCTGGGGGTACGTCAAGGTCTGGGGTGGATGTAAGCTCCCACCTTCCAGGGGACTGCTGTGATTCCGGCCTTATCAGAGAAGCACCAAACTCACATTCCAGAGAGGCCAGACGGGACTTATCTGAGCTCAGGGGGCTGTATGGAGTCTATAGTGAGCCTGAGAGCAGATGCCTCTTCCATGGCCACCATTCAACTCAGCTCTAGGCTGTAGTGCTCCTGTGGGCATGTCAGCCTGGAGTTACTAAAAATTCCAGTCTTTGTGTGAGGTTGGATATTCAGATTTTTATATAAAACCTGATTTAAAAATATTATGTAACCCAAACAAAACACATCGATTCGGGAGGACCACTATGTAAAGTATGTGATTGTCTAACTACTATGTTATACACCTGAAACTAACACAAAGTAATACTGAAAGTAAACTGTAATCTATACTAGTATATATAAAAAGCTAATATGCAAAGTGTCCCCTTGGGAGTTTGACCGGTAGATAGGGAGTTTGACGGCACACTATGATGTGCGCTGACCACCAGGGGGTGGTGTGGAACATGGCAGGTGACCAGCATCAGCAGCGGAGGTGTTGGGGCATTGAGGGAGCCAGGGAAGGGGGAGAAGGGGAGGTGGGGCGGGGGGGGGGGGGGACCGTGCCACGTGCGGGTGGCAAGGGAAGGCGGGGAACCTGATCGGCCCTGATGCCAGCCAGGCCTAGGAACCCTACCCATGCATGAATTTCATGCACCAGGCCTCTAGTTTAAAAAATAAAGTAAAATACGTTTATGAACCAGTGTGTGTGTATGTGTGTTTAATCCTCACCCAAGGATATTTTTCCATTGATTTTTAGGGAGAGTGGAAGAGAGGGAAAGACAGAGAAAAATTGATATGAGAGAAACACATAGATTGGTTGCCTCCTGCACGAGCACTGACCAGGGCCCGGGCTGAGGAGGAGCCTGCAACCTGGGCATGTGCCCTTGACCGGAATTAAACCTGGGACCCTTTGGCCTGGTCCGCAGGCTGATGCTCCATCCACTGAGCCAAACCTGTTAGGGCTGAACCAGTCTTTTTACTGACTTTATCTACATCAACAGTTTTAGCTTCTGAACCTGCAGTAAGCCAACATAGTGTGGGTGTGGGCTACCCAGTGGAGATGGCCGGCAGTGGTTGTCTTCTGGGGTGCCACTGCCACTGCTGTGTCTAAACTAGGGGACTCACACAGAACAGTCTAGAAGTCAGGCAGGAATGGACCACGGGCTGTGATTGTAGAACTGTTGCTCACATCGCAGTCCCAAGCACCATCTGTGGCCCTGAAGCCCTTCTGTAACCTATTTATCTATTTGACCTGTTCTTCCTCTTGAACTAACACATTCCATATGTTTAACTGCCTATTCTGTAGACTAAATTAGGAAAAAAGAGCTCTTTAAAACTACTGGGAAAAGGGAAACAGGAGGGCTCTTAATTCCTTTATTTAGAGGTTTGATGAACGAGTCCATGTTTTTAATTATACATACACACATAGCTCACAAAAACACTTGAACATACTTTATCTCAGTATTTCTCAGTTTTGGGACTGGGACACAGTAAGATAAGCTGTTGACGTCATCCAGCACACACGTGTTGAACCATATGAATGACGCTATCCCACCTTCTAGACCTATAAAAGGGAAATTTTATATGGTTCAACCCCAAAATAATGGGAACAAAAGTTTCATGCAGCAATATTTTACCCTTGCTTCTTGTGATACTCATTTACTTTAAATGCTGGTTGCAGCACACTCAACTGGTTTCATTCACTACCTCTTAGTCTTCACAGCTTCTTAAGGTAGGAATCATCACCCTCTCCCCCGCTATTGCACACAGAGGATGTTCATCTCAGGGATGCCGTGATTGTCCCAGGTAGCTCCTATTAACTACCCCTTCCTTTGTGCTTTAGTCTTTATCTCATTTAATCTGCAGTAAGAACCTCATGGGATGGGGACCAACAATGAGGAATAGGAAGTTTGGAGAGGCCAGACACTTGTTTCTGGCACACGGCTAAGAAGAGAAAGATTCCAGATTTGAAAAATTTATGTAACAGCAAAGCCGAAGCTATTTTCACGGCTTTGGAGCTAAGGCCCAGAACGAGACCCTGGACCTGGCCTTGCAGCACCCTAGTTCTAACTTTTCTTCTTCGCCTGTGGGCTTTGCAGAGAAGGGCGTGTGTGTGTGTGTGTGTGTGTGTGTGTCTGGCTTAAACTTTCTGCTCGGCTACACTTTTTCCCAGGCCTCTGCACTGGCTGAGGGGTGGGCTTTTTCCTGGGACCACCCCCTCCCCATCCCATCCCGCAGCTGGAAGTCTTCACTGATCTCCATCTCTCCTCCCTGCCCCCATCGGGGAGGCAGACTATCTCCCCGGTCTTTTCCAGATGTACGTCTGCCAAAGACCTCCCCCAGTATAGATGATGATGAATGAGGACTGGAGAGCCGGCCTGGTGGGAAAGTGTCGTCGCCTTGAAAAGAGAAAGAGAAAGGAAGTGGGGGGGGGGGGGGGGGGAGAGTTGGAACGGAGTGGCCAGGGGGCGACCAGTCTGGACACTAGGGACCCACGCCCCCGCTACTCGGCCAGTTCCTTTGCCTCCCTGAGGAAGGCGTGGGTAAACGCTCCAGTCCCGCACCCCGGCGGAATTGGGGCTGTTACAGCCTTTACTGCGGCCCGCACAGTGCACTCAGGAGCTGCCCAGTGCCTGTCCCCAGCCCTCCCAGGGCCGGCTCCCAGCGCGCTCCCTCTCCGCCGCAGGACCGCGCTCCAGTCCCTCCTAGGGCTCCTCTCCGCAGGCCCCGCCCAGTCCTCCTACCACTCTGTCCTGGGGGTGGAGTCGCACCGCCTCTCCCTTTCCTTTAAGAGGCGTCGGCTCCGCCCCTTTCGGAGTCGCGGTCTGACGCCCGAGGACTGCAGCGAGTTCGGCATGTTTATGCAAATAGGCGCCCCCTGTGGGCCAATGGAGAGCGGAGGTGCCGGAACGATGGACCAATGGGGCGGGGGCTTAGGGGCTCACCATATAAGGAGCGGCCTCGCCATAAAAGGAAACATTGTATCTCTTTATATGGGGGGGAAGGGTCGGGGGATCCCTCGCCGCCTGCGCGTGGTCCCGGCCCCCTCCACCCGCCGTCCCCGCGGTGGCCAGCAGCCTCTGCCCCCGGGGGGACGCTGACGGCCGCCGGGCGCGCCGCCGTAGCATACGGATAGGGGGCGCTCCGCGCGGCCTGGGGCAACCCGGGCCACAGGGGCAAGAAAGTGAGGGCCCAGGTCGGCCCGGGCGTGCAGGGGCCCCGGGTTCGCAGCGGCGGCGGCGGCGGCCGTGATAGCGGCACTAGCAACAGCGGGAGCGCCGGGTTGAGCCGGGAAGCCGATGGCGGCGGCGACGGCTCCGATTCCTCGCTGACTGCCTGTCCGTCCTCCTGCACTGAGCGCCATGTTACCGACCCAAGCTGGGGCCGCGGCGGCGCTGGGCCGGGGCTCGGCCCTGGGGGGCAGCCTGAACCGGACTCCGACGGGGCGGCCGGGCGGTGGAGGTGGCGGCGGCGGCGGGACTCGCGGGGCTAACGGGGGCCGGGTCCCCGGGAACGGCGCGGGGCTCGGGCCGGGTCGCCTCGAGCGGGAGGCTGCAGCCGCCGCGACAACCACCCCGGCACCCACCGCGGGGGCCCTCTACAGCGGCAGCGAGGGCGACTCGGAGTCGGGCGAGGAGGAGGAGCTGGGCGCGGAGCGGCGCGGCCTGAAGCGGAGCCTCAGCGAGATGGAGCTCGGCATGGTGGTCGGCGGGCCCGAGGCGGCGGCGGCGGCCGCGGGGGGCTACGGGCCGGTGAGCGGGGCCAAGCCGGGCAAGAAGACGCGGGGCCGCGTGAAGATCAAGATGGAGTTCATCGACAACAAGCTGCGGCGCTACACGACCTTCAGCAAGAGGAAGACGGGCATCATGAAGAAGGTACGGGCCCGGGAGGCCGGCCGGCCGCGGGGAGCCGGGAGGGTGGGGACGCGCAGGGGGCGCCCGGGAGGAAGGCAGCGCCCGCCGCGGCGGAGGTGAGAGGCGGCGAGTCCGCGGGAGGCGTGTGGGAGGAGATGGCTCTCACCCCGGGACAGTGCAAGGGGAGGGGCCGCCGGGGAAATGTGGGGAGAGGGGAGTCGCTGCGAACGTCCGGAGCAGAAGGGAGAGGCGCCGAGGTGGGAGTGGCGGGAGGGGAGCCGGGCCCTTGCCGAGGGAAGGGGCGAGGCGTGGGATCGGGAAACCCAGGGATCCATAGTAGGTCCGTTGCACTGGTGTTGGGGAAGGGCTCCCCCAAATCAGGGAGCAGAGGAGCAGGTATGGAGGTGAGGAGGCTGGAAGCGGTGTCACAATGAGGGAGCTGATGTGGGAGGAGGGTGGGCACCTCCGAGGTAGCGCTAGCCGGAAGGACAGGCGAGGCTGATGACGGAATGGGCTCCGAGCTCCAGGTGAGGGAGC
This sequence comes from Myotis yumanensis, assembly GCF_028538775.1. Taxonomy (NCBI): domain Eukaryota; kingdom Metazoa; phylum Chordata; class Mammalia; order Chiroptera; family Vespertilionidae; genus Myotis; species Myotis yumanensis. The sequence continues at coordinate 84,603,887 of NW_027223757.1, read as the reverse complement.
AGGGAGCAGGGCAGGAGGACGGATGCCGCCCTGACTTGCAGGGGCCGAGCCAGGTCCTGCATGGCCGTGTGTCCTGAATGCCTCCCGCGGAGGCCTGCACACCCCCGGAGACAGGCTTCAGAGTCCTCTGCCTCCCAGACAAGTGGGATGCCCAGCCCTGGGGAGAACCTGTGCATGGAGTTTGGTGGGAAGGCGGGGAGGTTTGCAGATGTACCTAGCAAATCCTTTTCTGTCAGATTACCCCGTGAAAAGGGGCGAGGAAAGGAGTTGTCTTGGGGTGTAGGAGATAGGGGACAGGGTGGAAGAAGGAGAACTGGGAGGGAAACAAGAAGCTAGAATTCTGGAAAAACTGGCTGGGGTTTTGGTTTGTCCCCTACAAAAGTCAGAGCTGCTTCCAAGGTGGGTTTGTGGACCTTGTTGGCTGTGAGGAGACCATCCGTGGGACCATCCCGTTCTGGGCTCATGGCAGGGTTGTAGCTGCTGAACTAGCCCCCACGTCCCATCAGTCCAGACACTGTTGTATGAAGACAAAGGAAGAAAATGGGTAGCACACACAGTAGTATAGGGCAGAAGACAAATGGCAACAGGTTAGTGCCTGTGCCGTTTCTGGGAAGAAACATGGGGCATTTTAGAGTTTAGGTGGCTCCTAAATGCTACACATCAGCCCTGATGTCTTATGTGGGTCTGGACAGTGGTGACTTCTAGTACAGCAGCGAGGTCGTCCTTGTCCTTGTGACAGTGAGGAGGGGATGGGAGCCGTCTCTCTGTAAGGCCGGGCACCAAGCTGTGGTGAGGGGCAGCTCCTTGGGCCCCTGTGTGTCCGCTGGGGTTGTATGTTCTGTCAAGAGGGGGTTGGAACTGTGTGCAGGTGGGCAGGGCTGCCCCTCAGAGAAGGGGCATGGCATTTTCCTGCTCCGCTTCACCTTCAGACATGCTGGTAGGACCACCTCTGGAGAGGAAGGTCATGATGGAGTGGGGCTTGATATCCCCGTGTACCGCCCTCTCTCCTGCTTCCCAGGCAGGTAGAGAGAAGTCTGCTGACCTCCCCATCTACTCCCCGTTCTCCCCAGGCCTATGAGCTGTCCACGCTGACAGGGACACAGGTGCTGTTGCTGGTGGCCAGCGAGACGGGCCATGTCTATACCTTTGCCACTCGAAAGCTGCAGCCCATGATCACCAGTGAGACTGGCAAGGCACTGATTCAGACCTGCCTCAACTCGCCAGACTCCCCGCCCCGCTCAGACCCCACCACCGACCAGAGGATGAGTGCCACGGGCTTTCAGGAGACAGACCTCACCTACCAGGTGTCTGAGTCCGACAGCAGTGGGGAGACCAAGGTGTGTTTGGGTCCCCCATCGGAGGGAAAGGAAGGGGAGGGACTTGACCGGCAGAGAGGGGAGGGGGGCCCCTCTCGCTTCCTCACCAAGGACAGGTGGTAGGTGCCCACTGGTGTGGAGTGGAGCCGGGTCAGTACCCTTCATCCTAGGGGACAGGTGTCCATCCTCGCTCTCCCGACGGGAGGCTGGCCCACTCGATAAGCGGGCGGCCTCCGTGCCCATATAAGGCCGGCTCCGGCTCTGAGCCGGCCTCCCGCCTGCAGCCCGCCGGCCTGGCAGGGCCCTCGCATTCCTCCCGCCAGCTGTCTCCCGCTCGGGGTGGGGGCGTAGCTCAGCCCGGCCTCCCGCAGGCGGCGCACTGGCGAGTAGGAAGTAGCCCTCGTGGGTTCCAGGGCCTGGGAACCCGGCACTGTGTGCAGGTGGGCTGGCTGCCTGGGCGCAGACTACCTTCCTAGCCAGCCACCTACCTCCTCAGGATGTCCGGCCCGGGCACCTTAGGGAGGGTTTTCCCGGCTGCTAGGGATGCCGGCCCTAGTTACGCCTCCCCTTCCTTTTCCCGGTAAGGAGAGGGGGCGGAGCTTCCTTCCTAGTTCCTCCGGGTACTCCGCCTTCCGGGTCCTTCACCAACTGGCCAATTGGAGGGAGCGGCACTGTTTGCCTTAGCAACGCCTTCACCAATCAGGGGCTTTGAGCGCGTCTGCTTAGCAAACATCCCGCTCTGACCAATCCCCAGTATTTGAGCCCCTCAGTCCTCTGGGCTTGGCTCCCAGCCCCCGGTGGTTTCCTCCTTCCCCTTCTAAAAACAAAGGCTCCCTGAGGGGAAAGTCAGTGCTTTAGACTTTCCCCTCATGTGGTGGCATCTGTAATAATTTTTAAACTCTTAGCAGTAGGGCTTATTCACAGAAAATTATGCTGGACGAATCAATACTTTTGGTAATTAAAATCTTAATTATTTGTCATAAAGTGCCAACCCCCTAAAATCTCTCTCAAGCCATAAGTTCCCTATAGAACTTTGGGTCCCTATCCCAGAAGCCTGGCAAATATGAGCTGGAAGGACCCCTTTAAAGAGGGCACAGTAGCCCAGTCCTCTCACACTTACAGAAGAAAACTGAAGCTCAGAAAGAGTAAGTGATTTTCCCAGGGTCACACAGATGGCCATTGCCAAAGCTGGGAACAGACGCCTGGTGTCCTGATTCCCCAGCCAATGTGATGGCCATAGTCCATTGGGGCAGAACTCAGGGAATTATGATGATCATATTTATCATTATCTTATGATAAATAAGAGCAGCAAATACTTACTGCTCTTTGTATGTGCCAGGCATTGTTCTAACTTCTTTAAGTATGTTAACCTATTTATTCTTCACAACACCTATGGGGTAGGTATTACCCTCCTTTCATAGACAGGAAACTGGAGCATAGCAGTTCAATAACTTGCCCATGGACCAGGCAGCAGATAAAGGTCAGAGCTGTGATTTGCACCCAAGCACACTGGTTCCAATCTGGGCTGTCAATCCACATTAAGCTCCTGCAGGGGCAGGGTCTGGTAGAGGCTCACTGCTCCATCTCTACTCTGGGTGTAGGACTCACTGAAACCGGTGTTCACAGTCACCAACCTGCCGGGTACCACCTCCACCATCCAAACAGCACCCAGCACCTCTACCACCATGCAAGTCAGCAGCGGCCCTTCCTTCCCCATCACCAACTACCTGGCACCAGTGTCTGCTAGTGTCAGTCCCAGTGCCGCCAGCAGTGCCAACGGGACGGTGCTGAAGAGTACAGGCAGTGGCCCTGTCTCCTCCGGGGGCCTCATGCAGCTGCCTACCAGCTTTACCCTCATGCCTGGTGAGTCACAAGGGGCAAATTGAGCATGGGAAGAGTGGGTTTAGGGTTGGCACAAGGAGAACCTCTTCCCCTGCTCAGAAGGAGGGTGGACAGGGGGCCAGGGCCCAAGAGAAGCCTATTCTGTCCCGTTGGCAAGCATGCCCCTCCCCATTGGAACCTCTGTTATCCTTGTCAGTAAGTATCAGCCATATGCTCTGGCCTTGTCTAGCCAGCCCAGCCCTGTGTCCCCCATTGCCACAGGGACAGTAGACATTCTGTCACTTCCCTACCTCGACTAGAGGGCAGATCATGTCCCTGATGGGTCATACCAACTTCCTGAAGAGGAAAGAGGCAAGGCCTAGGAAGGGAGGAGGAGGGAAGAGCAAAAGCAGAGTAGAGAAGCCCCTGGAGACCAAGATTCAGGACAGGAAGGGCCTTTTTGGCTCCCACAAAAGATAGCGATGGGAGTTGGGGAGCAGTGTGTCAGACCCTGGGCATGTGGGTGTTTGAGGGTGCTTGGTGCAGGTGGTGGCTGGGTAGGACAGAGCACAAGTAAGTCTCTGTGTCTCCTAGGTGGGGCAGTGGCCCAGCAAGTTCCAGTGCAGGCCATTCAGGTGCACCAGGCCCCACAACAAGCGTCTCCCTCTCGAGACAGCAGCACAGACCTCACGCAGACCTCCTCCAGCGGGACAGGTATAGCTTGAAGCTCTGTCACTTCTTAATGTGGAAACTGAGGCTTTTGGCTTAACCCTTATCCTAATCCTTAAGAGAAAGTCAGGTGGGGGTGGCTGGGTTTTGTATTCTGCCCTGCAGTAGGGCTGTGGATTCAAAGAAGAAATCAGGGACCACTGAAGCCACCCTCCTCCTTATTCAGATGAGAAGCCTGAGGCCCAGCAAGGAGAAGTTACTTGCCCAAAGATTCACGTTTGCTTAATTACCAGGAAGGATTTATAGAGCAGTTGTCTCCTTGTGGGAGGGTGTCCTAGGTTTAGAGTAGCCATAATTTCCCGCAGGGTCTCTAGCCATTCCAGATATGATGAGACACTTTCAGAATAAAATTACTTTCAAGTTCTTGTTATTTACAACCTTGTTATACTAAATGTAATCTGTGGAGGACCAGCATCACCCTGGAGCTTGAGAGGAATGCAGACTTTTAAGCCTCACCCCAAACCCACTAAATCAGAATGTACATTTTTAACAAGAACCCCAGGTGACTGTATGCACATTCACATTTGAGAAGTGCTAGTTTAAAAGATGCATTTGTTAGCCACACATTTAGGAAGAAGGAGGAGGATGAAAACAAATAAAAATAATGAAGCTCCCTAAAGGGGGAGTAGTATCTGAGTTTCCTTAGGTTGGGTCAGTTACTGTAATCTTTGTTTTTCCCGGGGCCTTAGGGTCTTGGAGTAGAGAATCCAGCAAACAGACAATTAAATAGCATGATGTGGTAGGATACAATTAAAGGCTGGTGCTGTGTGTTCAAGAAAAAATAAGGCTTTTCTTAGTTGATGACAGATAGCAGAGGAACGAGTCTTGTCTAGCTGCTGACCTGGGAAATGGCTAGAGAGCTCTGGCGGCTTGGAATTCCTGGGGGTGGGATGGGAGATATCAGTGGGGACCAGTGTCAGCCTCACTGACATGTGTCTGTATTTGCCAGTGACCTTGCCCGCCACCATCATGACGTCATCTGTACCCACAACTGTGGGCGGCCACATGATGTACCCCAGCCCCCATGCGGTGATGTATGCACCCACCTCGGGCCTGGCTGATGGCAGCCTCACCGTGCTCAATGCCTTCTCCCAGGCGCCATCCACCATGCAGGTGTCCCACAGCCAGGTCCAGGAGCAAGGTGAGTTGGGGGGCAGGGCTGAGAAAAGGAAAACCATTATCTCCCTTATACACACACACACACACACACACACACACGCTTTCTCCCCCACCCCCGATATATATGTCCACACATACACAAACTAGGATGCTCATCCATGCTTCTACACATATACACACAGATACTTGCATACACACTCTGGTGCCCATGCTTGTCTGCTTAGACACTCATGCACACTTGAACACTCACACACGCACTTGGACACATTGGACACTCACCCTAGGGCATTTACATCTGAGACTCACCCAGTCATATGTGCATTAATCAGCTCCAATAACTGGAAGTTTCTCTTGAGCAAGCAATTTGAGTATCTCCCGTTTCCCAATGCAGGTGGCGTCCCCCAGGTGTTCCTGACAGCACCATCTGGGACAGTGCAGATCCCTGTTTCTGCAGTCCAACTTCACCAGGTAGGTGGGAAACCCTTTCACCCCATCCCAGCCAGCCAGCTACTTTGTTTGTTATTATTAATCCTCACCCGAGGATATTTTTTTTCCATTGATTTTATTTTATTTTTTAACTTTTTCCAGGTCCTCTTTTTATTTTTAAAAAATATATTGTTATTGATTTCAGAGAGGAAGGGAGAGGGAGAGAGAGAAACTTCAATAATGGGAATCATGGATCGGCTGCCTCCTGCATGCCCCCTACTGGGGATCACAACCTGGGCATGTGCCCTTGATCGGCATTGAACCCAAGACCCTTCAGTCCACTGAGCCAAACCAGCTAGGGCTTTTCCATTGATTTTTAGAGAGAGTGGAAGGGAGGGGGAGAGACAGAGAGATAGAAACATCGAAGTGAGAGAGACACATCAATTGGTTGCCTCCCGCATGTGCCCTGACCAGGGCTGGTGATCAAGCCTACAACCGAGGTACATGCCCTTGATCAGAATCAAACCCAGGACCCTTCAGCCCTTGGGCCAATGCTCTGACCACTGAGCAACTAGCTAGGGCCAGCCAGCTACTTCTTTATCTTGACCTTGGGGATTCTATTACTAGTTAGTCAAAGCTAAGATTCCTAGCCAGAAGGCCTGTTTTCCTGGTCAGACCTGTGGTGGGCAGGCAGGCAAGCAGGAGGTCTGAGCTGGCTGATGTGTTCCTGCCCTCATTTCCTGACATATCCGCTTCCCTCCAGATGGCTGTCATAGGGCAGCAGGCCGGGAGCAGCAGCAACCTCACCGAGTTACAGGTGGTGAACCTGGACGCCGCCCACAGCACCAAGAGTGACTGATCTGCCCTGCCTCCCTGGACAGATGGCCCAGGGGACGGCACCACTTATTTATTGTTGCCTTTTCACGTTTTCTTCACACACATGACGGGCCGCAGGAGGGAGGCGGGGAGGAGCAGTGGGCAGCCACAGGACTGAGCCCTCTCACTCCAGCCAAAGAAATGGGCCAGCCTACCCTCCACCCCGGCCTCCCTCACTCTCCCCTCCTTCTGGCTCCACCTCCCATTCTGTTGATGGTGGGGCTGCCCTCCCTCCTCAGACTTCCCTTGCCAGCTTGGCTCCATGTTTGCCATGAGTATTAGCTTTCCCAGTGGACCGTGCCCCACCTACCACAACAGATCTTTGTGGGACTAGGTACCATCCTCCCCGCCACCTCGAGGAAGCAATGGGGTCCTCTGTCCAGCCTCAATGCTGACCCCATGTCAGTACTGTGTCTGCCACAGGCTGGGTCAGTAGAGCCCGCCCCAGGGAGCCATCTGGGGAGATGGGCTTCTTCCCTCATGCTGCCCGCCTGCAGCCCCTGCAGCTCCAAGTAGATGGGCCTGTGCAGGGAGCAGGTCCCCCGGGCCGTCTGCCCTGCCTTGCCACTCCCTTGGGGACTCCAGGGGCTCCTGGGTTGGAGGGAACCATCATTGTTCTTTCTTCCCGTCTTCCCCCCCTCTCCTCCCAGCTGCTTTACTTAAAGTTGATTTTGAACTTTTTATTTGAGGAGACGAAGTGAAAACAAATCTATAAATATATATTTTTAAAATATTTAACTTTTTTTTATGGAGTTTTTCTCGTCCCCCTCCCTGCCCAAGCTCCCCTTCCCTGGGGAGCCCTGGAGCTCCTCAGAACTGGCTGGGCCTCTGGGGACAGAGCCACCCCCTGAACTTGGGGCCCACCAGTGTGTGGGGGAGATTCTGGGATTGCCCGGTCCTGGGTTATTTCCAGGAGAAAACCGGGGGAGGGGCCCTCAGGCCATGCCACAGTGGGATGGGGAGGGTGACCCACAGCTCTGGGCCTCTTTTTGCCCTCTAGGGCTGTTGCTAGGGAGAGGGAAGAGGGAGACCAAATGGTGGGGTGTCAGGTAGAGGAAACTGACTTCATTTGTGCCACATGCATGGGCATTGCAGCCTTGTGCTCCCCAGGCCTGCAGCTGCTTGGGGCCCAAGTTGCAGTGAGCAGGGTGGGATCTGGGAGGGGGTGAGAGGCAGGAAAGGGGCTCAGAAAAATGGGAGCAGCTCTTGGGCTGAGTGCAGTGATAGGGGAACCAGAAGTGGGCAGCTCTCCCAGGGAGTGAGCAGCTACTGTAACTTTTTAAAATTAAGACAAAAAGCCTTGAAGAAAATGACTTTATTTTTCTAAGTGTAACCTCAGTATTTATGTAATTTGTACAGGGGCCGTGCCCCACCCCCCTCTTCCCCCTTTGGGGTAGACCTTCAGGGTGGGCCAACACGGGGAGGGTCTTTTACCCTGTGTCAGAGCCCATCTTCACCCCCAGTATCCAGAAAGGAAGCTTTTTCAGAACAGGGCAGCAGTTGGGGTGGAGTTTTATTAACCCTGTGACTGCCTTCAGTAGGAACTAGGCTGCTTCTGTGATTAGGTGAAGGGGTGGGGGGAGATTTTACGCACAGCCTAGTTATCAAGGGGATGATTTGCCAACATTTTTTGAGTCCCCCCTAACCTCTAACCCCCATTGCTGTCTTGCCCCAATTTCGGGTGCCAAGATAGAAGTCACCTTTCTGGGCTTTCTCCTGGAGAGAGCTGGGGCTTATGGGTGGCTTACAAGGCTGGGGCATGGCAAATCAGGGGCCAGAGAGTGGGGGGGCTTGGGACTCAGGTCTGTAACTGCCCAGCCCTTTTCTCTGCTCTTGTTTCACTCCACCCTCACCCACTCACTTCCCAACTCCCCCACCAGGGGAGGAGACCTTGATGAATTCCTCCTCTCCTTCCCACAAAAGACAGACCCAGTGAGTGAATCAGGCAAAGTGCTTATAATGTGTGTTATGTGAGCATGGCCTTGGGAGAACATGCGTGCATCAGGGATAAGGTGGCATTTATATGTGCAGCAACCCTTGGTGTTTCCCTTCCTTGGTGGCTCTGGGGTGTGTGTGTGTGTGTGTGTGTGTGCATGCACACGCGTGCGCACGCTTGAGTGAATGTGTGTGTGAATGTGGGGTGTGTATGTCAGTGATTTCTACTTCCTGGGATGCTGACCCAGGAATAGTGGACATGGTCACAGTCCTATGTACAGAGCTTTCTTTTGTATTAAAAAAAATACTCTTTCAATAAATGTATCATTTTTGTGCACAGACTGTGGGATCTTTGCCTCTGTTTTTCCGTCTAGGGCGTCGGGACGGAGGTATGAACAGGAATTAAAGCCCAAAAGCTGCTGCTGTGAGAAGGAAGCCTAGTTGCTTGATGAAAGTAACAGCAACACTAAGGAGTGCTTTGCCCTGTTAAACTCTGAACGATTTAATTTAAGAAAGATTTCGCTGGGCTGGGAACCTTATCGACGTGCATGGCTTAGCTAGGTGCTTAGGTCAACACAGAGATAAGCAATTTTAATTAATAGAAACTGACTACCAATCTAAAGCATTACTGAGGGGTTTGGGAAACTCGTGGCCACGTGACCTAATTAAACCTCAAAGGACAGCCCTAGGTGGGAGCGTGGGTTGCTAGGTGTCAGGGGGAGGAGGGAAGCAGACCCAGAGAAAGGGAAGGGGGTTTCTTCCAACCTGATCGTGGAAGGGCTGCCTGCTGCTGCAAAGGCACGGATCCACGTGACTGCGACCGCGGGCTCCGCCTGCCGCGGCCCCACGTGCAGCAGCCGGAGACACTGCGCATGCTCCACTGGCGGCGGCTCGGCCGCTCCGCTCCGCTGTGGGCCGCGGTGGGACCCGTAGACGCCCGGGGCGTGCGCTCGCCGTGTGACCCGGAAGGGAGCTGCTGAGGAGGCGGGGCCAGGACGGCGGGACCGGCCTCGGGGTTCCAGCGGGAGCCGAGCCGGGCGGTGGGAGGTGAGAGGAGAGTTCCGCGTGGGCCCGATCCTTGCCCTCTCCCTCCCCGGCCCCTGACCCAGTCGTAGTGGGGCGACGCCGGGAGCCAGGTCTTGCTCCCTGAGATTCGCCCGGTCTGGTCAGCCTCCTCGGACCGCGTGTCTCCCCCATTCTCCCCCGCCCCGCTCACCCCACCCCCAAACCTGTTCCCACCGCCTTCTGGCCCGCACCGCCCCTGCTTTCTGCAAGCTCGGGCCTGACCTTGCTGCCTGCACCTACCGGCTGTCTCTTCCCGCGTCTAGCCCTCACCTTCATGCCTCAGTTCACTGCTCCTTATAGTGACCCCATCCCCCCAAAATTAGGCCTGGCCAGTTGCTCCACTTCTCCACCCTGCTCAGCAGTTGTTGACCACCACGTCACTAGTCTCCTTCCAGGCTTGTCCTGCCCCATGGTAACTAGACCCCCTGCTTCCATGGGGGTCCACATCCTGTGTTTCCCCCTCTTCACACCTTTTTTTTTTACTCTCATCCTTGTACCCCAATGTGACCCCTGTCCTGATTACCACCTCTTCATCTGGGTTTACCTTCCGTTCTTATTCTCGCCATTCCCCTGCTGCCCCTTCCAGTCTTTATCGCACACCTGTCTGTTCCGGGTTCCTGGCATAGCCATCACCCCGCTCCCCTTCATAATCTGACTTCGTAGTGTCCCGTCGAGAACTGGCCTGCCTTCTCCAGCTAAGAGTAATGACATTAGATCATGTTTACAGAGCATTCACCATGCGCAGGGCGGCTGTTCGCTGTGCTTTACATGGGGGATCGTCAGTGTTTACTTGATGAGCTCAGTATGAATATCATTCCCATTGGCGGAGGAGGAAACTGAGGCTCAGAGGTTAAGTAACTTGCCAAAAACTACACACATAGTAAGTCAGTGAGCCAGAGTCACATTTATCTGACGCTGAAATCTGCACTGTATTGCCTCTCTAATACCTCCACCATCTCCTGACCTCATTCCCAGCCCTTCAACTCCACGATTACCACCTCCCTCCATAGCTGCCTGATTTAGACCCTCACCACACATGTAGAATAAATGGAGGACGGGGCCTGGTCTTTACCTCCCATGATTTTATCTGGTTCCCTGGACCCCTCCTCCTTGCACAGTACTCTCATGTGCTTTTCCCATCCAGCCATCTGGATGTGGGTATCTGCAGCCCACCCTCCTTTCACCGATATTCTCTATAGCTGCCATGGCCCACTCCTTTATATCCACCTTCCGGCGCTACCCTGTCATTTATACCACCACCCCCCCTCCCCCGGCTCACCCCTTCCCACCTGACTTTCCTCACTTGTTCTGGCCCCACAGTCTCCCATGCTGCTGTCCTTCGTGCTCATCCTTGTCATTCTTCTGAGTCCTGATCTGGATCCCTCAGACACCTTGCTGTTCCGCCCAGATTGTCCTGCTTAACTGTCAACTTCTTTTTGTTACCTTGCCTGTTCTCATCTCATAACCTCTTCCATTTCCTAAACCTCTTTGTTTTACCCTTAGCTGTTTTCACTCCATTCTTCCTTCTTGTATATATCCCAGAGTATGTTCAAGTTATTTATTTCATGCTATTCTTGGCCTTTCTGCTTGGCCCCTAAATTCCATCACGCAACCTACCAATCACCACCCACCCTATCTGTGTCTCAAGATTCTACCCCCTCCGTGTAGTCTTTCCCCTTATTCCATATCACCTTTATCTTTTCTGCTTGTGTGTCCCAGGAGGTCAGGATGGTGGGGGAACGGCGCACTGGGGACCTCATGGTGCCTTTGGGGCCTCGGCTGCAGGCATATCCCGAAGAACTTATTCGACAGCGTCCTGGGCACGACGGACGTCCTGAATACCTGATCCGATGGAGTGTCCTGAAGTGTGGGGAAGTGGGTAGAGTGGATGTGGAAGAGGGCAAGGCAGAGCACATCCTCATGTGGCTGTCAGCCCCCGAGGTCTATGCCAACTGCCCCAGGCTGCTGGGTGAGTGGGCACTAGCTAAAGGACCTCAGCGTGAGCCAGCGGGGGGTTCAGGAAGCTTTCCCCGAGACCCAGGAGGCCTGGATGACGTGGCAATGGGAGAGATGGAAGCTGATGTCCGGGCACTGGTGCAGCGGGCTGCCAGGCAGCTGGCGGAAGGTGGGACCTCGAGCCTCACGGCCGCTGTGCTCCACACCATCCACGTGCTCAGTGCCTACGCCAGCATCGGGCCCCTCACTGGGGTCTTCAGGGAGACGGGAGCCCTGGACCTGCTCATGCACATGCTGTGCAACCCCGAGCCTCAGATCCGGCGGAGTGCGGGCAAGTTGCTGCAGGCTCTGGCAGCCCACGATGCCGGTAAGAGACAGCCAGGGGAGGAAGGCAAGAGAATGGGGCCACAAGGAGTAAGAACAGGAAGAGGAAGGATTTCCCAACTCTAACACCAACTCAATGCAAAGGAAAACTATAGCTGAATAGGCTACTACTTATTAATCTGTATAGGATACAATGATAGGAACTGGTTTGTTTGTTCATTCTCAGTGCAGTGACAAAGAGGAGAATAGGGTAGGTTTATATTTTTAAACTGTGGGTTGAGATTCATTAGTTGGTGAATCCTCTCGATTCTTCTTCCCTCTGTCTTGGGTGGCGCCTAGTTGTAAAACCAGTCTGGTGAGTTATAACCAACATTTTAAAAAAAATGTTAAAATATTAGTATTCGCATTCAAGGTAAGTTTTGTAGCAGTTCAGTGTACGTTTTGGAGTTCAGTGTATGTTTCAGTTATAGACGTCTACGCCTACATCAGGCTGCCACGTAAAATGTATATCTTACTGTGAGCCTCAGCCACAAAGAAGTGACGACCTCGGGTAGGGGATGGAGAGTCTAGGAGAGACAGAGGGGAAGTATCGGGGATTGAGGAGAGGATACGGATTGGGTGTGGATTACAGGGAGTCGGGCTCACGTCCTTCTGTCACTGAGCCAGCAAGATGGCATCGAGCAGCACATGGACTTTGACAGCCGCTATACTTTGCTGGAGCTGTTTGCAGAGACCACATCCTCTGAGGAGCACTGCATGGCCTTTGAGGGCATTCATCTGCCTCAGGTACTCAGCCTGCCCCAGGCTGTGGGGCACATGCTGTTGTAGGCCTTGGGCATCGTTTCTGACAGTGTGGGTCAGGACTGCCTCAGCAGCAGAGCCACCTGGGAGATTGTTAAAACGAAGGTTCATGCCCCCTCCCCACTCAGAACTCCTGAGAGTAGAACTCAGGAGTCTGTGTTTTAAGACACCTCTTGGGTGTTTCTCATATAAATCACAGTTTGAGAACTATAGGTATGAGGATGAGGCCTTTATGTTTTTCTGTAGAGGATGCTATTTAGGGGCAAGGAGCGGGGCTAAAGCTAGGAGATGAACCCACACCACAGACTGTTCCCTACAGATCCCAGGAAAGCTGCTCTTCTCCCTGGTGAAACGCTACCTGTGTGTCACTTCCTTGCTGGACCAGCTGAATAACAGTCCAGAGCCCGGGGCTGGAGACCGAGGCTCCCTGCCCCCAGGGGAGGAGAAAAGCCGGGGGCAGCGGGAGCTGGAGTTCAGTATGGCTGTGGGCAGCCTCATCTCAGAGCTGGTGCGGAGCATGGGCTGGGCCCAGAACCTCGGCGAAAGGGGCATGTCGCCTCCCCGGCCGTCCCGGTCCATCTTTCAGCCCTGCATTTCAGGCCCCAGCGGTTTACTCCCCACCACGCTTACCACCCCCAGAAAGCAAGAACGGGCCTTCCGCCAGCGTTATGAGTTCTCTAGCCGTAGTGGCTATGGCGAATACGTGCAGCAGACACTGGTGCCGGGGATGCGTGTGCGGATGCTGGATGATTACGAGGAGGTCAGTGCTGGGGAAGAGGGCGAGTTCCGGCAGAGCAACAATGGCGTGCCCCCTGTGCAGGTGAGCGCGCGTGGTGGTGGGACCCTGATGGGGATCTTTTTGGGTGGCGAATAGCTGGGGCTTCCGTGCAGGAGACTGGCAGGCCACCCAAGGAGAAAACTCCCAAGGGAACTAGACTGGTTAAAGGGGATCAGCAATTGAAGGCGGGCTTTCGGGGGCCTGAGAAAATCCGGCGGGAGTAGATGGGCTATGAGGTCAAGGAGAGACTCACACCCAGCAAGCAGAACCCCATATATCCAGACACCCCTGCCCCCTGCCGGTGTAGTTGGCTGGGAGGGCGTGTAGAAGCAGAGGCCATCAAGGTTAGGGAGAGATGAGAGGCAGGGCCTCCTCTGACAGGGAAAGGGAGCCTTTGGCTATCCGGAGGATTTCCCAAGCCTAGCCAGGTGTGCATCTGAGGGCTGTGTGCCCCCGGTCTGGGCCCAGCATGCCCCCTCAAGCCTGCACGACCCAGGACTCAGATGGTGAGCCCTCTCTATTCTCCTTCCCTCTGTCTTGCTCCATACCAGGTCTTCTGGCAGGCGATGGGTCGCACCTACTGGGTGCACTGGCACATGCTAGAGATCCTGGGCCCTGAGGAAGCTGCTGTGGGTACAGCTTCAGCAGCTGTGGAGAAGGGGGCAGGGCCCACTGTGTTGGGCACAGGTGAGTCTTAGAGGGGACATGGACCTTGTGTCCCTGAACAGAGGAGGAGTGGCTGGGATGAAGCCACTCCTGATCCGCAGCTGCCCCAGAGATTCAGAAATCCACTCTGTTCCTGGCGGGTGCTGAGACCCTTCGCCTGTGTCCTCAGCACTTCCCTCCTGGGACTGGAAGCCTGTGGATGGGCTCTACTCTTTGCCATATCTCCAGCCTGAGCCTCAGAAGAATGAGAAGTTGGGATACCTGACCCAGGCTGAGTGGTGGGAACTGCTCTTCTTCATCAAGAAGTTGGACGTATGTGAGCAGCAGCCAATTTTTCAGAATCTTCGGGAGAACCTGGATGAGGTATTATGGGCCTGAGACACCTAGGGGGTTTGTAGTGGGGTTAGAAGTGGGGTTGTCCAAGGGAATTCTAGATACAGGAGCGCTTAGGAGGAGGCTGGTGCGTAGGTTAGAGATGATGAGGGGTGCTGCTGTGGGAGGAGACAGATGCTGTGAGGGTGCGGTATGTAGGTGTGCGGGGCATGGCGAGAGGTGGCCACTCTTCCCCGGGACCTTGGTGTCTCTTGTCCCTGATACGCATACCCCCATCTGCTGTCAGACCCTGGATGAAAAGGCCCTCGGTGAGATCTCCGTGCCCAAAGAGGTGGCTGAAGGTCTGCTGCAGGTTCTCTGGAATCGGTTTGAGGGGAGCACCCTCAGTGACCTGCTCAACTCCAAAATCTACACCAAGTACGGACTGCGACCTGATAAACTAAGCAGCTCGTCTTCTTCCCGAAGTCGCTCCTGTACCCCAGATCCAGAAGAGGAGTTCAAGTCAGAGGCCAGGTTCTCGGAGGAAGAGACCGAGTCCCCCAAAGCAAAGGCTGAGCCCCACAAAGCAGAGGCAGAGGCTGCCAAGGGAAAAACTGAGCCTCCCATGGCACAGAGCGATTCACAACTGTTTAACCAGCTTCTGCTGACTGAGGGAATGGCTCTGTCCCCCGAAATAAAGGAGGCAGCCAGTGGTGAGCTATGTGCCGGGAGGGGAGGGCATTAAAGTTGGAAAAAGTCCTGGGTGGTCCCCAGAGAAATGGGTAGTCAGAGGGAAAGACATGAAAAAAAAGGTCATGTTAGCTGGTTTGGCTCAGTGGATAGAGTGTCAGCCTACGTACTGAAAGGTCCCGGGTTTGATTCCAGTCAAGGGTATGTACCTCAGTTGCAGGCTCCTCCCTGGTCAGGGCCCTGGCCGGGCACATGCAGGAGGCAACCAATCAATGGGTTTCTCTCACATCAATGTTTCTGTCTTACCCTCTCTCTTCCACTCTCTCTAAAAATCAATGGAAAAATATCCTTGGATGAGGATTTAAAGCAAAAAAAAGCCACGTTTGCACAGGAAAATGATTTGGAAGCATATGTCCATTTTCCTTCCTTTGGCCTTGATTGTATCTAATCAATCACAGCTCCCTTTCTTTAGTATCCCTGGAAAAGGAGGGCCCATTTTCCAGGGAATCTTTGTCTTCAATGTTTGACTATTTTTCTTTTTTAAAGTTTTTTTTTTTTTTATTGATTTCAGAGAGGAAGGGAGAGGGATAGAGAGATAGAAACAGCAATGAGGAGAGAATCATTGACCGGCTGCTTCCTGCACGCCCCCTTCTGGGGATCGAGCCCGCAAACCAGGCATGTGCCCTTGACCAGAATCGAACCTGGGACCCTTCAGTCCTCAGGCTGAGGCTCTATCCACTGAGCCAAACCAGTTAGGGCAGTGGTTGTCAAACTGCAGCTTGCGAGCCACATGCGGCTCTTTGGCCCCTTGAGTGTGGCTCTTCCTAAGCCTTAGGAGTACCCTAATTAAGTTAACAGTGTACTTACCTATATAGTTTAAGTTTAAAAAATTTGGCTCTCAAAAGAAATTTCAGTCGTCGTACTGTTGATATTTGGCTCTGTTGTCTAATGAGTTTGCCGACCACTGAGCTAGGGCAATGTTTGACTATTAAATGCTTTTCACAGCATTGGATATGTTCTGAATGCAAGCTACAATGATGAATAATATGTTAAAACTAGAGGCCTGATGCACAAAATTTGTGCAAGGGGCTCGGCTCTCACAGCCACGGCTTCATTGTTCTGCTGTTTGGTCTAATTAGCATATTAGTTCTTTATTATAGAGGATTATAGAGGATGTCAGTAGGAAAACTGGGCTTGACCTTTAAGGACTTCTAACGTGGAGGTGCCATATTTTTTTAAGCCACTGCCTTTCCCTCATCAATTTCAGAAATGGCTCGAGCCTTGCGGGGTCCAGGTCCACGCAGCTCCCTGGATCAGCAAGTGGCGGCTGTTGTGGCTACTGTGCAGATATCCAGCGTGGACACAAACCTGCAGCTGTCGAGCCTCGATGCCCTCTCTCAGGCTGTGGAGGAGGTCACCGAGCGGGACCACCCTCTGGTCCGTCCTGACAGATCCCTGAGGTTGGAATGGTGGAGAGGGAATGGTTTGGTTTAAGCTGGTGGGGTGAGGGGAGGGGAGTAGTCGGGTGGGAAGGATCTGTGAGATTAAGAATTAGGCAGAGGGTGAAAGGAGGGTCAGTCTGAGGAGCAGCAGAGCAGGAGGATGGAGTATCACTGAGGCTAATACTGTCAGAGCATTTATTTTTCGGGCTTTAACGTCTTGCTTGCATTCTCTCATTAAGTCCTCCTATCATCTGAGGAAGATTCACTCTTATTCTCATCCCATTGTATGGGTGAGGAAACCGAGGCTTAGGGAGTTTAACCAACTTGCCCAGAGTTTGACAGAAAGCAGAGCTCGGATTCAAACCTAGGAACTTTTGGCTCCAGAACTTGAGTTTTTTTTTTCTTTTCTTTTCCCTTCTTTTTTCCTACCTCCCTACTTTCTATTTTGAAATGGGTTTTTAATACCCCTTAATTATGTAAATAATATACAAATACATTCTCATTTTAAAAAATCTGAAGACCATAAAAGAACATAGAATGAAAAGCTAATTTCTTTTCACCACTGTCATTCGGATGTGTATCCTTCTCACCTTCTCTAGTTTTTACATTTGTTGGTGTGTTTGGATCTAGAACATTTCCCGAGTTTGTGTCTTAATATATATAATCACGCTACACGTTTCTGCAGCTTTTCTCCCACACTCAGTATGTCTAACAGGGCTCTCCATGTCAGTACGCATAGAGCTGCCTCAATATTTTCACTCTGCATAGGACTCTGCAGTACGATTATGTCCAAGTTCAAATACAGTGTTCTAATGGATCAGTTTCCCTCACATCTGCCAATACTGGATATTAGCATATTTTAAGAATCTGTCTAATTGGCAGAATTTAAAATGGTATCTCCTTGTTTTAATTTCTTAGTTCTAGTGAAGTTAGGTATATTTGCACTCATTTGTTGTGTTTCTTCTATAAATATTGTGTTTTTTGTTTGTTTCTTTGTTTTTAATATATATATTTTTTATTTCAGAGAGGAAGGGAGAGAGAGAGAGAGACAGAAACATCAGTAAGAGAGGATCATTGATTGGCTGCCTCCTGCACACCCCACACTGGGGATAGAGCCCGCAACCCAGTGCCCTGGCTGGGAATCAAACCATTACATCTTGATTCACAGTTTGATGCTCACCCACTGAGTCATGCTGCCCGGGCTAAATATTCTGTTTTTACCCTTTGCCCATTTTCTTACTGGGTCTTTTTCTTATTGACTTATAGACATTCTGGATATTAATCTGTTACTTATGTTTCAAATATCTTGCTTGCCTTTTTTTCAAAATCATAACTATTTCCTCAATATAAAATGATTCATGCTCACTGTAAGAAAATGGGAATATTATGAAGGTAAAAATCATCTGAAAACCTTTATGCAGAGAGCATGAGAAAAGACAGATAAAAACAGGACTTCCTCAGTACCTTTATTTGCCTTCTTTTTCCAGAATTTCTCCTTTTGTGTTTCTTAACTCCATACAGTGGGGCCTTGACTTACGAATTTAATTCCTTCCGAGGCAGAGCTCGTTAAGGAGCTCGTTACCTCAAATTACTCTGTCAACTCAATGCAAAAAATGGGCTGAGAGACAGCTGGTATCTCAAAAAACTCATTAGTCGGGACACTCGTAAGTCAAGGCCCCACTGTAGTTCATAGACTACCTCCTCAATATGCATCTCTGTCCCTGTGGAGGAAGATGTCATTCCTGGTTTTTCCACTCTTGTGATGGTCACTGTGATCTAGGGGGGTACTTCTTCCTTCCCTTACGATAGCATTTCCACTGGACCCTCTCTCTGACTCTTGCTTATCTCTTAACTTTGTGGATAGTGCCTTTCATTGTGCTCAAGTTTTAGATTGTAGTGTTGCTATATTTTTCAACTTTTTTTTTTTGGCTTCTAGATTTTAAGTCCTACTTAAGAGGGGCTATCCTATTTCAGGATTACAAAAATATTTCCCGCCCTGGCCAGTGTGCTCAGTGGTTAGAGTATGGCCCCACGCACCAAAGAGTCTCAGGCGGGAGGCATCCAATCTGTGTCTCTCTCTCACATTGATATTTCTCTCTCTCTCTCTCTCTCTGTCTTTCTCTCTCTCTCTCTCTCTCTCTCCCTCCCTCTCTCCTTCTCTCTCTTCCTCTCTCCCTTCTCCCTTCTCCCTTCCTCCCTCCACTCTCTTTAAAAATCAGTGGAGCCAGCTGACTTGGCTCAGTGGTTGAGCTGGTTGAGCGTCGACCTGTCAGCCAGGAGGTCAGGGTTCGATACCAATCAGGGCACATGCCTGGGGGGCGTGCAGGAGGCAGCCGATCAATGATCCTCTCTCATTATTGATGATTTTACCTCTCTCTCCCTCTCCCTTCCTCTCTGAAATCAATTTTTTAAAAAGCTAAAAAAATGAATGGAAAAAATGTCCTCAGGTAAGGATGAACCAAAATTAACAAAACTATATGTCCATATATATTCTAAAAATATCCACGATTTTGACTTTTATATTTATTTTAAAATGTTTGCTATTTATTTTTGCAAATGGAGTGAAGCGGAGTTCCAGCTTTATTTTTTCCAGCTGGATAGCCAGGTGTCTCCACGTCATGTTTCGCATGGTCCTTCCTGTCCTTTCTGACTGGGATGCGGCCCTTGTCTCTCTTCTCATCCGTTGATCTGTTTGACTACCCTGTATTATCTCCAGAGTTTTCATTATTAGAACTATATACTTATACTTTGATAACTAGTAGGCAAGTCTATTCTTTCCAAACATTTTTTGACTATTCCTGCCTATTTCCCTTCCTGGGCCTGAATCTGCCTATCATGTTTAAAAATATAAACTTTTTAGGCATTTTGATTAGAATTTCATTGAATTTATAGATTTATTTGAAAAGATGAGTCAGAGTTTGTAACCAGTTTATTCTGACTCCTTCATGAAGTGAGGAGCCAGCGGCAGTTAGACTGCCGTGGAGGGGGCATCAGGAGTGAGGCTGAGGCAAGAAGAGCAGGTGGGAAAGGGTAAGGGGTGAGGGACTGGAACTCGGTGTACAGGGTTAGGCGGGGAGTCAGGCATGACTCTTAGGGTGGGAAACTCCCATTTCTCTCCTCCCAGAGAGAAGCTAGTGAAGACACTGGTGGAGCTGCTGACCAACCAGGTGGGAGAGAAGATGGTGGTGGTGCTGGCCCTGCGCCTCCTGTACTTGCTCATGACCAAGCATGAATGGCGCCCCCTCTTTGCCAGGGAGGGTGGCATCTACGCTGTGCTGGTTTGCATGCAAGAATACAAGACTTCTGTCTTGGTGCAGCAGGCAGGGCTGGCGGTGAGTGGCCTGGGAGTGAGTGATGGGTGAGATGGGCGGGGTGGGGGACTGCTGACCTTGGGGAGGTACTGTGGTGATTTAGATCAGGGGGGAGACCTTGGGACCAAAAGATGCAGATGGATTTAAGAGTTCCAGCTGGACAGTCTTGGAGATAGAGTGCAGCTTGAAGAAAGGGAGAAAGATGTCTGTAAGAATGACTGCAGGTTTGCAATTGAGCACAGATGGATGAGGTGGCCATTTACTAGGTGGAAGAATGTTGGAGGAGGAAGAGGAATGGGGAGAAGGTCAGGAGTTGAGTTTTTAGGTATGTTGAATTTTCCATGCCTTTTTAGTCACAATTAGGTGTCTGGTTAAAGACTAATTTTCTAGATATGACAGAGTAGGTTTTTACCCTTTGATCTGAGTTTTTACCCTTACACAGAAAATACCCCTTCCCATGTGTGTGTAAAACAAAGCCAACATTGCCATTGTCTTGCCACCCTGGGACCAGAAAATGGAGAAGGGAGGCCCTCGTCCAGGGGAGCTTAAGATAATTGGCTTCCAGAATGATCCAGGCGTTCGTGCTGGCTGGCAGGATGCGGCAGGTGTGCTCTGTATAGGCTGAGGGTCCCGGAGGGGGACAGGGAGGCCTCCGGTATGAGAGTGCTTTCCAAGTACAAAGGCAAAGTGTGGACAGGAGCACAGATCCCCTGGAGCGGGCTGTCCCAGGGAGAGGCCGGGGGGCTCTTTTCTCTGTGGGCCTACTGCGTGCTGCTTCTCCCAAGAGCAGCCAAGCATTCATTGTCTAAGCCAGTGGTCAGCAAACTCATTAGTCAACAGAGCCAAATATCAACAGTACAACGATTGAAATTTCTTTTGAGAGCCAAATTTTTTAAACTTAAACTATATAGGTAGGTACATTGTTATTAACTTAATTAGGGTACTCCTAAGGCTTAGGAAGAGCCACACTCAAGGGGCCAAAGAGCCGCATGTGGCTCGAGAGCCGCAGTTTGCCGACCACGGGTCTAGGCCATGTCTGCTCATAGAATTCCCTGACCTTTTCAAGTTGCATGACCAAAATACAGCATTTGCCTCTTGCCCTGTAACAAAATTGCATCATTTTGTATCTAACATAAGGTCTACAGAATTCAGCTAATTGGGAGAGAGTGGGGCAGCCCAAGGGAGAAAGCCATATGATGAGGCAGCACTTGCTCTGAGGGCCCACGTCTCAGGAGGGTGATTATCCTGGGAATTATGTCTAATTCCTAGAGGGTTTCTTCTCGGGAGCCAACTCTTTCTCCAAGAGAGACCTTCTCCACTCCAGTGGTAGAGTGTTCATCTTTATTTTTTTTGTATAGTACCAGCAAACAAGTTTGCCCATTGCAAGTATTTTTTCCTATAACTACAACTACTCTGCCGGGGAGAAAGCCCAAGTAGCCTTGTTGAGGAGGCCAGAGGACACAGGTTTGGGAGTGTTGGCATCTAAGTGGTAACTGAAGCTATGGGCGTGGCCCAGGGTGCCTAGGGAGGGCATGCAGAGTGAGAAGAGAAGGGGGACAGGAACTTCCATGTGTAAGGACTAGGCAGAGGAACACCAGGGAGGGAGAACAACCCGGCAGACAGGAAGTTACGGACGTCAAGGGAAGAGACGTTTCGCAAAGGCAAGAGCGGTCAAGCAAGAAGGAAACAACTTCAAGGAAAGCTTTTGCCGACAACTAAGGGCTGTGAAAGGGCCCCATTCTGAGGCGAAGCTACGGGAGGGGGCAGCCATCCCACCAGTTAGCCTGGTGCTGGTAGAGAGAAACTGGACTCATATTACCACCATTGGGCCTTAGAGTTCTTTGCTTTATTTTGTCTTTTTCCTTTGTTTTTGTTTTTTAGCATTTAATGCCCCATCAGTGCCTTTTCCATCTCCATCTCTTACTCTGCTCCCCCAAAGTTTGAGATCTAGAAGGATGGCCTGGCTCTCTCCTTCCTCTGCCGGTGGCTCTGCTCACTCCTAACTCTGCTTCCACATCCCTCTTGCAGGCACTGAAGATGCTGGCCATTGCCAGTTCCTCGGAGAACCTCGATTTCTTTACTAGCCAAGATTCTGTCCACCCGTTGTTCGATGTGCAGATGACCAGAGAGATCTTCGCCAGCATCGACTCGGCCACCCGCCCGGGCTCGGACAGCCTGCTCCTCACCATCCCTGCCGCGGTGATCTTGATGCTGAACACTGAGGGGTCAGGGCCTCACCCTCCGAACCTCAAACTCCCGCTGCGCCCCAGTCACCACTGCTCTACCCACGTCTCGTCTGCCCCTCAGAAACTCCCTTGTTTGTACCTCTGGGTGAAACTTTAGTGGCCCTCCCTGTCGTTGGAGGAAAGGCCAAGTGATTGAGGGCAGGGTGACGCCCACCGAGCAGACACACCCCGACTTTTCCTTCCTTCTTGGGATTGGGAGGAGTGACCTGAGGCCGAGGACCCCAGAAGCCCCTTCCTCCCCAGATGCTGGGCTTCTCCCCGGTATATATGCTTCCTGTTTCTGTTGTGTTCACTCTGTCAATTTCTTCCCGGGCCACCTTTCCTCCCAGGTGCTCCTCTGCAGTGAGAAATGGCCTGATCCTGCTCAGCCTGCTTTTGTGCAACCACCACACTCTGGGAGACCAGATTATCACCCGAGAGCTGAGAGACACCTTGTTTAGGCACTCGGGGATCGCCCTGGGGACGGACCCCATGCCCACCACACGCACCATCCTCATGATGCTCCTCAACCGCTACTCGGAGCCGCCGGGCAGCCCTGAGCGCACAGGTACCATTGTGGGGAGGTGGTTCTGCTGAGGAGCCAGGCAGGGCCCGCCAGGAAGCTGCCACTGGCATCCTTAGGCCTTACTAGAGGGACACAGGGAGCCTTCAGGAAGTGAGTGAGGCTTTGGTGCTCAAGTTAGGTCTCAGGTAGAACTTCCTGCCGAGAGGGGAGGATTCCTAGAATAGGGACGAGGAAATTGCCTTCTCTGAATGGCTTCCGGTGTGTGAGGTTGCCATCGGTGCGGTCTGGGTTTGGTCCAGTCTTACTGGACACCAAAAGGTTGGTTGAAGTAATTTATAGAGAGGCCTTTTTTGGTGAAATTGTAATTTACAGTACAGAAAGTTGATGACTAGAAACTGATGTCACAGGGAGGAAACCCTTTGTGTTTAACAAACAAGTGAAAACCCAGAAGTGTGGGGGGAGAGTGAAATACGCAGTGTCTGTTAGCGTGTCTGTCTGAAGCCCCCAGGCCAGGTTTGTGCTGGGTTCTCTTATACCAGCTAACGTGTACTGGCGTATGTAACAGCATAGTTCACGTTTAATCATAAATGTAATTGTATGACATAGGAGATTAAAAACGGTAAATGTGACAGTGTTTGCCTTTCTAGACGTTTCTTCAGAGGTAGCTAGGTATATATTTGGGGCCAGAAAAGAAAATCCCCTATAGTTTTGTAAAATCTGCAGGCACCTCCGAATGGGAGGGAAATCTGGGGGTGATTTTCAGGACCTGCCCGTTTCTCGGTTTGGCCAACTTGTATGAATCCTCTTTGTATGTATTTTCTTCCTCCCGTGTGTCTGGGCAGCAACACTGGAGCCCCCCGGTGCCCAGGGCCAGGATGGGTCCCCCGAGCTGCTGATCCGGTCCCTGGTTGGAGGCCCATCTGCAGAACTCCTCCTGGACTTGGAGCGTGTGCTGTGCCGTGAGGGGGGCCCTGGGGGGGCCCTGAGGCCCCTCCTCAAGCGCCTCCAGGAGGAGGCCCAGCCCTTCCTCCTGTTGCTGCGGACTCTGGATGCCCCCGGGCCCAACAAAACCCTGCTGCTGACTGCGCTGGGGTGAGGGACCTGTCCAGGCCCGTGCGTTGGTGGCGAGGGCCGCTGGCAGACTGTAGGGACTTCACTTGTTTCCATCCTCTCTCCAGGGTCCTGACGCGGCTGCTGGATTACTCTGAGGCAATGGCCCTCCCCTGGCATGAGGTCTTGGAGCCCTGCCTCAACTGCCTGAGTAGCCCCGGTAGTGACTCTGAGGTACTAGAGACGTGGCAAGGGTGGGGAGGGATAGGCAGCCTCGGGCCCCGGCTCCTTCTGGAGGGACAGCATAGCCTTTCTGAAGGGGCTGGACACTGGGAGGGGTGGGTGAGAAGGAGAAGCTAATGCCACCTAGGAGTCTCCAGAACTGGGCCTTTGAAATAGAGGTGTACGTCCCAGATACCGTGGGTTTGGTGCTAGACCACTACAGTGAAGCGAATATCGCAATAAAGCGAATTGTAATCTTTTTGCTGGTGGAGGGCCTTGCCTTTAATTTGTTAAAAATGCAACATCTGTCAAGCCCCATAAAGCTAAACGCAATAAAATGAGATGTGCCTGTATAAGGTTTTGGCTGCACCTGGATTTAGATTCTGGGTTAAAGAGAAGCCCACATTTAGCAACCCAGACATTCCTGCTCCCCACCCTTCAGGGTGTGAGAGGCTCGGGCACCGAGGTTGGCTGCTGAGATAGCTTGACCCTGGCAGGAAGAGGCCTGGGGAGGTGTGCCCAGCTCCTGCCAGCTCACTCTGGACTCCCAGCACCCCAGTATTCCGTTCCTGCCTTTGGTACTCTCCTTTCCCTGGGCTTCTGAGTTGCTCCAGGATCTCAGCCAGGACCTTCCCTGTACTAACCCCCCAATGTGACCTGGCCTTGTTTCCCACACGTCTCTCTCTGTGGCTCCGGGCGCAGATTGTTCAGGAGCTGCTCCGCTTCCTGCACCGCCTGGCCTCGGCGCACAAGGACTATGCGGTGGTGCTGTGCTGCCTGGGAGCCAAGGAGGCCCTCTGCAAAGTCGTGGACAAGCACTCGGCGCTGGTGCTGCTGGCCGGCGAGCTTCGCGACCTGCTGACCGACTGCGAGAAGCACGCCCAGCTCTACAGCAGCCTCACCTCCAGCATCCTGGCTGGCTGCATTCAGGTCGGCAGGCTCGTGGGTGCGGAGCGAAGGGAGGTGGAAGGCAGAAGCAGGGGAAGGGGACTCAGTGTGTCCCCCTTTGGCAACCCTGTTTGACATGAGTCATAGCAAACCTGGGGCATTTGTTTCCCAACCTGTACCTCACCGGCTCCTGTTCTTCCAAAATCTGGGGAAAAGTGGGTTGAGTACCTGTTGCCCTTGGACTCTTTCTCACATATGTCTTTTACTTTGTTTGTTTTTCTGTGTTTTCCCCTCTCCCCCTCCCCTTTCTCTCTCATGTTTCGGCTGCAGATGGTGCTGGGCCAGATCGAAGACCACAGACGAACCCACCAGCCCATCAACATCCCCTTCTTTGACGTGTTCCTCAGGCATCTCTGCCAGGGTTCGTGCCCCCTCTGCCTTCTCCTGGCTCACACCCCAGCATCTGTTCTTCCCTTCTCTTCTGCTCTCCAGTGCCTTTCCTTTTTTCTCTCAACTAACCAGGCTGTGACCACCACCCCCTCCCACTGCCCCCAGGCTCCAGTGTGGAAGTGAAGGAGGACAAGTGCTGGGAGAAGGTGGAGGTGTCCTCCAACCCGCACCGGGCCAGCAAGCTGACGGATCGCAACCCCAAGACCTACTGGGAGTCGAACGGCAGCACCGGCTCCCACTCCATCACCGTGCACATGCGCCGTGGTATTCTTGTTAGGTGCGCATACACCCGCAAGCACAGCCCTGTCTGAAATCCCTGAGGGACACACTCAAACCCATTTTGTGCAGTGAATAGTAGTCACATAGATACAGAGACCCCCCTCCCCCCCTGAGCCTGGTGACGTGCTCCCCAGCAGGTACAGATGTCACTTCCTGTGCTTGGTGTTGAAGGAGATCAGCCTCTCTTTCTGTGGGCATTTGTTTAACGTATACTCTGTGCCAGGCACTGTGCAATGGTCTGGAGCTACAAGGACAAGATACGGGACCTGTCATCAGGGCACATGCAGTCTAGCTGGGGAACCAGGTCGACTGAGAACATAGAGTGAGAACATAGTCGACATGTGCACTGGGCCACCAGCCCAGCCGAGGGTCGGAGAAGGCTTCCAGAAGGAGGGGTGGACTGAGCTGAGTTTTGAAGCAGAAAATGCCGAGATAAACAGAGGGCAGTGGATATCCTAGGCAGAGGGACAGCATGTGAGCAAAATGGGAGTAAGAAACAGTGGTGTATGCGGGGAACTTCAAGTAAATGTATTTGGTTGGAATGAAGGTTATGTGTAGTGAAGCAGCAGGAGATGAAGCCAGAAAAGTAGGCTGAGCCAGATCACAAAGAGTTGTGTGAGCTTTATTCTGCAACGTGGGGGAGCCACTGAAGGGTTTTAAGAAGGGAAGAGACAGAACTGGATGTTTAAATTTAGAACACTCACTCTGGCATATGGGAGTTGAAAGGTGTATGCAGTGGTCTAGCTGAAAAGTGATGGCTGTCTTCAGTTAGGCAGAGGGAATGGGAATCGCCAGGAGGTGATGGGCTGGGACGTCTTTGGTGGAGTCAGGGGACTGGCCGTGGGCCTGAGAGGGAAGCAGAAGAGGGAGGGTCACAGTGACAGTGTCCGGTTGTGGCACTGGGTGTGTGTGTGGCAGTTTTCTTTCCCAGGAGAGAGAAGGTTTCTGAAGATATGATAGTTCCACTTGGGCCTGTTGACCTTGAGGAGCCTTCCACTTTGAGGCATGACACGGAAATGCCTGTGGGACACACAGCAGGAAAGCTCAGGAGAGGAGTGTAGGGTAGAGATGTGGATTTGGAGTCATTGGGCAATTTTCAGTGGAAAGTATGAGCTTGAAGTCACTTGGGGGAAGATAAAGGCAAAAACAGAGGGTCTAGGGGGGACTGGTGCTTAGGCAGAGGGCCAGGAGTCTGACGAGGAAGTGGTGGGTTGGAGTTGTGAGCTAAGCTCAGAGTCCTGACTCTGACTGATCCCTCTCTCCTCTCCCAGGCAGCTGACCCTGCTGGTGGCCAGTGAGGACTCCAGTTACATGCCGGCCAGGGTGGTGGTGTATGGGGGTGACAGCACCAGCTGCATCAGCACTGAGCTCAACATGGTGGGGACCCTCGTGACCCCCCCGCACCTTACTCCCCATCCTTCTGTTTGCCCCAGAGCCTGATCAGAAGGGCCCGCCCCTGGGGAATTCCATATCCCTTCCTCCTCGTGAGCAGTGAGTGGAATTACGGATGTGGATCCGAGTGGGCCGTGGGTTCCGTGCAGGAGCAGTGATGGGCACACAGCATCACAGACTTGGTAGCTGTCAGCAGTCCTTCCAGCCCCGCCTCGGAGGTGACAGCCCTCCCTCTTCTCCCCTGCCCGCCAGGTGAATGTGGTGCCCTCCGCCAGCCGGGTGGTCCTCCTGGAGAACTTGAACCGCTTCTGGCCCGTCATCCAGATCCGCATAAAGCGCTGCCAGCAGGTAGGGCAGGGGCAGAGGCGGGGGTCTGGGGATCGAGAGGTAGCACGGGGTTTCCATAGTGACTGGGTTACTGCATTTGGGGGCCAGGCTCGGACCAGCGCTTCTCCTCTCCAGTCTGCCTGGGGATGGCCCAGGACCCTGCTGGGTCCCAGAGATGCAGGACTGTCTCGAGTCGCTCCAGGGAACTCAGGGGTGAGGCCAGGCTTTGGTAGTGCTTGGTGACTTAGGTGACCAAGATAAGTGTGTGCATGTTACAGGGCGGCATCGACACCCGGGTTCGGGGTGTGGAGGTCCTGGGCCCCAAGCCCACTTTCTGGCCACTGTTCCGAGAGCAGCTGTGTCGCCGTACATGTCTCTTCTACACAATCCGGGCGCAAGCCTGGAGCCGGGACATAGCAGAGGACCGCAAGCGCCTCCTCCAGCTCTGCCCCAGGTGGGTGAGGCCGGAGGAGGTGGGTCAGGGAGCAGGACACTGAAGGGGAGATGCTGTGGAGTCTGAAAGGTAAAGCAGTGGCCAGGACACAAGGGAAGTGAACACAATGAGAAGTACGTGCCAGGGAAGAGCTGGGGGCGGACTGAGCACGGGGTGATCAGGAGTTGGCTGACTCGAGTGGAGCCACAAGGAAATGTGTGCCTTTAATCCTGGACCACACACTGTTTATCCCCAGACTGAACAAGGTTTTGCGCCATGAACAGAATTTTGCTGATCGCTTCCTCCCTGATGATGAGGCCGCCCGAGCGCTGGGCAAGACCTGCTGGGAGGCCCTGGTCAGCCCCCTGGTGCAGAACATCACCTCCCTTGGTAACCATCCTGACCCTGGCCCACTAACCAGTTCCTTGTCCCCATTCCCAAGCACCGCCTGGGTTAATGCTCTTGGTTCTCTTGGTTCCTGTCTTTATCCCCGAAGGCCTGTCACCTCAGTGTTCCTTTCCTTCCTCCACAGACTGCTCCCTGAGACTCTGGTATTTGAATCTTCCCTCCACCCCACCCCCAATCTGTTACCATATCCCCAGACTCCAGCTGAAGCAAACCGTGGTGGGAGGGGGGTGAGGGCTGTGCTGGCCCCCAAACCTTTTTGTACAATTGCTCCTTCTCCTCCCGGGCGCCTGTTGCCCCGTTTCCCATGGGGACCTGTTCCTGACCCATCTTCTTTTAGATGCGGAAGGTGTGAGCTCCCTGGGATGGCTGCTGGGTCAGTACTTAGAGCAGAGGGAGAGCTCTCGGAACCCCCTGAGTCGAGCAGCATCCTTTGCCTCTCGAGTCCGTCGCCTTTGCCACTTGCTGGTGCATGTGGAGCCTCCTCCGGGGCCTTCTCCTGAGCCATCCACGCAGCCCCGTAAGTCCCCGCCGGGGCGGCCGAGCTGAGAGCCTGGGTCCTCCCCTCATGGGTGTTACTCTTCCTCACTGCTTTGCTGTGGGCATTTCCAGGGGTCAGTACCCAAGACCCCGAGACTCACCGGAGGCTGAGATGAGACCCCTTACTTTGCCCGGTGTCTCTGCAGCCAGCAGGAGCAGTAAGGGTCAGGACCGGAGCCCTGGGCCTTCACCTGTTCTCCCGAGCAGCAGCCTGAGGAACATGACGCAGTGCTGGCTGAGCGTGGTGCAGGAGCAGGTGGGCAGAAGCAAGCTGGACTCTGCGGAGGGGGGTCTGCGAGGCTGGCCTCATACTGGGACTTCCCTTTTACATTTCTTGCCTTTCCCCTCAGGTCAGCAGGTTCCTGGCTGCAGCCTGGAGGGCCCCAGACTTCGTGCTTCGTTACTGTGCACTCTATGAGCACTTGCAGAGAGCAGGCTCAGAGCTCTTTGGGCCTCGGGCAGCCTTCACGCTGGCCCTGCACAGTGGCTTCTCAGGCGCCTTGCTGCAGCAGTCCTTCCTCACCGCTACTCACGTGAGTACCACCAGCCTCGCAGTCGGCGGGGCGTAAGCTCATGCGAGGCTCACCCCTCTCTGCCCTCTCATCTCCTTTCACTCCCCACTCTCCTCCACTCCCTCTTCCTGCTTCACCAGTGCCCTTTCCATTGCCCCAGATGAGTGAGCAGTTTGCCAGGCACATCGACCAGCAGATCCAGGGCTGCTTGGTTGGCGGAACCCCTGGAGCAGACATGCTGGGGCAACTTCAGCGGCACCTGGAGCCCATCATGGTCCTTTCTGGCCTGGAGCTGGCCACCACTTTTGAGCACTTTTACCAGTGAGTGAAGGTCGACAGAGTAGGGGATGGGAGGCCTAGAGTGTAGAGAGGGCAGAGAGTGAGTCTTAGAGGGAAGATGAAGGGGGGCCGTCGGGGGAAGAGATTAAGATCCAGGGATGGCCATGGCATTGGTGGGAAGGAAGAGGTGAGGTAGGGCTGTGACCCAGGTTGGCTGCCACAGAGGGACCTGTGTGCCGAGTGCCCACACTGAGGCCGGGCCTGGGCTGTGTGTGCTGCAGGCACTACATGGCGGACCGTCTCCTGAGCCTGGGCTCCAGCTGGCTGGAGGGGGCCGTGCTGGAGCAGATCGGTTCCTGCTTCCCCCACCGCCTCCCCCAGCAGATGCTGCAGAGCCTGAGTGCCTCCGAGCGGCTGCAGTGCCAGTTCCACCTCTTCCAGCTCCAGCGGCTTGACAGGCTGCTCTTGGGGCAGGAGGATGAGGAAGAGCAGGGCCTGGAAGAAGAGGAGGTAAGAGCAAGGGAGGAGAGCGGGAGAACAGGAGAGGAAAGAAGGGAGGCCAGGAGCCCTTGAAATTCTTCTCTCTCTCAGGAGGAAGAGGAAGAAGCGGAGCCTGGGAAAGAAGTATTTCTCGAGGACCCAGGTCCAACAGTTTCTATACTGGTCCTGTCACCACGCTGCTGGCCCGTCTCCCCACTCTGCTACCTGTACCATCCCAGAAAGTGCCTTCCCACAGGATTCTGTGATGCCCTTGACCGCTTCTCCAGTTTCTACAGCCAGAGTGAGGAGATGGCACAGGCAATTGGATATTGGGGTGAGGTTTGGGGTGGCAAGAGAGGAAGAGGAGGTGACCTTTGGACAGGAATGCATAGATAGGAAGAAACATTCTCTAGCAACAGCAGTCTCCTAGGGAAGGGTGAGAAAGTGTGGGTTCGATTTTCATTAATTTCTCATTTCCTTCAACTCTATGAATTGGTTCTATTTTCCTTTTTCTAACTTCAAGTTGCATGCTAGTCTTTTCAGACTTCTTTTTAAATAAAAGTATTTAAGGCTATTAATCGCCCTCTCAATGTTACTTTAGCTGCGTTCTGTAAGATCTCTATTTTTTTGTTGTTGTTAATCCTCACCCCAGGATATTTTTTCGGTTGATTTTTAGAGAGAGAGAGTAAAAGGGAAGGGGAAAGAGAGAGAGAGAGAAATATCTATGTGAGAGAGACACATCGATTGGTTGCCTCCCACATATGTCTTGACCAGGGCTGGGGACCAAGTCTGCAACCAAGGTATGTCTCTTGACTGGAATCCAACCCTCAACCATTCAGTCCGGGGGCCAGTGCTCTAACCACAAAGCCAAACCAGCCAGGGTGGATTTGTTTATTTTATATGAACTATTTTTTATTAAGGTATAATTAGTAGTCAGTAAAGCGCACACATCTTAATTGTGACTTAATGAATTTTGTATCCATATGCATTTCCTTAACCACCCCCAGCTCAAGATGCAGAATACGCCCAGCACCCAGCACCCAGCAAGCTCCCTCCCTTATCTCCTTCATGTCTCCTTTCTAGTCAGTATTTTCTTCCAAGGGAAACTGTTGTTCTTCCCTTTGTCACCATAGATTTTTGCCTGTATATGAACATCATATAATTGGAATCAGAGAGTATATATTCTGCTGTATCTAATTTCCTTCTCTCAACTTAATGTCTGTGGGAGTGATCCAGGTTGTCAGTTGTGTCATTACTGTGTTCTTTTGTATTGCTGAGTCATAGTCCATTGTAGGAATATATTTTCCCTTTCTGCTGCTGATGGACATTTGGGACGTTGAATCAAGTTCTTATTATGTAATATTTTCATTGTTTAGTTCAGATAATTTTCTTTCTTTTTTAAATATATTTTATTGATTTTTCACAGAGAGGAAGGGAGAGAGATAGAGAGTCAGAAACATCGATGGGAGAGAAACATCGATCAGCTGCCTCCTGCACACCCCCCACTGGGGATGTGCCCGCAAGCCAGGTACATGCCCTTGACCGGAATCAAACCTGGGACCCTTCAGTCCGCAGGCCGACGCTCTATCCACTGAGCCAAACCGGTTTCGGCATAGTTCAGAGAATTTTCTAATTTTTATTATTTTTTCTTCAACTTATTAGTTTTCTAGAGGTAGATTTTAAAATTTCCAAGCAGATTTTTCTTTGTTTTGTTTGTTTAGTGTTCTTTTTTTTTGGTGTACTGGACGATGCTCCAACCAACTGAGCCACCTGGCCAGGGCTGTTTAGTATTCTTTTTGTTTTAGATTTTAACCTTCATTCCATTGTGGCCAAAGAACATGGTTTCTGTGATACTGAATCTTTGCCATTTATGGAGATTTCCTTTGTGGGCAAGTAGATGGTCAAATTTTATAAGTTTCCCATGTGTGATTAAGAAGAATGTGTGTTTTTCTGTTGCTGGATACAAGATTATACATATTTCACTAAATTGACCTTGTTCATTATATTGTTCACACTTTCTATAACCTTATTTTTATCTGCTTGATCTATTACTGAGAGAGGTGTGCTCTAATCTACCATTATGATAGTGAATTTCTAAATTAAGTATGTAAATTTCCCTTTATATATTTTGACTGTTATTATATACAACTTTAAAATTATTTAACAGTGCTGCTAATAGAACTTTCTGCAAGGATAGAAACGTTCTGCACTGTTCAGTATGATAGACATTTGTGGCTATTGAGTACTTGAAATATGACTAGTCGGCTGGGTGACTGAATATTTAATTTTATTTACTTTAACCAGTTTAAATTTAAGTAGCCTCATGTGGCTACCGGCTATCACAGTGGGCTATGCAGGTACAGAATCTTCATGGTTAATTAGATCTGGTCATTATGGAGTGGCCTTCTAGTCAAGCTCTTAAAGTCCACTTTTACCTGGCATTAACAGTATACCAGCTTTCCTTGGTTACTGCCTTTCTAGTACATCTTTTTTTATCCTTCTACTTTTTGTTTGGATGGATAATTCTTTTAGATCTTTTTTATTTATTTATTTTTTAAATATATTTTTATTGATATCAGAGAGAAAGAAAGAGGGAGAGAGAGAGAGCAACATCAATGATGGGAGAAAATCATTGATTGGCTGCCTCCTGCACGCCCCATACAGCCCTGAAATTGAAAAGATAAGGACTCTCTTTTTAAAGGCAAGGATACTACATTATCAAACCTTTAGAAATTAACAATTCCTAATATCAAATATACATTTAGTGTTCATGTGTATGTAATTGTCAAAGCGTTTAAAATTGGGTGTTTTTGTTTACTGAGGGTCTAAACCAAGCCCACGTGTTGCACTTGATTTAGTTCTATTTTTCATCTCCCTCAGTCTATGGGTTCCTGTCTCCCCCCCTTTTTTTTCCTACCCCTTTTGCGATTGTTTGTGGGGGAAACTGGGTTGTTTTCCGAGTTGTTGACAGGCTGGATTTTGCCGATTGTATCCACGAGGTGTCCTCTAGCATGCTCCTCTGTCTCCTTTATTTCCTGAAAACTGATCATTCGCTATAGAAGCTCATTCCGCTTTGAGTTGGGTTTCCTGGGCAGGAACACTCCATGGGTGGTGTTGCGTCCTTCTCCAGGAGGGTGTTACGTCTGGCTGTCTTTCTGTGCTGAGGTGGCTCAGTGGGTGTCAGTGTTGTTAGTCTGATGTACACACACATTGCATATGGTTCCCATCAGCTTTCCACTAGACGGTCGTTCGTTACCGTTGCGTAGGTGGACCATCTCACTGGGGGATACGGACTGGTGACATTCCAGTTCTCCCATTCCTTCCTCGCGTATTTGCTGGAATGCTTTCTCTGTACAGAGAAACTTCTCATCAGCGTTTTAGTTCCCTTCAAGTACCGTTGACACAGGAGAGGCTTGACTCTCTCCTCCTCCCCTTTATTTTGAACCAGTTTTCAAAGTAATGTGTTGGTTCTCTGGCATCCTCTAAAGATGCCCAATGAAGTCTCCTAAAAAAAAACAACACCATCATTGTGAATTCATGGATTTAAAAAAATTTCATGTGTTTCAATCCGTCGCGGGTGTCATTCTTTTGTCGTCCAAACTGTCCCATCGTAGCCAGAGGACCTCTCAGGTGGCTCCGTTTGGAACTCGCTGCCTTTGACAGCGTCCTTGCTCTGCAGTCTGCGCGCACTTGTCAGGCTCGCCTTGCCCGAGCTGGACACAGGGCAAGAGACCCAGCCTAGAGGATCTGTCCGCTCCTTAAGGGCAAAGCCCAGGTCTCTGGTGTTCCTTCCATGGAGCCTGTCTCGTGCAGGGTGGGGTATGGGGGGGGGGTGGCGGGGGGGCTCTCAGATGCCTGACTTGCCAGGGAGGCTGCGCTCCGGAGGCTGTAATGCTGGGGCCTGAGAGACTAGCAGGAGCAAACCTAACTAACAGTGACCCTCGCCTCAGCGCCTAACCCCCTTTTCCCTGTTCGGTGTCTCCACCCTTCTCCTCGACATGCTCCCAGGCCAGAACCATCCAGTCCGGGGACCACATCGGCGGCTGCAGTGGACGTGGCTGGGCCGGGCTGAGCTGCAGTTTGGGGACCAGACCCTACATGTGTCCACTGTGCAGATGTGGCTGCTGTTGAATTTCAACCAGACAGAGGTGCCTCAGCTCCTCGGCCTCTCTGTCTTCTTTCCCCCCTTGTCTGCCCCTGTTCTAAACTCTGTTCCTCCTCCCATCCTTTCTCCCCACTTCTGACTGTCCCTGTTTCTCCTCACCAGGAGGTGTCAGTAGAAACCTTGCTGAAGAATTCTGACCTCACCCCACAGCTACTGCTCCAGGCACTCCTGCCCCTCACCTCTGAGAATGGCCCTTTGACCCTGCGTGAGGGTCAGGACTTTCCACAGGGGGGTAGGTCAGTGGGGCTGGCCTGAGACTCTGCTCCTAGGGTGTGGGGCCCCCAGGGCGGGTAGTGTGGTAGGGAAGGAGAACGGGTCCCCTTTCTGCCCCTCCCCCTCCCCGGGCACTAACTGGCGGTGAGTTCCAGGTGTGCTGCGAGTGCGTGAGCCTGCGCTCCGGCCCTGTGGGGAGGCCCTGTGGCTGATACCTCCCCAGAAGTACCTGGATGTAAAGAAGGATGAGGGCCGAACCCTGGAACAGAAGAGGAACCTCTTGAGCTGTCTTCTTGTCCGTATCCTCAAAGCCCACGGGGAGGAGGGCCTCCACATTGACCAGCTGGTTTGTCTGGTAGGCAGACAGGGGGCCCTGAAGTTAGGGGAGGGAGGAGGAAGCTGTGCTTGGGGTTGGAGGTTAGAGCCAGAGGTCCCCCCAAGGCAGGGTAAACTGTCGGTGTGAGCCCTCCCAGGGTGACATTTCTGTCTGGGTTTCCTGTCCCTGACGGGGCCGGTAGACTGCAAGTAGAGACAGGACATGAGTGTTTACCCTGTGCCAGGTCCTAACTCTAAGAGTTTGCGTTATTAAGTCATTTAATCCGCACAACAACTCTGTGAGATAGGCAGTATTATTACTATTATTATCGTCCTTTTCATTTGACAGGTAAGAAAAATGAGGCGTGAGGGGGTTAGTAACTTACCGTTGTCACACAGCTAGTAAGTGGAACAGCTGGGCATCGAGCCTAGACAGGCTGCTCCTCTAGGTCACACGGCCTGCCTGTTTCCTCCTCCCATCCAGGTGCTGGAGGCCTGGCAGAAGGGCCCAAACCCTCCCGGGAGCCTGGGCCGCACTGTTGCCGGGGGCGTGGCCTGTACCAGCACAGATGTCTTCTCTTGCATCCTGCACCTCCTGGGCCAGGGCTACGTGAAACAGCGTGATGACTGGCCCCAGATGCTGCTGTACGCCAGCCCAGAGCCCACGGGGCCCTGCCGGGGCCAGGCAGAGATCCCCTTCTGTGGCAGCCGAACCACCGGGGCCTCCAAGCCCAGGTAGCCAGCCCCAGCCCCAGCCCCAGCCCCAGCCCCCTGCAGGGGCTGCAAGCAGTAGAGAAAGACGGGCTCCCCATGACAGGTGGCCCCTCCCACCTCAATAACGTGGGAGGGGCCAGGTTCCCTGGTGGAAACGCACGTCATTTCTTTGTCTAATCCAGTGATGGCGAACCTTTTGAGCTCGGCGTGTCAGCATTTTGAAAAACCCTAACTTAACTCTGGTGCCGTGTCACATATAGAAATTTTTTGATATTTGCAACCATAGTAAAACAAAGACTTATATTTTTGGTATTTATTTTATATATTTAAGTGCCATTTAACAAAGAAAAATCAACCAAAAAAATGAGTTCGCGTGTCACCTCTGACACGCGTGTCATAGGTTCGCCATCGCTGGTCTAACCCCTTTTCCTTCTCTCTGTATTTTCCCCCATTCGATCGTCCTCATTCCTCCTCCCAGTGCCTTCACCCCTTCTTTTCCTTTCTAATCTGTCCCCCTCCTCCTAGAGTCAGCCCTTAGCAAGGGACCCACCCATGTGAGCTCCTTTATATATGTCTCATCTAAGCAAATATGAAATATGCAATATATATTGAGTGCTATGTACTCTGCTCTGAAATATACAAACTATAATGGGAAGCTTGTTCTGGAGGAATTTGCCATAGCTGTCCCTTAAGTGGATGAAACTTCTGCATCAGATCCAATTCACCAGAAGTTCCCCCCCCCCCCCCCCCCAGTATTTTATTTTATTTTTTTAACATTTTTTTTATTGATTTTTTACAGAGAGGAAGGGAGAGGGATAGAGTTAGAAACATCGATGAGAGAGAAACATAGATCAGCTGCCTCTTGCACACCTCCCACTGGGGATGTGCCGGCAACCAAGGTACATGCCCTTGACCGGAATCGAACCTGGGACCCTTCAGTCCGCAGGCTGATGCTCTATCCTCTGAGCCAAACCGGTTAGGGCTCACCAGAAGTTTTTAGGGCACCTCTTCGATGCCTGTTATTTGCATTGGGTATAGAGTGAGTTCTCTAGACTAGAACATTTCTCCACCTTTGACATGCGCATACATCACCTGGGATCTTGTTAAAATGCAGATCCTGCTTTGGTAGAGCTGCCTCTGATACCTGTGCTGCTGGTAGCATTTGGGTGGGACCTACAGTGGGACTGTCCCGTCTACTGTAGGTCAGTTAGCATCCTGACCCCCACCCACTCGATTCCTGTGGTGCCGCAGTCATTTTGACATCCAGCCCATCCCCCACACCTACAAATGCTTCTGTGAAGGAGCCTGCTGTGACAGTTGGTTTGGGGGTTCTTCTCTGGCTGGTTAAGCAAGTGTGACAGGGGTATGCAAGCAGGGACCTGGGGGACAAGGTGGGGTTCAGTCAGTAGCTTGTATAAGCAGGACCGGGAGACTGACCACTGATTCTTCTCTGCCCCCCAAGCCCAGAAGCTGTGGCCGCCCTGGCATCCCTTCAGCTGCCTGCAGGCCGCACTATGAGCCCCCAGGAGGTGGAAGGGTTGATGGAGCAGACGGTGCGGCAGGTGCAGGAGACGCTGAACCTGGAGCCAGATGTAGCTCAGCACCTTTTGGCTCATGCCCACTGGAGTGCCGAGCAGCTGCTGCAGAGCTACAGTGATAACCCCCAGCCACTGCTGCTGGCAGCTGGGCTGCGGGTGCCCCAGCCCCAGGCTGCCCCTACACGCCCTGACCACTGCCCTGTCTGTGTCAGCCCCCTGGAGCCAGATGACGACTTGCCCTCTCTCTGCTGCAGGCACTACTGCTGCAAGGTGAGGCCCCAGCTCTCTCCTGCCCCTGGCTTTCTACTCGAATGCGGTTCCTTGGCAACTACTGGTTCTAGCCCTAGCGCCGCCATTGCCTACCCCAGGAATGTCGGACAGGTCTCTTAGTCCCTTAAACTAGTTTTGTTAGGATCCAGCGATATTGGTATGCATCAGTGGTTCTCAAACTGGGCTGCGTATTATAATCTCTGGGAGCTTTTTTTTTGTTAAATCCTCACCGAAGGATATTTTTCCATTGATTCTTAGTGTGGAAGAGAGAGGGAAAGACAGAGCGACACATCGATGTGAGAAACACTGATTGGTTGCCTCCTGCACGCACCCTGATTAGGGCCCAGGGCCCAGGCAGGAGGAGCTTGCAACCGAGGTACGTGCCCTTGACCGGAGTCGAACCCAGGACCCTTCGGTCCACAGGCTGACACTCTACCCACTGAGCCAAACCAGCTCGGGCAGTCACGAGCTTTTAAAGATCCTGATGCTCATGCGATCTACCAGGCAAGTAAATCGGAATTTCTGCTGGTGAAACCCCAGCATATGGACGTTAAAACCTCCTCAGGTGATTCCAGTGTCAGTCAAGTTTGAGGACTAGACACAGACACAGGCACACACACACACATACGTCTCACACACCCATCTTAACACACATACACGTCTCACACACACATCTTAACACACACACACGTCTCACACACACATCTTAACACACACATACGTCTCACACACACATCTTAACACACATACACGTCTCACACACACATCTTAACACACACATACGTCTCACACACACATCTTAACACACACATACGTCTCACACACACATCTTAACACACACATACGTCTCACATACACATCTTAACATATACATACGTCT
The DNA here is from genome assembly GCF_028538775.1 of Myotis yumanensis. NCBI lineage: Eukaryota > Metazoa > Chordata > Mammalia > Chiroptera > Vespertilionidae > Myotis > Myotis yumanensis. The sequence goes on along the minus strand of NW_027223757.1, from coordinate 84,566,217 downwards.
CACACACATCTTAACACACACACGTCTCTCACACACATCTTAACATACACATACGTCTCACACACACATCTTAACACACACGTCTCGCACACACATCTTAACACACACATACGTCTCGCACACACATCTTACACACACGTCTCACACACACATCTTAACACACACACACATCTCACACACAGTGTACCTTAAGGCACTTTGTAAATGAGGTATTATTAAATTGGTGATGATAATAGTTTATGGTTTCCTTTCCAGCATTCAAATCTTTATCTTAGAACATCTTCACTTCTTTTATATGGGTGGGCAAAAGTAGGTCTGTAGTTGTTCATATGGAAAATAATACACTAATTAGTAAATAATGATACAGGAATAAACTGTTTTGTGTACTCACAACTACAAACCTGCTTTTGCTCCACTCTGGTATATACTCTTATTTAATATGAAAATAAAAAGAAGTATTACAAACCAGGACATAGCACCAAAGTACGGGAAGGCAGGGTTTGCTGCTGTAAAGCTGACGCAGACAAGGCCGTAGGCGGGGGAGCGAGTACGGAGTCTTCAGAGGCAGGGAACCGAGTGCTGAGGGCCTGATGTCCCCCCCCTCACAGACATCAGCTCAGCAGGATGAGCGCCATCGCTGCCATGAATGGTTGCTGCCTCTCCCAGCAGCGCCCAGGGTGTGGTCTGGGAAGGAGCAGTGCACGCTTGTGCCTTTTCTCCTTCCCTTTTCCTCGGTTTCCAGTTCCTCTTCTCACACAGGTGCCTGTGCTCGCTTTTCTCTAGGTCCTTACTGACTTCCTTGACCGCCCATTTTTTCCTTCAACGAGTACTTGTCCTGGGTTTACTGTGTGCACAGCACTGGTGCTGAATGAGGGAGTGGGACAATCCAAGCAAGAAGTAACTAGAGGCTGGAAATAGCAGCTAATAGTTACGGGGACTCGCTCTGGCCATTGTGCTGCCTCCACGCATTCTTTGCTTGGCTCCATCCTAGTTCTCTGTGAGGCAGGGACTTGCCATCCCCATTTGGCAGACTGCAGAGGGAGGCACTGGGCGGAGAAGGAACCCGCCCAGGGCCGGATTGGGTTTGGGCAGTCTCGTCCGGGGCCCACACTCTTAGGATAAGTGCAGGGAAGAGACTGGGGTTAGGAGTGGGCTGGGGGCCTCGTAAGGGACTTCAGACTGGGGAGGTTGGGGAAGGCCCGTCTGAGGAGATCTGGGGGGAAGAGTGGTGGACGGAGGGAAGAGCCAGTGAACGTGCGCTGAAGTGGTGGGACAGCAGGGGGGTGGGGGGAGAGGAGGCTTGGCAGGTGCAAGGGGCCAGTTGGTGGGATTGGCACACAGTGGGCTTTGCTCCAGGGGAAGCCATGGTGGGTGTAAGGAGGGGAGTGATCTGCTCTAATGCACATTTTTGAAAGGGTCACTTTGTGTGGAGAAAAGCTTGGTCAGGACAAGAGAGGAAGCAGGGACACCCCTTCGGAGACTGGTCCAAACAGGCCAGAGAAGGTGGTCGTGCGGCCTAGGGACGGGGGAAGAGCCGAGTGGATGGGCGGGCTGCATTTGGAGGTAGAGCAGGTAGGACTTGGGGAGTGGATTCGGGGGCTTGGGACAAGGGAATGAAGGGTGATTCCTGGGTTTTTGAGTGTCTGGGTGGATGGGATGTGTCATCTATTACTGGCTTGGGGGAAATGTTGGGCCTGGGAACAGGATTTTGAGGGGAAATGCAGTCTTTTGTGTCCATGAAGTTGTTGCTGCTTGTTGGGACCTGTGTGGGACTGGCAAGTAGACAGTGGGTTTTCAAATTCAGAATTCAGTAGAGAGGCCTGGCTGGTATCACCCAGGGAGAGAGAAACAAGCCCAGGACATTGAACTTGGGGCACCCCCACCCTATAGCGATGTGGAGACAGGGAGCCTAAAAACACCACTGAGAAAAACAGGCTGATGGACAAGGCCCAGCGGAGGAGGAGCCTGTGACTAAGTCCCGGCCACATGGCACAAGTGAAAGGCAGGAGAACTCAGGGGGGGATCCGGGCCTGGAGCAGTTGGAGGTGGCTTCCCAGGATGAGCCTTGAGTGGCAGGTGGGATTGTCAGAGGGCCTGAGACCCAACACCGGTTGGGCTGGGCAGTGGAAACAGCATGAGCCAAGCGCAAGCCCAGAGCTGAGGGGGTACCTAAGGGTGAGCGGTCAGCCAAGCTGTCCTCTGTGGCAGTGAGGGGTCCTGCCACCTCTGTGTGCCTGCAAGTAGCTGTCTGAATTTGGAGAAATGTCCTGTTTTATCTTGGAAATACGGGAATTTTGCATTCAACTTCTCAATTTATCTGGGTTTCTTTCACTGTATAAAAAGGGGTTTGCCCTGGTTGGTGTATCTCAGTGGTTAGAGCATTGGCCCATGCACCAGTGGGTCTCGGGTTCGATTTCCAGTCAAGGGCATGTGGCTGGGTTGCAGGTTCAATCCCTGGGCCTGGTCAGGGCATGTGCAGGAGGCAACCAATCGATGTGTCTGTCTCACATTGATGTCTCTCTCCCTTCCACTCTCTAAAAATCCATAAAAATATATCCTTGTTTTGTTTAGTAAAAGTCCAGGCCAGTGCTTCCCATCGGTCCTGGAGCTTTGCTACCACAGATACATGTCCTCCCCTGGGATCAAGTGCGTCGTTTGGAAAGCTCCGCGTCCGCAGTGTGCGGGAAGGGGCCCTTAACGGAGTGTTCTGGGAGCTCGGGCGCTGGTCACGCATAAACCAAGTGGGTTTGATGGGGAGAGACAGGGTGGAAGGTTTGGGGACCAGCTCCGGCAGCAGTTTAGGAGTCGACAGTGGCCTGGTTTAGGGTGAGGCATTGACATGGGCGCCAGACAAGGGTTCAGGAGATTGAAGGTTCTGACCCTGGAACTGGAGGGGAGCGGGGGGCCGTTTCTCAGGGCCCGGGAGCTGCAGTGGGCAAGTCTGTTTTGTGCAGAAGAGGCCGAGTCTGGGGGGACAGAGCCTCCAGACAGGCATTGAGGGGAGCAGTGGGGCCAGGGGAGAGGCCGCCCAGCAGGGAAGGGGCCCAGCTCCCGGCCTCCTTCCTCTGACCTTCTTGCTCTCGCCAAGTCTTTCTTGGAACTTGAATCTTTCTTATTTTTTTAATTCTCTTTACCTGCTCCCTCTATGTCCATCCCAACAATAATTATAATTAGGCTGCTGTCCTTGCCCACGTATCCTCAAAGACAACTGTAATTTGGACCAATCCCAGGAAAATCAGTGGGAGCCAGAAAGATTAGGGTCAGTTGTGAGGTTGACCTAGAAGCTGCTTGTCTCTGGCCTTCTGCGTCATGGGGGAGATGAGTGGCCAGCGTACCGCCTCCTGGTGCTGCTCCCACACTTCCCTGAGTGGCCCCTCCTGTGCCCTCCCAGTCTTGCTGGAATGAGTATCTGACAACTCGAATCGAGCAGAACCTGGTGATGAATTGCACCTGTCCCATTGCCGACTGCCCGGCCCAGCCCACGGGAGCCTTCATTCGTGCCATTGTCTCCTCGCCAGAGGTCATCTCCAAGGTACCCTCTCCTCCGAGAGAGGCTCGGTGCACAGCCAGAGGGGCAGACCCCAGGGAGTGGGCGGGGTGCGGGGTGCGGGGGGGCCTGGAGGTGTGGCGACCTAGCGAGCCAGGCCCTCACCTGTGGCCCCTCTGCCCCCACAGTACGAGAAGGCCCTGCTGCGTGGCTACGTGGACAGCTGCTCCAACCTGACGTGGTGCACCAACCCCCAGGGCTGTGACCGCATCCTGTGCCGCCAGGGCCTGGGCTCAGGGACCACCTGCTCCAAGTGTGGCTGGGCCTCCTGCTTCAACTGTAGCTTCCCTGAGGTGGGTGCCCACCCCAGCCCTGATGCTGAGCTGGGACCCACACCCGTCCCTGCTCAGCACACACAGATTCTGCCTTGTCCTCATCCTCCACCACCGAGTTGAGCTTTGTTCCTCCTCCTGTCATCCTCCAAATGGAGCCTCCCTCCCTTCCGCCTCCCTCGAACAATAGCAGGAGGGCCACCCTGAGTAAGGGCTGGGCTGTGTCCTCACCTCCCCGTCCTGCTCTAGGCACACTACCCTGCCAGCTGTGGCCACATGTCTCAGTGGGTCGACGATGGCGGCTACTACGACGGCATGAGTGTGGAGGCCCAGAGCAAGCACCTGGCCAAGCTCATCTCTAAGCGCTGTCCCAGCTGTCAGACCCCCATCGAGAAGAATGAAGGGTGTCTGCAGTAAGAATGGGGTGCTGTGGGCCCTGGGGAGTCAGCAGGCACAGGAGAGAGTAGAGGCCTGGTGGTAAGAAAGGGGTGGTAGGGCTTCTGAAAAGCTGAGCAACAAGGGCAGTTACTCAACTACCCCCTCTGGGCACCCTCCAGAGCGACGCCCTCAGCTCATGTTCCCCCGTGTTTAGTCTAGTGTGTGGGGGACTCAGAAGCCAGGGTGCTTTCAGTAGGAACTGGTCAGGTTAGGGCGTGGAGGGGCCAGGGACACCGTCCGTGTGCATCCAGGCCGCTGGCTTTCCTGGCGCGGCCCTGGCCAGAGGCAGGAGTCCTCTGACCAGATCGCTTCCTCCGTAGCATGACCTGCGCCAAATGCAACCATGGATTCTGCTGGCGCTGCCTCAAGTCCTGGAAGCCAAATCACAAAGACTATTACAACTGCTCTGCCATGGTAAGGGGCTGGGCAGCGAGGAGCGGGAGGCCCGAAGGCAGGCAGGAGGGGCCCTGAGCAGAGGGCTCTGTGTGGAGAGCAGCCTAACAATTGTTGGGACAGTGGCTCAGTGGGGAGAAGACAAGCCACCTAGGCCTGCCGTGCTGGAAGGTCTGTCCTGGGAGGTCCATGCATGGGGACCAGAGGCCCAGGGTGGGACTTCCACCCCCAGGTGGCTACAGAGGGCTGGGGTGGGCTGGGCATTCTCAGGGCAGCAGGGCAGAGCGGAGAGCAAGGACTGAGTCAGGATCTGGCTCTTCCAGTTAGTATGTGGCTTTGGGTCAGTTTACTTGTCCACTCGTCAGCATTCTCACCTGTAAAAGGGGGTAATAATGTGACCTACCACACAGATTCTGAGGATTATAGAGAAAATCTGGGCAAAGCGTGGAAAGGCCTCTGTGAATGGTAGCTAGTCTGATGAGCCCACGCTGTCCCAGCGAAGCACAGTAGCCCCCTATGTGTCTCATAGGTAAGCAAGGCAGCTCGCCAAGAGAAACGGTTCCAGGACTACAACGAGAGGTGTACTTTCCATCACCAGGCCCGGGTGAGGAGGGGGAGGGTGGGGAGAGGCAGGGAGGGGCCCAAGGTCTGAATCGATGGGTGCTGTTCTGAAGGGATGTGTGTGCATGCGCTCGCTGACCCGCCTTCCTCTGCACAGGAGTTTGCTGTGAACTTGTGGAACCGAGTATCTGCCATCCATGAGGTGCCCCCACCCAAATCCTTCACCTTCCTCAGCGACGCCTGCAGGGGACTTGAGCAGGCTAGAAAGGTTGGGGGGTGCAGGGTGGGGGAATGTGCCAAGGGGACTGGTGGGCTGGGCAGCTGTCTCTGACCGGTTTGGATGGAGGGAAGGAGGAGGGAGCAGGTGGGAGGCCTGACTTGGGCTCCCCTAGGTGCTGGCCTATGCCTGCGTGTACAGCTTCTACAACCAGGAAACGGAGCAAATGGACGTGGTGGAGCAGCAGACCGAGAACCTGGAGCTGCACACCAATGCCCTGCAGATCCTCCTGGGTGAGGCCTGCCCCTGCCTGCTCAGTCCTCTCTCCTGCCCCCCTCCCCCTGCCCCAGCTCCCCACCTTCACTCTGCCCCTTCGTCGTTCCTCATTCATGGCCTCATCACCACAGGCCTTTTAAAATTCTGCTGGAAAGGCATACAGTACAGGCTGTAAGTGCCTAAGGGCACAGGTCTTCACCTGACCTTTTATTTGATTACTAAAGGCCCGGTGCATGAAATTTGTGTGTGGGGGGAAGGCAAGGTCCGAATCAATGGGTGCTGTTCTGAAGGGATGTGTGTGCCCTCCCCCCCCCCCCAGCCTGGTCGTCCCTAACTGCCCCCAACTGCCCCCTCCCTGCCAGCCTGGTTGCTCCTAACTGCACCCCCCCCGGCCTAGTCACCCCTTACTCCCCCCCTGCTGGCCTGGTAACCCCCAATTGCCCCCCTCTGCAGGCCTGGTCACCCCTAACTGTCCCCCTCTGCTGGCCTGGTTGCCCCCAACTGTCCCCCCTGCCAGCCAAGTCGCCCTTCACTGCCCCCACTGCCAGCCTAATTGCCCCCAACTGCCCCCACTGCCAGCCTAATCGCCCCCAACTGCACCCCCCCCCCCCACTGGCCTGGTTGCCCCTAACTGCCCCCAACCCTGCTGGCCTAGTCGCCCCTTATGGCCCCCCCCCACCCCCACCCCCACCGGCCTGGTCACCCCACGCAGCCTGCTGTTCAGTCGTTTGGTCGTCCCTCACTAACCTCCCCTACCGGTCTGGTCATAGGCAGCCATCTTGTGAGGGTGTGAAGGTTAATTTGCATCTTGCCTCATTATTATATAGGATATCTGTCCCCATCACTAGAGCGTAAGCCTCTGGAGAATGGGTATCTAGAGCTGGGCCTGCTAGGTGTTGGTAGAACTGGTGGGTGTGCAGTAGGGGTTTGCTGGAGGAGGGGATGGAGGGAGGGAAGAAGGGAGGGAGCCCCTGCACCCTGCCCCCTCTGCAGAGGAGCTCCTGCTGCAGTGCAGAGACCTGGCCTCCGCCCTGCGTCTCCTGCGGGCCGACTGCCTCCACATGGGCCTGGAGCTGCTCCGGCGGATCCAGGAAAGGCTGCTCGCCATCCTGCAGCATTCCACCCAGGTAGGCCGCCCCGCCTGGTCCTCCCATGCCCAGCACCCAGAAGGAGACCTGGGGGTGTCCCAGCTCCTGGGCCAGCCTGCTGGCTGCTGTTGGACCCTGTCACTTAACCTCCTGGCATTTCTTACAAAATAAAGAAGTTAGGCCCTGACCGGTTTGGCTCAGTGGATGGAGCGTCGGCCTGCGGACTGAAGGGTCCCGGGTTCGATTCCGGTCAAGGGCATGTACCTTGGTTGCGGGCGCATCCCCAGTGGGGTGTGTGCAGGAGGCAGCTGATCGATGTTTCTCTCTCATCGATGTTTCTAGCTCTCTATCCCTCTCCCTTCCTCTCTGTAAAAAATCAATAAAATATAAATAAATAAATAATAAATAAATAAATACATAATAAATAATAAATAAATAAATGAGTTAGCCCAGATCCTTGCTCTGCAGAATCAGTTGGGGACCTTTTTCAGACATACTTCCCAGATGTGGATTCAGAATCCCAGGAGTGGGGGTCAAGGGGGTGGGGTCCACTGAGTAAGGGAGCTGAGTCTTTCCAGCTGTAATACGCTGACGTTGAGTCTGAACTAGGAGTCCCACTCTCAGGGAGCGTACAGACTGACAAGTCACAAGTAGGAAAGGCATGAGCATACACTGAGCTCCTGAAGCAAGGCCGGTGTGCTGACCTGTGTCCTGTGTCCCTGGAGACACCTCTGGTGCTGTGGTGAGGGAGGGAGAGCAGGTGGGAACGTGCTGCCAGGAGCATGGCGCCTAGTAGGCCCTCGGAGAAACGCTGGGCAGAGGCCCAGTGGCCTCTCCTCTCCTACTCCCCTGTCCACCGTCTCTGCCAGGACTTTCGGGTTGGTCTCCAGAGTCCATCGTTAGAGGCCCGGGAGGTGAAAGGGTCCAACGTGCCCAGTAGTCGGTGAGTATGGGCGGAGCCCCGGAGGGGGGTGGGATACGGCAGGCCTCCCCTGGGGCTGAGCAGCTCTCTCCCTGTTGATCTGTCCCCCCAGGCCCCGGGGCTCCTCGGAGCTGGAGACGGATGAGGAGGAAGGCGAAGACGACCTGCCCGAGTGGCAGCAGGACGAGTTCGATGAGGAGCTGGACAACGACACCTTCTCCTATGACGAGGAGTCCGAGAACCTGGACCGGGACGCTTTCTTCTTCGGCGATGAGGATGAGGATGAGGGCTATGACTGAGGGGCAGGATGCAGGGAGCTCCCGGAGCCGCCCAGAGCCGTGGGGCCAGGGGCCGGCAGTTCATCCCTGACCACTGTCCTGGGTGCTCGGCGGGGGCGGTTCCCAGCATCTGCAGCACCTTCTTCTGTTTACTGAATAAACTTTTTTCATATACTTCTCTGAAGCGGGCCCGTTCTAACTCCCCTGCTCCCCGCACACCCACCCCTCCTCTAGTTTTCTTTAGACAGGGTAGCCCAAAGCTGACCCTGTGACCTAGGCTGGTAACGGGAAATGAAGGTCCATGTGGCACAGGCTTGCCACTTGCCCCAGACCCAGCCCAGCATCAGAGGAGACGGGACGGCCTTCCCCTATGTTCCTGAATGTTCCTGGGAGGGGCCTGCGCATTAGGAGGGCCTCTTGGGGGCCTGCAGACTTTTACAGGTTTTCCCTGCATCTCAAAGTGAAGTGTGCTGGGGGGCGTGGGGGGAGGGGGGAGGACATTACTGAGGCCCCGCCCGCCCCACCCCACACACAGAAGTTAGAAGTGTAGGCATGCCTTTTAATTTGTACTGGGCTTTAGGCAGGACTGGTACAGAGCAGAGTCAGGGATCTGAAGAATTTAATGACGGGATGAAGTCAAGTGGTTGGGTCAAGGGAGGAAGCCACCTGCTCAAGAGGATTAGCTGCAAAGTATCGGTCCAGCATGACCTCCACCTCTCCCACTTCGTAGTCCCACACCTGGAACCGGCAGCCGTCTGCTGCTCCGCGGATCATGGCTGAGAGCACTGGGGGGCAGAGGCAGGTGAAGTGCCTCCCGCACTCCCTCCTCTGCCCTCTCCTGCCCAGCCCTTGTTGGGGACAGACACTGCTCAGAGCCCCCAAGAAAGGGAGCTGAGGGCTGGGTGCTCAGCTGGGGCGGGGGGAGTGGCCATCCAGGGCTCGGAGTGCTCACCTCGGCCAGACTTCAGGCGGGACAGGCACAGGATTCGCTTATTGAGGGCCACGGCCCGGCCCACCTCATAGCCTACACCCAAGGACGGCTGGGTCACTTCCGCCACAATCACTGGGAAGAAAACGAGACTGAGGCTCAGTATCTGGGCTTGTGAGAGAGAGATGGCGGGGGAAGGGGGAGGGGGAAGGTCAGGCGTGTCCAGGGAATTAACACCCCGAGGAGCGCACAGGGAGGAGCGGGCACTCACAGTCCGCCCGCTGCAGCAAGGCCAGGTCCCGCTCGTGGATGAACCTGTCACCCTCAGCAGGCTGTTCCCCTGTGGATGAGGGAAAGCTGGTCAGGGCCGCACCCTCATCTGGTCCTCTGCCCGCCCAGCCACCCCCACATCCTCCCTGCTCAGGGAGGGAGGGAGATAACTAGATGACCTCTGAGGGCCTGCCCAACACCAGAAGTCTATGAAAAGGAGGGAATGGAACAGCCACGAGAAAAAAAACAGCCCTCTGCAAGCTGGGATGTATGACACGGGCCAGATGAGTGATACAAATAAGATTAACCAGTTAACCGCCGCGATATTTTGAATTTAATTAAAAAGTTCCGCTTGCATCTATAGATGCTTATGGCATACGAATGGTTAAGCGAAGGACAGCTGGCTGTGGGCCAGAGTGATTGCAGGTGGAGAGGAGGAGGAAGAGCAGCCAGGTGGGGGAGATGGCAGGCAGGAGCAAGGACTGGTCCGCACAAGGAAAGGACGGAGGGAGACCAGACTAAAGCCTCATGGAGTGGCTCTCACGCTTTGGTAGGTTCCAGAATCAACTGAGAACTTGATAAAACTACAAAGACCCAGGTGTCAGTGGGCTCAGCTGCTTCATTCCCACCAAATTTGAGAACCACTGCCGGAATGCAAGGTGGCCTGTTGGGGGTGGTGGGAATCAAGGTAGAGGCAGCCTGGGGAAAGGGTACGGAGCTTGGCGTTCGGCTTGATTACATGTCCCGCGTTAGGACTGTAAGGCTCACAGCTACCTGCACCGGAGCAGAGTCCCTGGAGAACTTGCTCGAAAGAGCTTCTAAGGCTTCATCCCAACCACGGGGATCTGCATTTTGAACAAGCTCCTCAGATGACAGCTGAGCACACTAAGCCTGAGAACCACCAGGCAGGCGTGGACACACCCTGAGACCATGAACCATGAGCTTAGGGCCCCTCGTGCAGGCCCTTCCCAACAGTCCCGGCAATTTCGTCTTTTTAAAGAGGTCTCCCAGGACTGCATTAAGTCCCACCAATCCTGGCTCTGCTCCTGAGTAACACATCGCACTTCCTGATTTCAAGTTATATTATAAAGTAAAACAATCAAAACAGTATGGTATTGGCATAAAACCCAATGGAACAGAATCAAGGGCCCAGGAATAAAGCCACGCATGTACACTCAACCAACATTTGACAAGCGAGCCAAGAATACTCCGTGGAGAAAAGACTCTCTCTTCCGTAAACGGTGCTTGGGAAGCTGGGCATTCACATGTAACAGAATGAAACTCGACCCCTATTTTACACCACTCACAAAAAGTAACTCGAAATGGATTAAAGATGTAAATGTAAGACCAGAAATGATAAAACTCCTAGAAGAAAACATGGGAAAAAGCTCCTTGATTGGATCTTGGCAATGGTGTTTTGGATATGACACCTAAGGCACAAGCAACAAAATGAAAAATAAACAAGGGGGACCACGCCAAACTAAAAAGCTGCTTTCTGCACGGCAAAAGAAATAATCAACAAAACGAAAATACAACCTACAGAACGGGAGAAAATATCTGCAAACCATGTACTGACAAGGGTTAATATCCAAAATACAGGGTGGGGCAAACGTAGGTTCACAGTTGTGAGTACGTGAAACACAGCTATTCTTATATTATTATTATGTTATTTTCCATATAAACAACTGTAAATGTACTCCCCCCCCCACTTTTATTAAAAACAAAACAAAACCTCATACAACTCAGCAGCAAGAAAACAAATAATCCAATTAAAAACTGTCAAAGGACCTGAAAAGACATTTTATCAAAGAAGATGCATGAATGGCCAACAGAGACATGAAAAGGTGTTCAACATCACTAGTCATTAGGGACAAGCGAATCAAAACCACAATGAGCCCCAGCCAGTTTGACTCAGTGCATAGAGAGGAGCCCTTCAGGCTGAAGGGTCCCAGGTTTGATTCTGGTCAAGGGCACATGCCCGGGTTACAGGGGGGCGCGTGCAGGAGGCAGCCGATCAATGATTCTCATCTCTCTCTCCCTCTCCCTTCCTCTCTGAAATCAATAAAAAAATATTTTTAAATAAGAACGCTATTTCCTACCTGGTTTTGCTCAGTAGATAGAGCATCAGCCTGTGGACTGAAGGGCCCTGGGTTCGATTCCAGTCAAGGGCACATGCCCGGGTTGCAGGCTCAACCCCCAGTTGGGGGAGTGCAAGAGGCAGCCGATCAATGATTCTCTCTCATCATTGATGTTTCTATATCTATCTCCCTCTCCCTTCCTCTCTGAAATCAATAAAAATATATATATTTTAAAAACAAACAAACACAAAAACACAATGAGCCCTGGGCCTATAGCTCAGTTGGTGAGAATGTCGTTCCAATATGCTAAGGTTGCAGGTTTGATCCCCAGTCAGGGCACATACAAGAATCAACCAATGAATGCATAAATAAGTGGAACAACAAATCGATGTTTCTCTCTCCCATCCCCTTTCTCTAAAATCCATAAACAAAATTTAAAAAATAATAAATCAATAAAAAATATTAAAAAACCCACAGTGAGATACCAATTCACATCTGTTGGAACAGCTATCATAAAAAAAGACAAGAAATAACAAATGCTGACAAGGATGTGGAGAAAAGGGAACGGTTGTGCTCTGTTGGTAGGAATATAAATTTCCACTATGGAGAACAACAGTATGGAGGTTCCTCAAAAAAATGAAAAATATAACTGCCACCCAGCAGGCGTGGCTCAGTGGTTGAGTGTAGACCTATGAACCAGGAGGTCACGGTTTGCTTCCTGGTCAGGGCATATGCCTACCTTGTGGGCTCAATCCCCAGTGTGGAGTGTGCAGGAGGCAGCCAATTCTCACATCACTGATGTTTCTCTCCTCCCTTCCTCTGTGAAATCAACAAAAAGATGTTAAAAACATAAAAAATAGAACTACTACCCTAACCGGTTTGACTCAGTGGATAGAGCGTCGGCCTGCGGATTGAAGGGTCCCAGGTTCGATTCCGGTCAAGGGCAGGTACCTTGGTTGCGGGCGCATGCCCAGTAAGGGGTGTGCAGGAGGCAGCTGACTGATGTTTCTCTCTCATTGTTTTTAACTCTCTATCCCTCTCCCTTCCTCTCTGTAAAAAAATCAATAAAATATATTTTTAAAAAATAGAACTACCATACGACCCAGCAATCCCACTTTGGGGAATATAACTGAAGGAAATGAAAACACTGTTGGAGTGATGTTCGAAGCATCACCCACAATAGCCAAGACAGGGGAAATAAGTGTCTACAGGTGGATGAATAAAGAAGTTGTGGTGTATAGCTACAATGGAATATCACTCCGCCATGAGAAAGAAGGAAAGCGCCACTTGGAAAAACACGGAAGGACTTTGAGGGCACTATGCTAAGTGAAAAAAGTCAGACAGAGTGTATGATCTCATATGTAGAATCTTAGCGCGAGCGCACGCGCCCCGGCCTCCCCCCCCCCCCACACACACACCACCACCAACACCACCACCACCACCACCAACAAAAACAACAACAACAAAACAGAAAAACTGAAACTCCTAGCAAAAAAGATCGGATTTGTGGTTACCAGAGGTGGGGGACAGGAGATGGGGAAATTGGATAAAGGTGGTCAAAAGGTACCAACTTCCGGTTATAAGATACGTTCTAGGGCTGTAATGTACATAACGACCACAGTATGGTTTTTTCAAATTTGTTAAGAGAGATCCTACGAGTTCTTATCACAAGGAAAGGAATTTTTTCACGAGGTGACTGATGGTAACTAAACTTTTGTGCTAATCCTTTCACGCTGTATCAGTGGCAGGCCCAGAAATCAGGATTTTTAAAAGATTCCCAGGTGATTCTAATGTGCAGCCAAGGTTGAGAACCACTGCTCTATATGAAAGTCGAGCCAATAAACTGTCCCCCTTAGACCTACACGGTGCTCTATGTCAATTACCGCCCCGTAAAGCTGGGTAGAAGGAAAAAGACCCGGCGGCCCCGAGCAGAACACGCAAGTCCCAGCCGGACCGCAGGGGAGGGCGACAGTGGAGGCGGAGCGCGGGGTCTGCGGGGTCTAAGGGCTGGCACCTGGGGCGGGGGCGCAGGAAGGAGGATGAGCGTGGTCTCAGGTCGGGGAGAAGGTATCAGCGGGACGTGGAAACCCAAGCAGCCCCGCCTGCGCCCCCTCTGCCCCCCCTCGCACCCCCGCCCCAGCTTCCCTGGAAAGCGCTGGAGAAAGTGCTCCAAGAAGGAGCTAAAGGCCCCGGTCATGAGTGAGCGCGGAGGCTGGGCGCGCACCGCAGCTGCGTGCGGACAGCGCGGTCTGAGTCCCGCTCCCACGGCTGGCGGCGGAGTGGCGAGCGGCCACCGCCCCGCGAGGGCAGTTTCGGTCAAGGGGCGCGGCCGTCCCCTCCCCCCCGCCCCCCCGGGTCCCGGTGCCCCCCGCGCCGCGCCTCACCCTGAGCGCCCAGCCCCGCGTCCAACACGTGCTCGTTGAGCACCCTCCCGGGACACGATCCGCTCGTACAGCTCCGGGTCCTCGCGTCCGCCCCGGACGCTCCCGCAGAAGTACAGGGCCCCACGGCCCGGCGCGGCCGGCTGCTCCTGCTGCCCCCGCTGCTCCTGCTGCCCCCGCTGCTCCTGCTGCCCCCGCTGCTCCGGCGCCCCGCTCTCCTGTGCGCCCGCCGCCGCCGCCATCCCCGCCGCCACTCACCTTCCCACGCCACGGGGCCTTAGCCCGCGGCCATTTGACCCGGCCGGGGCCCTGCCAAGTGTCCACACCTGTGAGATGGGGCGGAGTTAGAGGATGAGTGACCACACCCATGCGTGGGGAACGCACTGCCTCCTGGACTTCTTACCTCTAACTTGTCCCCAGGACCCCTCGGTCCTCCCCACCTCACCCACTTGGCTCCCCGCTGCCCCCCAGTCTTCCCCATCTCAGCCAAAGGCAACTCCATCCTCCGAGCTTCTCAGGCCCCAAACCTTAGCGTTATCCCCGGCTCTTCTCTCTCAAATGCACCGGCAACACCTGTCGGCTCTCCCTTGTGAAGATTTCCAGATTCTGATACCCACCCACCACCCCAGTGCAGCCATGCTCACCCAAACCTCCCTTACCTCCCTCAGCTGGCTCCTCGCCGGCTCCCCACTTCCCTGCCACAGTCAGGTCTCCACTCAGCAGCCAGACTGGCCCTGGGAGCACATTAGTTGGGTCATGACCCTCTGCTCAAACCCTCCAATGGCTCCCTTCTCACTTAGGGTAAAAACCAAAATCCCGCCCAGGTGGCGAGGCTCGGTGGTTGAGCAACGACTTATGAACCAAGAGGTCACGGTCATGGGCTTGATCCCAGTGTGGGGTGTGCAGGAGGCAGCCGATCCGTGATTCTCTCTCATCACTGATGTTTCTCCCTCTCTCTCTTCCTCTCTGAATTCAATAAACATATATTTAAAAACAAACAAAAACACCAAAACCCCACAGTGGCCCACCAGGCCCACATGATCGGTGACTCTCTGACCTCTGTAGCCCCGGCCCAAATACCCTCACTGACCTTTCTGCAGCCAGGCTGCTCCCTGCTGCTCCTCAAGCTGGCCTGGAGCCTTTCCATTTCCTGCTCCTTGGGACCCTTTGTCCAGATGTCCCCTTTGTCCCTGGGCCACTCCCTCATCTCCTCCAAGCCTCGGTTTACAGGTCACCTTCCCTGACCACCCTCTCCAATAGGACAGCCTCCCGTCCCCAGTATTCTCTAGCTTCTTTCCCTGACTTGCCTTTTCTCATGTACCATGTCATTTATTAATTTTGTTGTATATCTTTCTACACCTGGTAGAAGTAAGTCCCAGGAAGGCAGGACTTTTTATCTGTTTGGTTCACTGCTGTATCCCCAGCTTCTAATTTTGTGCCTGGAACATAGGAAGCTTTCATATTGTCGAGTGAAAGAGTGGAGTAAATAAGTTACATTTGGCAGCACTTTGTAATCTGCTCAATCCTAAGAAGCTGGTAGAAGTAGGATCTTCAGGGAGACAGGCAAACACACCATTGCTCACCGGTAATAATAATGATTTCCCCCTCGTTTTATTATAAAAATAACACAAATATAGGACAGAAAATTCAAATGGAACAAAGGGCATGCAATGGGAAGTGAGGCCTGCGACCCCAGTCTCATTCCCCAGAGGGGAGCACCCTTGGAGTTTCTTCTGAATGATAATGATTAAAATATCAAAGCATAGGGTCCCAGAGCAGGCGTAAAAATAAGAATGTTTTCAACATAATAATAATAATGTTTTAGCCTGGCAGGCATGGCTCAGTGGTTGAGTGTTGACCTATGAACCAGGAGATCACGGTTCGATTCCCGGTTGGGGCACATGCCCGGGTTGCCGGCTCGATCCCCAGTGTGGGGTGTGCAAGAGGCAGCCGATCAATGACTCTCTCTCATCATTAATGTTTCTCTCTCTCTCTCTCTCTCTCTCTCTCTCTCTTTCTCACCCTTCCTCTCTGACATCAATAAAAATATATTTTTAAAAATAAAAAATAAATAAAATAACAAAAAATAATGTTTTAAAATACAAAGACACCAAGAGAAGGCGGAGAGATTTCAGGATATCTCTGTCCACTCCTGGGCACAGCCACAGATACACAAACCCTGGGACAAAAGTGTCCCCACCAGCACCCTCACACATGACCTTCAGGGAGGAAGCCGCATGTGCCAGATGACTTGATGGGCCACCTCCTTCACCTTCATTAGGTGATGGGCTGGGGAACCAAGGGCGGTGGGCAGTCTAGTGAGGCAGCATGATGGGGGGGGGGGGGGGGGCAGGGGGGGGAGGAGTATCTCCAGATGACAGGAGGCCAGAATCGAGTCCCAGTTCAGTTAGCTCAGTTACGAATTAGCTCTGTGACCTGGGTCAGGTGCCCTAAGCCCTCTGAGTCTGTTTCCTCATCTGTAAAATTGGTGACAAATGTTACCCTGCCTTACTCAGCTGGTTTATGAAGGCACTTTACAAACACAAAGTGCTATGCAACCGTAAGTCATCGTTCAAGACAACAAAATTGTTTTCATTATGGAAAATGTCAAGTGCACATTAACAGAGAGAGTATCAGAAGAGTACTTGTCGTATGAGCCCATCCTATATCATAAAACCCTAATATGCAAATCGACCAAACGGCAGAACAACCGGTTGCTATGACACGCACTGGCCACCAGGGGGCAGATGCTCAACGCAGGAGCTGCCCCCTGGTGGTCAGTGCGCTCCCACAGGGGGAGCGCCACTCAGCCAGAAGCCGGGCTTGCTGCTCCTTAGCGCTGCCTTGGAGGTAGGAGTGCTCGCCAGCCATGAGCCGGGCGTCTGGCTGAGCCGCACTCCCCCTGTAGGAGCGCACTGACCACCAGGGGTGGACATCCCTCAAGGGTTCCTGGACTGCAAGAGGATGCAGGCTGGGCTAAGCACCCCCCCCCCCCCAGTGCATTAATGTCATGCACCGGGCCTCTAGTTTAGTGTAAATGTCCAGAAAAGACATATGTATTTAGAGAGGCAGAAAGCAGACCAGTACCAGCTGGGGTGGGAATGGGCATTGACTAGTGGGCTCAATGAAACGTTCTAAGCATGATGGAAATGTTCTAAAGCTGGATTGTAGTGATGATTGCACAACTCTAGAAATTTACAGAATGTCATTACATTGTATACTTACAGCTGGTGAATTTTATCAATATGTAGATTATACCCCAGAAAGCTGTTTTTAAAGAAGCAAAAATAAAGCATGGAAAATAATCAATAGTATAATAAGATTCAATTATAAATTTATGGCCAATCTTGTTTCACCTACACCCATATCCGTTTACAAGATTTTTTGTTGTTAACCCTCAACTGAGGATATTTTTTCCACTGACTTTTAGAGAGAGTGGAAGGGAGGGGTAGAGACAGAGAGAGAAACACACGGTGTGAGAGAGACGCATCGATTAGTTGCCTCCTGCACCCACCTGACCCTGGATCGAGCCTGCAACCCAGGTATGTGCTCTTGACCGAAATCAAACCCGAGACCCTTCAGTCCTTAGGCCAACGCTCTAACCACTGAACAACCAGCGAGGGCTCCATTAACAAGATTTTAAAAAAATGTTTTATTTATGATTTTAATAGAGGAAGGGAGAGAGAAAGAGAGAGACATCAATTGGTTGTTCCCCTTTATTCATTGGTTGCTGCTTGTATGTGCCCTGACTGGGGATTGAACCCACAACCTTGGCATATTGGGATGATCGATGCTCTAACCAACTGAGCACCCGGCCAGGGCCCTTAACAAGAGCTTTTAACGTCATCAAATATCCATGGGTGTTCAAATCTCCAGTTGTTTAGAAATGTTAGAAATGTTTGCTTACAATTTATTTGTTTAAAAGCAGGAGTCACATGAAGTGCACATATTGTGATGGGTGGACATGTCTTTTGAGTCTGTTTTAACCGACATGTCCTGCGGCATAACCTCTCCTCTCCCCTCATTTGTCCTGCAGTTTCCCCCAGTCTGGAGGGGGCTGATTATATGACCCTGTGGTGTCATTTAAAGTGCTCCTCTGTCCTTTCGACTGAAGTTGGACCTAGAGGTTTGACCAGGTTCAGGTGCGATATTGGGCAAGACTGCTTCACAGGTGGTGGCGTGCACTGCCCTCAGGGGGCACAGTGTCTTTTTTGATAGCAACTCAATGCCTAGATCCATCCATCATTCATTCAGGGGACATAACAATAAAAATATTTTTATTATAAGGTAAAACCCACCAGCTGAAAACCACTATAAAGCAAATACATTATGAGACAAATGCTCTTGCAATCACCACTTGTATTAAGAAACAGATCTTCAGCCACCCAGAGGTTTCCATCTGTGCCATCTCAACCACAGTCCCCTTGCTCCCTCCAAAAGTCACCACTGTGCTTACTTTTATTGTAAGGATAAACATGGACACACATTGCCCGGCCTGTGTGGCTCAGTGGTTGACCATCGACCTTTGATTCCCAGTCAGGGCACATGCCCATTTTGTGTGCTCGATTCCGGTGGGAGGCGTGCAGGAGGCAGTGGAGCAATGATTCTCTCTCATCATTGATGTGTCTGTCTCTCTCTCCCTCTCCCTACCTCTCTCTGAAATAAATAAAAACATATTTTAAAAAAATAGACACAGCCCTAGCCAGTTTGGCTCAGTGGATTGGAACGTCAGACCATGTACTGAAGGGTCGTGGGTTTGATTTTGGTCAAGGGCATGGACCTGTGTTGCAGGTTCAATTCCCTGTCCCAGTCCGGGCACGTGTGGGAGGCAACCAATCGATGTGTCTCTCTCACATCGATGTTTCTCTCTCTCTCTCCCACCCTGCCTCCCTCCCTCCCTCTCTCCCTTCCACTCTCTAAAAGAAAAAAATCAGTGGGAAAATATTCTCGGATGAGGATTAACAGCAACAATAAAAAAAGAAGTTTTTTAAAAATGGACACAAATCAACTTCCTTATGCTTCTTTATAACCCAAATGTGCATCTCTGCACATATGGTTTAACCTTACTCATGTTTTAATATGTCTTTTAACAGTGTTGAGGAGACATCTTTAAAAATATGTTTTTATTGAGAGAGAAACATCCATGTGAGAGAGAAACATCCATGGCTCCCTCCTGCTCACCCTCTAATGGGGATCGAGCCCTAACCTGGGCTTGTGACCTGACCAGGAATCGACCTGGTCACCTTTTGGTGCAGGAGACGACACTCAACCACCTGAGCCACACCCGCCGGGCCGGGGACACATCTTCAAAAGCAATCTTTTGTGTAGGATACTCGGTAGGCACTAAAGGAGCTGTAACAAGGAGGAAGGAGCGTCTGAGGCTCTAGCCTCCGTCTGGCTTTGGGAAGGGCCAGCCTTAGCTCAGGAATGGGAGAATCAAATTATGTCAGGCAGCGACGTGCAGAGGGCCGAGCGACGCAAAGAAGGCAGAACTCCAGCAGGCGGAGGGCCCTCCCAGTTTATCCTCACACGCTGTCTGCTGCACGCCCAGACCAAGCATCTGCTTCTGGCCACGAAGGAGGAGCAGGGACCAGATGTACCCTCCTGTGTTTTTGTTAGTTTGTTTCTTTCTCATTTATGTTGCAGAGGAAATAGAGATGACAATCTCTGCCTGAATATATACTAGAGGCCCGGTGCACGAGGTTCATGCACTGGGGGGCTGGGGGGCTCTTCAGTCCGGCCTGTGCCCTCTCGCAGTCTGGGACCCCTCACTCCTTACTGCCCGCCTGCAGCGGAGACAGGAGAGGCTCCCGCCACCACCACTGTGCTTACCAGCCATGAGCCCCGCTTCTGACTGAGCAGTGCTCCCATAGGCCAGGAGCCGGGCTCCCTGCTCCTTAGCACTGCCACCACCCGGCTTCTGGCTGAGTAGCACTTCCCCTGTGGGAGTGCACTGACCACCATGGGGCAGCTCCTGCATTGAGCGCCTGCCCCCTGGTGGTCAGTGTGCATCATAGCGACCGGTTGTTCTGCTGTTCGGTCGATTTGCATATTAGGCTTTTATTATATAGGATACCCACCTTACGTGGGTATATTCTTAGTCCGATTTCCTCCCCACCCCAGCTGCTAGGGTGTTTCCTTGCTAGTGACACTATTTCTGATGGAAATTTTGTGAAAGGGGAAACATCTCAGCTCCTAGGTCGTTCTTCTCTGTCAGCATCTGTAGAGATCAAAACAGAGCCTTTGTGCTCCATTTCAGACTTTCCTGTGATAATTATTAATTTAAAAATTTATTACAAAATATGTCAAGTGTGAGAAAACTATGGAGAATAGTATACCAAATATCCTTGTATCTGCTTCCCAGGTTTATAAAATCTTAAAATTTTGTTATACCTACTTCAGATCTATCTACATATATTAGAATATCTATTATAAATATACTAGAGGCCAAGTGCATGAAATTCGTGCACTGGTAGGGTCCCTAGTGGTTGCAGGCTGCTGGCTGCTGGCTGCCAGCGGGTACTCCCTCCCTTCCCCTGGCCAGCCCTGCCCCCTGGTCAAACTCCTGGACAACTCCTGGTCGAGGGGACAATCTGCATACTATGCTTTTATTATATAGGATTATCTATGAGTACATGTATTATCTAGTTTGCATATAATAGTATGAATATAATATCTATGTATAATAGATATCCATGTATATAATAGATCATATAGTACCTGAAATAGATATAATAGATACACTATAACAGATAATATACTATCTGTATATGATAGTCTATACACACATATACTAGTACATTAGATCAAGCTTGTTATATTTTTATTTTTCAAATCTTCTATATCCTTATTGTTTTTAGGGGATGCCCATTTTTATCAATTACTGAGGTAATTTTGTTAAAATCTCCCTTTGACAGTAGATTTTAAAATTTTTTCCTTGTAATTTTACCTATTTTTATTTATATTTTGAGACTGCCATTGAGTACAAGCTTAGAACTGTTATGTGTTCTTGGTGGTATACTTTCTATCCTTATTATGTGATTCACTTTTTTTTCTAATAAATTCCTTTGGACTTACATGTTTTTACATCTTTAGTTTCAGCCTTTCTATAATATGAGTGTGTCTTTAATAAGCAGCTTATTATACCTGCATTTTTGTAGTTGTTAATCCTCACCCAAGAATATTTTCCCATTGATTTTTAGAGAGAGTGTTTGTGGGAAGACAGAGAGAGAGAATGTGAGAGAGACACATCGGTTGCCTCTGTCTGCAACCAACGTACATGCCCTTGACTGGAATCGAACCTGAGACCCTTCAGTCTGTGGGCTGGTGCTCTATCCACTGAGCCAAACTGGCTATGGCTTATTACACCTGCATTTTTAAAAAGCGGATGCTCTATTAATCAATGAATTTTATCCATTTACATTTGTGATTAATTCCACACTTGGATTTTTTCCTATTATCCTCTTTTGTGCTATACCTTTACCATGGTTTTTCCTTGCTCCTTTTTTTGTTTCTCAGCTTTTTCTTATGTGGATTTTAAAAAATTGAGATATAGTTGACATATAACATTGTATCGGTTTTAGCTGTACAACATAATGACTGGGTATTTGCATATATTGCAGAATGATCACCACAATAAGTCTAGTTAACATCCATCACCACATGTAGTTACACATTATTTTTTCTTGTGATGAGAACTTTTAAGATTTACTCTCTTAGCAACTTTCAAATAAATAACATAGTATTATTACTATAGTCACCACACTGTACACCCCAGGACTGCTTACTTTATAACTAGAAGTTTACTACCTTTTGACCACATTCACCCATTTCACCCACCCCAACCCCCTGCCTCTGGCAACCACCAACCCATTCTCTGTATCATGAATTTGTTGTTTCTAGAATCCAAGTATAAGTGATATGATACAGTATTTGTTTTTCTGTGTCTGATTTACTTCACTTGGCACAATGCCCTTAAGGTCCCTCCATGTTGTCTCAACTGGCAAGATATTCTTCTTTTATTGGCCGAATAATATATTTTCTTTGCCCATTCATCCGTCAATGAACACGAAGGTTATCTTCACATTTTGGCTATTGCAGACAATGCTGCCATGAACATGGGGGTGCACATATCTTCTCAGGACAGTGACTTCATTTCCTCTGGATAACTGTCCAGATGAGGTATCGCTGGGCCATATAATAGTTCTATTGTAATTCTGAAGGGATCTCCATGCTGTTTTCCATTACACTAATGGCTACACTAATTGGCAGTCCTACCCACAGTGCACCAGGGCTCCCTTTTCTCTGCATCCTCGCTGACACTTGTTCTGTGTTTGCTGGTAGCCATTCTGACAGGTGGGAGGTGATACCTCACTGTGGTTCTGATGTGCACTTCCCAGATGATCAGTGATGTTGAGCATCTTTTCCTGAGCCTGTTGGTCATTTGTATGTCTTCTTTGGAAAAATGTCTATTTCAGACCCTCTGTTCTTTTTATTTATTTATTTTTATCCTCGCCTGAGGATATGTTTATGGATTTTAGAGAGGGAAAGAAAGAGAGAGAGAAACATCGATGTGAGAGAGAAACATCGATCGGTTGCCTCCTGTACACACCCAGCCAGGGATCAAACCCAAAGCCTAGGTATGTGCCCTGACCAGGAATTTAACCCCCAAACTTTTGGTGCATGGGACAATGCTCCAACCCACTGAGCCACCGGGCCAGGCCCCGCTGCTCATTTTGATGTTGTGAGTCTTGCTGTAAACCTTCCCATGTTTAATAACCAAAATCCTGGCCGGAGTACATGAAACAATGGCGTCTGAACATTGGCCATCAGCAGCCCCGGACAGTAATCCTGGGAACCCTGAAAACAAGCCAGGTGAGTTCTGCCTGGCCCCGCGTGTGGCCTGCGGGGTGTCCGGGCTGCAGGCAGGAGGAACGCAGGCTGAGCCTGGCTGTCTCCTCGAGCTGAGGAGGGGGAGTGGGGGGTCCTGGGAGGCCAAGGCAGCTAGTCTGCAGGACAGAGCCCAGGACAGGAGGGAAAGCGCTGGAATCTCCAGAGGGTTTCCCGTGACAGTCAGCTGAGGCCTGATCAGCACACAGGTGTGAGCAAACTCTCCAAAGTGGGGAAAGAACCATCTAAAACTGTGGTTCTCAACCTGGGCTGCACATTAGAATCACCTGGGAATCTTTTTAAAATCCTGATTTCTGGGCCCCATCCTCTGGAAATTCTGTTTCTTTGTTACTAATGTTGTGGCCCCACCCCATAACAAAGAAACAGAATTTCCGGAGGACAAGGCCCAGAAATCAGGATTTTAAAAAGATTCCCAGGTGATTCTAATGTGCAGCCCAGGTTGAGAACCACTGATCTAAAAGGAGCAGAGCTGACAGCCTCGGAGCTCACTCAAGCATGGGAATAGTGACCATTCCCTCCAGCTGACGTGGGAGCCCTCGCCATCCACGGGGCGTTGGGTAAACTATACCGGGGCGTTTGCTTCAGGGGTTGGGGAAATTAGCCTTAGATTAGAGCAGCCGTGGGCAAATTACGGCCCGCGGGCCGAATCCGGCCCGTTTGAAATGAATAAAACTAAAAAAAAAAAAAGACCGCACCCTTTTATGTAATGATGTTTACTTTGAATTTATATTAGTTCACACAAACACTCCATCCATGCTTTTGTTCCGGCCCTCCGGTCCAGTTTAAGAACCCATTGTGGCCCTCGAGTCAAAAAGTTTGCCCACCCCTGGGTTAGAGGCTGCTCTGGTCCCACCTGACAAACACTTAAAAAGTTAGTCTTGGAAAGATCAAACTATTTGTAAGTAAATAAACTGCATCCCAGAATAGAACTCAAGAGTATTTACTAAAATAGAAAAATATCCAGGGTCCAGCAAAGTAAAATTCACAGTATTTGGCATCCAACAAAAATTTACAGTTTGGAAAGGAGCAGGAAAATATGACCCAGAGTGAGAAGAAAAATTAAAACTAATGCAGAGCCCGGCCGGCATGGCTCGGTGGTTGATTCCCAGTCAGGGCATGGTCAGGGCACATGCCTGGGGTACAGGCTCGCTCCCCAGCGGGGGGGCGTGCAGGAGGCGGCGGATCCATGGTTCTCTCTCATCATTGATGTTTCTTCTCTGCGCCCCCCTTCCTCTCTGAGATCAATAAAAATATTTTTAAAAACGAATGCAGAAATTACTCAGATAATAAAATTAGTAAAAAAAGTGCATGAAAAGAGTTGTTATAATTACTCCATATGTTGAAGAAGTTAGAAGAAAAACTGAAGATTTCAAAATGGAAGATTTTAAAAGACCCAGATTGAACTTCTAGAGATGTAAGCTCCAATGAAAATACAGGGGATGAGGTTATTACCAGATCAGGCACCGGAAAAGAAGAGATTAATAAACTTGAATACAGAGCAATAGAAACTATCAGAAACGAACACAGTGAGTAAAAAGACAGGGCAGGGGAGAAAACATGAACAGAGCATAAACGAGACAACTTCAAGCAACCTGACAGCCAGGGCAATGCGAGTCCATGAAGGAAAGCAGACGTCAGAATAAACATTTGAATAAAGAATGACTGGGGGGAAAAAAGAAATAATGGCTGAAAATGTTTCAAACTTGATGAAAACTGCACATCCACAGATACAATAAGCTCAACAAACCCCAAGCACAGGAAAAATGAATCAAATTACAGCAAGACACTCCTAATGAAATAGCTTAAAACCAGTGATTAAGAGAAAACCTGAAAAGTAGTCAGAAGAGAAAAAGACACATTACACAGAGAGAACCAAAGATAAGGGCAATTGCGGATTTCTCATCAGAAACAATGCAAGCCAGAAGACAGTAGGGCAACACTTTTAAGTCCTGAAACAAATGGTCAACCTAGAGTTCTAACCCAATACTCAGATCAGACCGGGCCTTATTGCTGCTCAGAATTCTTCAGTGATTTCCGGTCGGAAGGTCTGATGGCCGTGGGCACTGACTCTGAGACAGAGGTGACGGTGCAGCAGGCTTACAGGTAAGTGCTCCGAGGACCGGCATCTACGCAGGAGTGAAGAAAGCAGCGCTGGGCGGAGGAAGCGGAGCTTCGATGCAGTCTCAACAGAAGTCTCAGCGGACCCTCTCGGGAGTTTTGAAATGGATGTCCCTCCAGAGCTGTCCCGAGCTGAGGAAAGGGTGGAGGCCTTTGCACTCACAGGCTGATCGGTGATCAGGTCTGGGACACCCCAGGGAGGGCGCATGGTCTTGGATGAAGCATCTTCCTAAGCCAGTGGTTCTCAACCTTCCTCATGCCGGGACCCTTTAATACAGTTCCTCATGTTGTGGTGACCCCCAACCATAAAATTATTTTCGTTGCTACTTCGTAACTGTAATGTTGCTACTGTTATGAATCGTCATGTAAATATCTGATATGCAGGCTGTATTTTCATTGTTACAAATTGAACATAATTAAAGCATAGTGATTAATCACAAAAACAATATGTAATTATATATGTGTTTTCTGATGGTCTTAGGCGACCCCTGTGAAAGGGTCGTTCGACCCCCAAAGGGGTCGTGACCCACAGGTTGAGAACCGCTGTCCTAGGCCAAGGGACCTTCCCAGAGAGGGAACCAGCCTGGGAATGGCGACCTGGACTCAGAAGGGGCCTCTGGATGACACCACACCACCCACTACACTTTCAAAAACCACGTGGAGAAAATCCAGTCTTGGCACCGCACAAAAGGCCCTTCGTGGTCTTGCACCTGCCTCCCCTGCCCCTCAGGCTCTCCCCCAGCCGGAAGTCTCTCCCACCCTCCGCCCTGGCCCCTTCTAATCCTTCAGATGACAGTGGAATGCACCTCCTCTGAGATGCCTCCTCTGACCCGTCTTGCAGACTCAATGGCACTTCCTGCCAGCAGAGTGGCCAGGAGCATGGACTCTGGAGCCGGGGTTTGGATCCCAGCTCTGCCACTTGCTAGCTGTGCAGCCTAAGGCAAGTGCTCAAAGCTCTGTACCTTAGTTTCTTCATCTATAAAATGGGCACAGCATCAGTACTGCTACCTCATAGGGCTGTTATGAGAATTAAATGAATTAATATGTGTACAGTCAGCATAGTGGCGGGAGTAAATAGTTGCTGCTATTGGTGGTGGTGGTGTTGCTGTTGAAGGCGCTCAGTATGCATTTATCAGAGGCATGAGGACGGAAGGATCTGAGAGAGACAATGTGCAAAGCGTGTTCAGGGAATGCTGAGCAACCCAATCTGTCAGAAGGACAGCCGTCGCCTCTGTGGGGCCCTGGGGGGGAGGGGGAATGTTTCATGTCTCAGTGAAGAGTGTGCATTAATTTGGTGAGCAGTCAGAGACGATGGCGGAGTCTGTCAGCAGATGGGAGAAAGGGCCAAAGAGAGAGCGAGCCAGGGTGAGCCAGGAGGTAAGGTGCACATGTGGTGAGGTGAGTTATAGGTGAGGGATGGGTAGAAGGAAGGGGGTGGGGAGTATGGCCGGGGAGGGGAAGTGAGCTTAGAGGAAAGTCACATGAGCTATGGAGGATGGAGTGAGGGAATGGGCTGAGGCTGAAGGGGACAGGCGGGGAGTGAGAGGGACAGGCTGGAGCGCAGAGGTAAAGGCTGATGGAGACAGGTGAGGCGTCTGGGACAGGTGAGGAGTGAGCGGGCCCTGCTGCGGGATGGGGATCAAGTGAACGGTTGAGACCCGTGAGGAGAGCCTAAGAGCCAGAGCAGGACCACGCGCCGAGAGCCCCGCGCTGCCGGAGAGGAGAGCGCGGAGCAGAATGTGATGTCAGAGAAAGGGCGGTGATGTCAGAGCCGGGGCGGTGGGGCGGTGATGTCAGGGCTGGTGCTGATGCTGGCGGCGCAGTGCATTGTGGGCAGCTCCCCGCTCTGCCGCTGCCACCGCTGTCGCCCGAGGAGGATCGGGGCCGGCCGGGCCGGGATGGTCCCGGTCCGGAGGCCGCCGCCGCCGCCGCCGCTGCCGCCGCCGCCGCGGGAGGGAGCGGGCCGCCCAGCGCCGCACTGAGCCGCCCCCGCCCCCACCCCGCCCCGGCCCCGGGGGATGCGCCGCCCCAAGCCGCTGCCTCCGCCGCCGCAGCCTCAGCCGCAGCGGGGACAGAGCAGGTGAGGCCGGCGGGCCGGGCGGGGGTCGGGGCGGGGGCTCCTTCTGTGCACTCGCGGGCCTCGGGCCTGGCTCCCCTCCCAGCGCAGCCTTCCCAGCGCCCCCTCCCTGCGCCGTCTCCGCCCGCCCGAGCTGGGACGCTGGCCTACACCGCCTGGGCCGCATCCGAGGCCTGGACCGGCTCCCTGCCCCCGGCCCCCGACCACCCTCTCCTGCCCACCGGCCAGGGCTCTGCTCCTCACTGCGACCCTCTGTCCCCGTCTCTATGGCTTCATCTGTCCCCCTGGCCAGTCGCTCCGAGCTGCCTCCATAAGCTCTCTCCCTTGTCCTGCCCTCCACTCCTGCCACCGGCCTCCTTACCAACTTCCTCACCCCTTCAGCAGCGCCCGGAACCCCTCGCAGGGTCGGGTGGCTTCTGCTCCCGCCATCATGCCCTCTCACGTCTCTATGTTACCCAGCCCCCTCCTCTGTCCTGTCACTCCTGGTCCCTTCCGTTCCCCTCTGTCCCTCCCACACATCTTCTCACCTATTTCCATCAGCCCTCACTGGTCTCCGCTACCTCTCCTGTGGCTCCCGGATTCCCACACATGCTTGGCGCGCACCTTGCGTAGCCACACAGCAACACCTACATTCACGTACCACGAGCTCCCAACCCAGACCCCGCGCTCCCTCCCCAGCCCCACACTCTCAGACATGCGCTCTGACACACGTCCGTAAAAACCTCCTCTGAGAGCCCGCGCCCACTCACGCCCATGCCTCCACACACCCCACGGGGCCTGAGGGGGCAGTGATGGGGCAGCCAACTTACTCGTGTTCGCGTCACCCAGTCCCAGTCTGAG
Source organism: Myotis yumanensis (assembly GCF_028538775.1). NCBI lineage: Eukaryota > Metazoa > Chordata > Mammalia > Chiroptera > Vespertilionidae > Myotis > Myotis yumanensis. Next base: position 84,538,623 of record NW_027223757.1, on the reverse strand, counting down.
TTGAGTGTAGTCCTCTGAGGCAGGGAGTGGGAAGGATGGTGAGTAGGGAGAAGCAGGGACCCCTCATTTGTCCTCCTGTGTCCACTCTTCCTTGGCCACCTCATCTGTTCCTTCTGGGCTTGCCCATCAATACATGGGAGCAGGACCTAAACTTCCCCCATCAACCTACAGACTCCACCATCACAGGACTGCAAGGCCCACCAGAGGTCACCCTGTCAACTCCTCAAGGATCCCTCCCTACTGGTCAATTGGTCCTTTCATCTTGTCTTCAACCTGCCTCCTCCACGTGTATTCCAGACCCCCCCCTCCCAACCCTAACTCCCCCTTCATCCTGCCCTGCAAGTTCCTGCCCCATGTGCCACTTGGCAGAAGGAGGGCAGAGGCCTGTTTGATATCAGTCCTGATACCTGCAGTTGTGTGGACTGGAGGAAACAGTCAGCCGAGTCACTTGAAGAAAAGACAGAAAAAGAGTGACAGCGCCCTCCCCATGAAGATCCCTTCTCCACCTGTCCCTCATGGCACACCATGACCCGTCGGAGGCTGTCTCCAGGCCGTCACCATTCCATGCTGCCCCCCACCCCTCCCCATCAGGATGGCTAGACACAGGAGCCCCGGGGCATTATCCCATCCCACGGCAAGACATGTCTATGGAGTTCCCACCCCACCCACAGACATCTTAGGCACTTCCCCCCTTTACCCCACCCCAACCCCAGCCTGAGTGACTTCCTTCTGTCTGCGATGCCAGGGTCATTGTGAGGGCAGAGCGGTGTGCTTATAAACAGTGCAGGGGGGAGAAAGGAAGAAAAGACCCTGGTTCCATTCCTGGACTGGGCTGGCAGAGATCTCAAGTTCTCTCTTCTCGCTCCCTGCCTACACGTGCATATCACACAGAGACACAAAACACACACAAGCACACACAGACATGGATGTACAGGCATAGACACAAAGACACACACACGTAGACAGGCACATACAGACAGGCACGCAAAAGGATAAAGGGGACAAATACATGGTGATGGAAGATGACTTGACTTTTGATGGTCATCTGGGCCCAATGCAATATGCAGGTCATGTATCATAGAAATGTACACTTGAAACCAATATGATCTTATTAACAAATGTCACCCAAATACATTTAATAGAAAAGACACATAATACATACATACATACACGCACACTCACACAGAGGGATACATGCACAGGTACACACGCAGACACACATGCACACCCTTGCATTTCCCTGGGTAACACTGGCTGGCTCCCAGCCCTCACAGTTGGGACATGCTCCCTGGTACCCAGCTTGTACCTATCCTAATGCAACAGGAGCTGTGTTCTTTCCTGGTCCCTGAGCAGACACAGAAAGGTGTGGTCAAAGGCTCTCTCACCACACGCCCCCCAGACCTGCTCCTCCCTGTGTCTCACTTGTTAGGCTGCTTCCCTGCAGTCCCCAGTTCCTCCCAATTCAACCTGCCTCTCTCCCTCTTAGAGGCCTGATCGCTGCTGCCCCTTGAAAATCCATGTCTTGAGTCCATTGCCTTATGTTCACCTCCTCACTCCCATCCTTGCACTCAGGCACACTGAGAATGCATGTGCTCGCAGCAGCTGCATCCCCTCACTCAGCACCAGGCTCGAGGGGCTGCTGGGTGTCTCCTCATTCTCTGATGATCACATCCCCCTGGTGGGTTCGGAGGTAGAGAACCCACTCTGTCACTCTGCTGTGCGTCCCCATGGGTCACCCCTTCGCCAGCAGTTGTCCCCTTTCAATAGCCTCGGTTGCACCTCTCCCTGGCATGGGGTGGCACAGGGAAGGGGTGGGTGCCAGGGGCCACAGGTGGAGTCATCAGATGGGTCCTTCTCGGCCTAGGTCTCCCCAGTATAAGCCCGGGTCCAGGCTGGTGTGCTCCTTGGTGGGCAGTCTCCCCCACATCGGCTAGCCTATGTCTCTTTGGGAAACACTGCCCCCACGGCCTGCTCACCATCATTTTCCTCTCCTTTCCCCATCCGTGTGTGTTGCTGGCTCTCACATCTCTAGTTTGTAGTTTGTATCTCCTTTCCTGCCGAGAGTATTTGCCTTCTCCTCTGACCTCCACGGCTGCTCCCCCCAGCAACCCCTGGAGCATCTGCCTCGTGGGCCTGGGAAGGATGGGGCTCCCCTTCATCTCTGCAAGGTGGTCCTTGGTCCTCTCCACTCACAGCCCCTCCGCACTCCCCCAGGTAGATGGCCCCCCCAGGGCAGGCCCTGCGGACACCCCACCCTCCGGCTGGCGGATGCAGGGCCTAGCGGCTGCTCCTAAGGACGAAACCAACATGAGTGGGGGAGGGGAGCAGGCCGACATCCTGCCGGCCAACTACGTGGTCAAGGATCGCTGGAAGGTGGTGAGTGAGTGACCGGCGGGTCCGAGGGAGGGGCGGGAGAGGAGGGGAGGAGGGGACCTGGAGACCAGTGAGAACAGGTGCCTTTAGCGCACCAACCTGATGAGGGAGGTGCCCCTGAGCTCATTTGCATAGTGCTTGCAGGTCCTTATTTTTGCCTGCACTTGCGGACACTCGCTTTCTCCCAGTGGCTCTCTCCAGCCCCGCCCTCTCTCACCCCTGTCCCGGCTAGGTCACGCCGGTGCGTCCCAGCCTGGAACAACTCCTGGTTGGAGTCTGAGCTGGAGCTGCAGAGCTCAGTGGGGGCGGAGGGAGGGTGGGGGAGGGGGCTCTTTCTCTGCCGGACCTTGGAGAAGGGCAGCGAGTGAGCATGTGTCCCTCCGCTTCCGCAGAGGATGGAAAGGCTTGGGTTCCGGGAAAGAGGCCCCGCAGCCTGCTCCCACCGCACCCGCACTCCCTCCATCTTCTCCATCCACCCTCCTCCCCTCGCTGGTTCCTGCGGCAGGTGCAACACGCCGAGACTCCATCTCCCAGCGTGCCTTGCTCCCCCAGCCCAGGCCTTCAGGCTGCTCGGCCTGCTGGGAGTTGTAGTCCAAGCCAGCCTCCGGCGCGGGGGCGGGGGTCTGGGTGGGAGGGGGGCACTTGAAGGTTAGGGAAAAGGCAATGTCTGGAGAACAGGACCTACTCTAAACCAATCCCTGTCCCACCCCCACCCCCGTTTTTTCCGTCACATAAGAGCTTCTGCTGGCCTCTTATCAATTTGGGGGCAGGCTGCTGTGCCCTGGATGGCGGGGTGACAGTCTGAACTGTGGGTCTGCACCTGGGTGGGGAGCCAGGAGGAAGAGAAGGAAAGCAGTACAGGTCAGGTCTATACTGAGCCTCTCTCTTTCGGGGTGTGTGTGTGTGTGTGTGTGTGTGTTGGGAGAGGTTCAACTAGGTGAGGGGTTGAGCAGAGAGTGGGGCCTGGGTGCAGGTGGGTCTCCATGGGAACAACCACTCCGCTGGGCAGGTCCCTTAGGGGCCAGGGATAGGGGCAAAGGTGGCAGCCTTGTCAGGGACGTCTGTGGAGGGGGTTGCACTGGAGGAGCTGGAAAGCTGCAGGTAGGGGCTGTCTGTGTCCCCAGGGAACTTCCAGAGAGGGAGGGTGACAAGACAGAGATGGGGGGCGAGGAGCCAGGGCAGTGGTCAAAGGAATGAGGTCTGGTAAAAGGAGGAGTGTTACAGGAGCTTCCTGTGCCGGCAGGTTGGAGGCAGGCGGACATTTGCACTGAAGAGGTGAGAAAAAGATGGTGTTCCTGAGTTCGGGTTATAACTTTCTTGTGTTTCTTTGAGAGGAAGTGGGAGATGAGTGGGAGAGAAGTGACAGGAGGGAGTTAGGGAAGGGGCATGCATGCAGTCTTACCTCTCTTTACCGCTCACTTCCTCCCTGGCCCCTGGACAACTCGCCACGGTGGGTGCCAGACGCTTCCCCTCGGCCATCTCCCGTGACGGATGGGACAGAGGCAGGAGGCAGAGCTCAGGAACCAAGAACAAGCTGCCAGAGACAGGCTGCAGCCAGGAGACAATGAGGGCCGGACACTAGATGGAGTATTTACAAATAATAACACTGTATTCTTCTTGAGGCAGGATTCTCAAAAGTAGAATCACAAACAATAATAGTAACAAAAACTTAGCATTTGTTTTGAGCATTTACTATTCCAGAGGCTGTGAAAAATGTAGACACTGTTAGCCCGGTGTCACAGGTGTGGGGACCGAGGCACAGAGATCCCTTAACTTGTCAAGTCACCTTGACCGGTCGGTAGAAGCAGGTCTGTCTGAATGCCGGGCCAACAGTGACGCTTTCCAGGAATCAGCCCATCCAAGAATCAGGACCAGAGAGCTGATGGATCTTTGTGACCAATTCTAGCCCAAGAGGAGGAAACGTGGAACCTCCGAAAATTGAAGAAACTGACCCCAGGTCACCCAGAGCTGGGCCGAGAAACCAGGCTTCCTTTTCTGATGTGAATGCTGGTCCTGTTATGTTATATTTCTCCTCCAGTGTAGGGAGGCCCTTTGGCAGGGGAGGGGGTCGTGAATAGGGTCTGGTGAAGGGAGTTTGAGAGAATATTCCTGTTACTGGGCTGTGGGTGGGGCTGCATTCTGGCTTTCCTGGTCCCCTTCCTCAATCATAAATTACTAAAAATTGTATTTTATGACTGCACTGGCATAAAGAGGAATACATCAATATTACATATTTAAATTTTCTTCTTCACCTAAACATTAATTTCTCTCTCCTTCTGATTTTAAAAGAAACGGACACATTCTCATTGTCTCCTGAAAGTAGTATGGGCCTAGTCACTGTGCCTGCTGTGGCCCATGGATAAGAGCCCAGGGAGGAGGGGTGTTGGGTGAGTGGGTGGGTGACGATGCCCGGATCCCCACCCCAGGGAGGTGCTGTAAAGAGTGGGTGGGGTGGTAAGAAGGGGACTAAGGAAGGAACAATAGACTCTGGAAATGAATGTGGTAGAGAAATACCAGTAACCTTGGGCACCCTGGGAAATTGGGGAGTCAGTGTCAGAAATGTCTTGGCTGCCCCGAACCCGACTTACCACCCCCAGCAAGGATTTCGGAGCCTGGAAGATCTGAGCTTGAGTCTCAGCCCCGGCACTTTTAACCCCAGTGTGATCAACCGTTCCTATAACGTCATCGTTCAGAGAGTGGGTTTTGCATCACATTGCCTGGGTTTGAATGTCACCGGCTTTGCTACTTCCTGGCCCTGTGACCTGGGGCCAGATGCCTACCTCTGTGCAGAACGGCGACTCCTATGACTCCTTACCTGTGTTGTTGGGACCCTTTGGGGACGAGCTGAGATGACGCCTGTGAGTCTGGAGCACAGAACCGAGAGGTCGTGGTTGTTCCACCCCCTCGCCCTTTCCTCCATGCTCACACACAGCAAACCACAAAGGCATCCAGACGATACTGAAATCTCCCCTGTGTTTAAAGTTCCCCAGGGAAGGCGTGCAGTTGCTTCCTGGAGTCTGCGCCTACCCCTCCTGGTTCTGAAATTCTCCTAGAAGTCAGACCTTCAACTTTTGTCTCAAGAAGAGAGGGACTCTGGTTTCTCCCTGTTCTCCACCCCCCGCCCCCCCCCCCCCCCTCTCTTCCTGCCTCCTTCCTGGGCACAAGAGTCTCCAAGATCCCATCCGGCCTTCCACTTCTCTTCTGGATCCTCCCTTCATCCTTCTCTTTCTAGAGAGGTTTCAGCTGTCACCTGCGGGGTGCTCCCAGTGCTCAGCCCAGCCTGCCCCCTTCTCCCCTTCATTCCCACTGAATAAATACTGGGGGTGGGGGGGGCTTAGCGGTGCAGGAGGCGCAGAGTCAGTTACAGGCTGGCGCATCAGAGCGCCTCCATCCAATCATTAGCAGCTGTGGCTGAGTTATTAGCCAACAGGATGCGAATGAAGGCGCTCGAGGGCAGGCCACCCGTGAGGGGCAGGCTCCCAGGAGGTGAGAATTGAGCTGTCCATCTTTCTTCAACCAAAGAACTCAGCACCTTGTCCCCCCATCAGTGCCAGCAGCACCCTCACTCTCCAGCACCCCTGGGCCTCTGACTTGACATGACTGTCATCCCTCCCTTAACTCAGCTTTGCTCATCTCCGAGGCTGATCCTTCCTCCATCACAGTTCTCTCTGTCTTTCCTCACTACCTGCCCTGGGAGGAGGAGGAGGAGGAGGAAGAGGAGGAGGAGGAGGAGGAGGAGGAGGAGGAGGAGGAGGAGGGCCTGGGAGGTTAGCTCTGCACTGCACTGGCCCTGGGAATAAGCAGACTCACTCCGAACCTCCTTTCCCACATGCTCCCGTGTCCCCTGCCCCCAAGAGGAGGCCCGCCCTGGGTTTGGGCACCTGCAGGGGCCTAGGGAGGGATGTGAGCTTCAGAGCAGGAACGGTCTCCTTCAGACCTTTCCTGGTCTCCTCCCCAAATACTCCCCCATCCAATACTCTGGTGACACCGTTTCGGATTCTGCTAACCCCTTCCGGGCGGTCTGCCCTGAAGCTGGGAGGTTCTGGAAATTGGTTTTCCTTCTGGAAGTTGCTCAGTCTAGGCAGAGGATGGAGAGGCATGATATCGATTGTCTGTCCAGAGGAGAAAAGATTCATGACAGCCGATTACCTCTTCAGAGTCCGCGTGACCGTGGCTCCATGTCTCTATGGAGTCACACGTCTCATACCCTTTCCCACTGCCCACTGACATCTGGGCGTGTGTGTGTGTGTGTGTGTGCGCGTGTGTGTGTGTCCACCATGGCTGTCTCCAGCACTAGGAGAGGAGGTGGGGGCCCTGGTGGTGGGGCAAGGAGGGAGACATGAGGTCCTCCCCTTCAAGGATGGCCCCCGCCCCCATCAGTGAGGGAGACCACCCAGCAGTGGTTGGGGTGAGGAGCTGCTCAGCCTGATCCCTGTGTCCCCATCCCCCCTCACTGTCTCTGTAGCTGAAAAAGATTGGAGGTGGGGGCTTTGGTGAGATCTACGAGGCCATGGACCTGCTGACCAGAGAGAACGTGGCCCTCAAGGTGGAGTCAGCCCAGCAGCCCAAGCAGGTCCTCAAGATGGAGGTGGCCGTGCTCAAAAAGCTGCAAGGTACAGGCCTAGGGCAGGAGGATGGGGGCGGGGCTGATGGAGCCAGGGGCCAGGAGAGGTGATGGAGCCAGGGGCTGGGAGAGGTGATGGAGCCAGGGGCCAGGAGAGGTGATGGAGCCAGGGGCCGGGAGAGATGATGGAGCCAGGGGCCGGGAGAGGTGATGGGCTGAGAGGCTGGGGAGGTGATGGAGCCAGGGGCTGGGAGAGGTGATGGAGTCAGGGGCTGGGAGAGATGATGGAGCCAGGGGCCGGGAGAGGTGATGGGCTGAGAGGCTGGGGAGGGGATGGAGCCAGGGGCTGGGAGAGGTGATGGAGCCAGGGGCTGGGAGAGGTGATGGAGCCAGGGGTGGGAGAGGTGATGGAGCCAGGGGCTGGGAGAGGTGATGGGCTGAGAGGCTGGGGAGGTGTAGTATGGTGGAGGGAAGAGGGGACCAGAGTGCACGAGTGACGATGGACTAAGGGCAGGGGGACCAGGAATCCAGAATACACTGGGAGCCCACCTGCTGGTGGGAGTGAGAAGGGGGGATTGGGAGCCGCCTGTCTGTGTCCTCAGGGAAAGACCACGTGTGCCGGTTCATTGGCTGCGGCCGGAACGAGAAGTTTAACTACGTGGTGATGCAGCTCCAGGTGAGTCCGCGTGGCCCATGCATCCTCCCTCCAGTCACCCAGGGGCGTGGGCTGCCACTCCTGTGGGGGCAGTGGGGAAGGGAGACTGCAGCCCCGAGAGGAGGGGGAGTGGGCACAGCCTGGGGGGCGAGGTTTGGCAGAGTGCCCAGTGGTGGTGGGTGGCCCAGTGGTGGTGGGTGGGGTGGCCGCTGAGCAAGGCTGCCCCCTCCCCCCCCCAGGGCCGGAACCTGGCGGACCTGCGCCGCAGCCAGCCGCGAGGCACCTTCACGCTGAGCACCACGCTGCGGCTGGGCAAGCAGATCCTGGAGTCCATCGAGGCCATCCACTCCGTGGGCTTCCTGCACCGAGACATCAAGCCGGTGAGGGCTGCCCTGCCCCACACCCCTCCCTCTCGGGGCCCCTGGCTTCCCCTCCATCCCAAGCCCCACCTCTGCCTCTCACCTGCCTCGCAGGAGCACACAGCCCTGTCCGCCCCGGGCCATTCCCGTGCCCTCTCCTGTACTCTCCCTTTCCTTCGCCCCCGACCTGAAGAGTCCTTGAACTAGAAAGGTGAAGGGCGGGGAAGCACGGGGGCATTGAGGGACAGGGACCAGGGCTGGGCCTTTGTCAAGAACTCCAAGTAGCTAAGTTTGTGACATCTTGGCTCTAGGTGCTGAGAAAAGTGCCATTCTTAAGGGGTGAAAGCGGGGGCTCGGAAAGGGTGGTTGAACGGCCCAAGGTCACAGAGCAAGAGCACTGTAGGTGCCCTACTCCTCAGTTAGACTAAGCCCCCTGTCCTACGGGGGAGTCCCAAGGATTTAGAGCCAGGCAGACCTTGTTTCAGCTGTCAGCTCAGCCATCAGTGGCCCCTAAGCTCCTCGACCTTCATTTTCCCCATCTCCAAAACGGGGAGGATCCCCCGGCCCCGCAGATGAGGGCTGTGCCGGCTGCAGGCTGGCGCTTTACCCTTGTGTGAGGGTATGTGGGCCGAGGGTCCCCCACCCTGTTCCCGGAGCCCCGTGAGGTGAGCCAGGCAGGGGCGGAGCCCAGCTCACACTGCTGTCTTCCTGCAGTCGAACTTCGCCATGGGCCGGCTGCCGTCCACCTACAGGAAGTGCTACATGCTGGACTTCGGGCTGGCCCGGCAGTACACCAACACCACGGGGGACGTTCGGCCCGTGAGTACCGCCTCACAGCCGTCCCGGCCTCCTGGGGACCTCACCCGGCTTCCCTGTCGCCGCCTGACCAGGCCCGGCTGGTGTTGGGCACCAGCAGCTCCCCACTCTGGGTCCACACCTGGCCATCCCCTCGCTCCCTCAGCCTGGGCTCTGAATGGCTGCCACACCCACACTCTGGGATCTGTCTGCCCCTCTGGTCAAGGACGGGCACGGCAGGAGGCAGGTGTAGGACTGAGGCTGGAGTGTCAGGTTTGCTCCTGACCAGGCCAAGGTGACGGGAGGGGGATGCCTGGGGAGGCAGAGGTGGGCGTGGTGAGCAGGGTGGGGCAGGGCCAAGGTCGGGGCAGCAGGTGAGGGTCCTGGTGGTGTTCTCTCCTCTGCAGCCTCGGAACGTGGCTGGGTTTCGGGGGACTGTTCGGTACGCCTCGGTCAATGCCCACAAGAACCGGGTGAGTGGCAGAGCCAGGCCTGAGGGACGTCGGGCAGTAAGGTCAGGGGCAGAGTGTGCTGCTGGGGGAGAGGGTGGGGTGGGCAGCTCTGCAGGTGCGGAGAGAAGGATGGGGCCGGGGCTGGAGGCTGCCATCCCAGCGACCCCAATTGGAGGAAGGTTCTGCCTACGACTTCCCCTTCTTCCTTGTTTGTGGGGCTCCTCTCCTCTCGGTTCCCAACACACATCTCTGTGGGGTGAGAAAGCATATAGAAGTTTTTAAAAAACAGGTATGTTTTTATTGATTTCAGAGAGGAAGGGAGAGGGAGAGAGAGATAGAAACATCCATGATGAGAGAGAATCATCGATCGGCTGCCTCCTGCACGCCCCCCACTGGGGATCAAGCCCGAAACCTGGGCATGTGAAACCTGGACCAGGAATTGAACCGTGACCTCCTGGTTCATGGGTCGACACTCAACCACTGAGCCACCCTAGCCGGACAGCACACACAGAAGTTTTGACTGTGATTCTCTGTGGGCTGGCCGATCGGGGAGAGAGCCATGGCTTCAGGGAGACCTCAGTTGTGCCCATAGACGCCTGGGTGTCAGGCCTCCTTGACTGAAGTGCCTCAGTGGAGGGTCAGCCTCCTGCTCCCAGGGAAGGACCTGAGGGCTGTGGGTGACCCCCCCCCCCTTCTCTCCACCCCCAGGAGATGGGCCGCCACGATGACCTGTGGTCCCTCTTCTACATGTTGGTGGAGTTTGCAGTGGGGCAGCTGCCCTGGAGGAAGATCAAGGACAAGGTGAGGCCTGCGCAGCTGGGTCTGAGGCGGCGGGTGGGGGTGGGGCAGCCGGGGCTCCATCTCCCTGTGCCTCTCGCCTCCAGGAGCAGGTAGGGATGATCAAGGAGAAGTATGAGCACCGGATGCTGCTGAAGCACATGCCCTCTGAGTTCCACCTGTTCCTGGACCACATCGCCAGCCTCGACTACTTCACCAAGCCCGATTACCAGGTGGGGGAGCCTGCCACCCGCCTGCGTCCCCGGACACCTCTCTGTGGGCGACCATGGCCAGCAGCACCCTCCTGCCGAGGCCCGCGCCCCTGCCGGCGTGGCCCTGACCGTCTCCCCCTGGTCCTCCAACTGCACGAAACTGTTTTGCACTCTCATGAACAGTAGGCATAGCTAAGATTTATCAAGAGCTTACCCTGTTTTCTGTGCTTTTCATGCATTAATTTATTTGTTTCAAAACAAGGCTTTGGTGATCATTGTGTGTTCCTTATGTCACTGTTTCAGCATTCAACAATTAAGCCAAGTGCTTTCAAGCACTTTACACCAAAACTCTGCAGGAGTCCAAGTGGGGTGACTGTGCCCATGTCACAGATGAGGAAACTGAGGCCTGGTAGCCTGGATAGGAGCAGGGCTGGCCTCAGGCACATCTGACTCCAAGTCCAGTGCTCTTTCCAAGGCGCCACCCCACGCCCCTGTAGGACCCATGACCCTGACCAGAGAGTGGGGAAAACAGCTGAGCACAGAGCCCTGGTTGCTGGCAGAGATGCCACACTTGGGCAGTAGGAGGCCATACTGTCCCCCCTTACTCCCCCCCCCCCACCTAGTTCTTAGCTCAGCCTCATGGGGTCCCCCAGACCAAATGGCTGAGAGCACACCCTGTGCTGGGCACTGTGCTGGCGGCTACAGTGTAGAGTTGGCAGGTGGGTGTGAAGGTGGAGCCCATGCACTGTGCCCAACCAAGGGAGCTGTGTGGTGGGGGATCCAGGAAGGCCTCTGAGAGGAGAGGTGGGCGGGAGGCATTGCAGCAGGAAGCTGCCCGTGCACACCCCCGACCCCAGGTGGTGGGTTGGGGAACTGCAGTGGTTTGGAGCTGCTGTGGCTTCTGCTGAGATGCTGGAAATAGCTGAGGAGTCTGGAGCGGTAACAGGGGGCAAGTCTCAGGGGGCTTAAACCAAGATGATAATTTGCATGCTGATCTGAATATTGTGTGCATGTTTTCACTCAAAAATCAATGTGCCCTTCTCCTTCCAATGCCTCCTCTTGGCCCTCCCTGCCCTGGAAGGCCCCTCTCTCCCCACTGCAATCCCGCAACTGCCCTCCTCCTGGGAGCCCAGGGTCACCTCTCTGTCCTCCCGCCACCCCCGCCCCTGCAGCTGATCATGTCGGTGTTTGAGAACAGCATGAAGGAGAGGGGCATCGCCGAGAACGAGGCCTTCGACTGGGAGAAGGCTGGCACGGACACGCTCCTGTCCACGAGCACCTCCACCCCGCCCCAGCAGAACACGCGGCAGACGGCAGCCATGTTCGGGTGAGTCTGGGAGGGGCGATGGCTGGGGGGCCGTATGGCCTCTGCCCAGAGCTGCCTGCTCTCTCCTCTTCCCACCTGGATACACCTGGCAGTCTCTCCTATTCTTGGTGCTCAACAGCGGGGGTCAAATCCCAGAAAGTTCTGCCACATCTGCACCCTCAGTCGGGTGCGGCGTTAGGGCCTCATTTGGGGCTGCTGACCTCAGGGGGGACCAGGAAGCCCCAGTGAGACTGCAGAGCCCACAGTGTTATTTCCCCCGCTCACCTCACGGGTGTTCACTCGGGGAACATGTCGGAGGCCCGCCCCGCCCCCGGGGGTGCAGAGGTAAACCCTGAGGCTCCAGTGGAGTCGAGGATATTTGTAATGGTGGGGAGCCATGTCAGCACCTGTGACAAGCACAAGGAGAAGGTGGCCACGTCCCCCCACCCCCAGGGAGAGGCAGGCAGGGCTCCGGGCACACCTGTGGGAAGGGGACTCCACAGGACTTGTCAGCCCGTTATGGTGCTCAGATCTATAAAGACGTCGCTCAAATGACTTCACAGTGACCCTTCTCTAGACCCACTCCTGGACTAAAGCAAGCCAAGCAGCGAACGCAGTGGGAATCCGGCTGGGCCTGCGTGGGAAGCAGCTGGGTTTCTCTCTCTTTTTATATATTTTTACTGATTTCAGAGATGAAGGGAGAGAGGGAGAGCGAGATAGAAACATCAATGATGAAAGAGAATCATTGATCAGCTGCCTCCTGCACGCCCCACACTGGGGATTGAGCCTGCAACCCGGGCATGTGCCCTGACCAGGAATTAAACCGTGGCCTCCTGGTTCATAGGTTGACGCTCAACCACTGAGCCAGGCTGGCCGGGCGGGATCTCTTAAACAGAGCCAGGTGGTGTTGTGCCCGTCAGGACAGCCCCATCTCACAACCCTCTGGCCTCAGAGGTTTTGTGAGCCCGGGTGGTGACAGGCCGAGGGCTACCCTCACCCCTGCGGGGGCCTCCCCTGTGCCCATGCCCATGCCCATCTGGCAGTGATCTCCAGGGCCAGTGCTGGCAGGAGAGGGCACCCATGCCAGCCTTGCCCATCACCCCTCCTGGCCTCTCCAGGGTGGTCAACGTGACGCCGGTGCCTGGAGACCTGCTCCGGGAGAACACGGAGGACGTGCTGCAGGGCGAGCACCTGAGCGACCAGGAGAACGCACCCCCAATCCTGCCTGGGCGGCTCCCCGAGGGGCTGGGCCCCGGCCCCCTCCTCGCCCCCCACCCCGGGGGCCCTGAAGCTGAAGTCTGGGAGGAGACAGATGTCAACAGGAACAAACTCCGGATCAACATCGGCAAAGTAACTGCAGCCAGGGGGCAGGGCATGGCGGCCTTCCCAGCCCGCGGGCCCCTCCCCGTCCTCTGAGCGCCCTCTCCCCACCACAGGCCTGCCCCCCCCCCCCATCTCAGGACCACTGCACCCTGGGGCTCCCCCTCCCGGTCTCCATCACCCCGAGAAACCACCTGCCCCGCAGCCGCCTTGTCAGCCCCGCTCACGGACTCCCCTCTCTTGCAGACCCCCTGCGTGGCGGAAGAGGAGCAGAACCGAGGGGTGGGGGTCCCCAGCTCTCCGGTGCGAGCCCCTCCAGACTCACCGACAACCCCCGTGCGGTCTCTGCGCTACCGGAGGGTCAACAGCCCGGAGTCGGAGAGGCTCTCCACTGCGGACGGGCGGGCGGAGCTACACGAGAGGAGGTGGGTCTGGAACCAGGGGAGGGTCTGGGACCAGGGGACGGTCCAGGGCACTGGCTCCCTCCGCCCAGCGCTGGGCTGGAGGAAAGGTCAGGGTCAGGCAGAGGCGGGGGTGGGGGTTGGGGGGTTGGGGGGGGGCTCAGAGTGCAGAGAGGCTTGTACCTGGTCTTCAGCCGGACCCAGTCCGTGCCGGGCCAGCGCTGGCGGCTGGAGCTCAGAGGAGCCGAGGTGGTGACGGCCAGCAGGGCCCGCGGGTCCAGCGGACGGAGGAGCGCTGTCCCGCCCTCCCGGGCCCGGTAGGACCTCACCCCCCAGCCGGGCGGAGGCCTTCTCTGCTCCAGGAAGGGCATGTCTCCCCCAGGCCCAGCTCGGGGAGAGGGCCTCCCCACACCCAGTGCGCGGCCCCTCCTCCGGATTCTGCCCCCAAACACGCTCCACCTCTGGGCTGGGAACCCGCCCCTCTGCGGTGCGGAGACCCCGACAGGGAGCTCCATCCCAGTCCCCTGCTGACGCCAGGACAGAGGGCTGATGCGGACGTCTTCAGGGAGCCGGCAGTCTCACGCTCACGCTCACACACGCTCACACTCACGCTCACACACGCTCACACTCACACTCACACACTCATGCTCATGCTCACACTCTCACACTCACACGCTCACACTCACACGCTCACGCTCACACACTCATTCTCACACGCTCACACTCACACGCTCACACTCACACTCACACACTCATGCTCATGCTCACACTCTCACACTCACACGCTCACACTCACACTCACACACTCATGCTCATGCTCACACGCTCACGCTCACACGCTCATTCTCACACGCTCACACTCACACGCTCACACTCACACTCACACACTCATGCTCATGCTCACACTCTCACACTCACACGCTCACACTCACACTCACTTGCTGGCCTCATTTTCACCCGGGGTAGCCTGGAGAGTTCCGGAACAGGGAGGAAAGAGGGAGGGCGGTTTGGAAGGGACATGAGGAGCAGAGAGGTGGGCAGGCTGCAGAGCCAATGGCAGGCAGGAGTGAGCCTGTTTCAGGATGGCGGCAAGGAGAGGGGTGAGGAGAGGTTTCTCCGGAAGCGAGTTTTCAGGATCTCATAGGCAGGGCAGAAGGTTTGGGTGGGCTCCGGGGTACTGGGGAGCAGGGGAAAGTCTGAAGCAGATGGGATTGGGGTTCCCCTGTCCCCCCTCAGTTCCCACGCCCCTCCTCACCCCTGCTCTTCAGCCCCCTCTTCCTTGGGCGCCCCCTCTCCTCTATGTCCCTGGAAACAGTGTCTCAGGGAAGGAAGGGACAGCAGCCATCTACATGGGACTCAGTGTCAGGCCCTGGGCGGCTCCCTCAGGGTGTTTTTATTCTAACAAAATGGATTTATTAACAAATCCATAAAAATAGTGTGTACAGTCAGAGGGGGCAGGTCCTACGTAGGCGGCGGCAGTATGTTGGGGCTGAGACCTGCACCCCGCCCCTCCGGCCGATGTGGGGGAAGATGAGCCAGCCCCCCACCCGCAGGCTGAGGGCGGGGTGAGCACACCCAGAGCCAAGCCTCCCCAGTTCTCCGGGGGTGGGGGGCACCTGCAGGCATTTGGGAGGGGACTGTTCTTCCTTTTGTAGTGGCCTGTCCTCCACTCACTGTCAGCCAGGAGTCCCCCACGCTGGGGCTGTGCACCCCTGGGTGACAACCTCGGGAAGTAATGTGAGGGTCACGGCACAGTCTAAGCCTTAGGCTCTAAGTAACAGTGAGAGCTGTTCCAAGGCAGGTCTGTGCCCCAGTGTGAGCAGTCAGACGGGCCCGTCCCTGCCTGGCAGAGCTCACAGCCCCTGGGAGGCAGGTACGTAAACTCACGGACTCTGTGCTGAGAGGGGGCACAGGGAGCACCGGGAGGGCAGCTATCTGCCACGGAGGATGGAGAGGCTCCACACAGGTGACATCTGAGCCGGGATGGACAGCACAGGGTGGAAGGACAGGCCTTGTGGAGGGAACAGCATGCGCAAAGGCACAGAGGCATGAGCGCGTGGGCCATTTGGGGAAAGCGTGTGAAACTGAGGTGGGTCTGGCAGAGGAATGGGAAACGAGGCCTGAGTCTGGCGGTCAAGGGCCTTGGCGCCACACTAAGGAATGTGGACTTCTCCTCAGGGCTGGGAGCCCCTGGAGTTGTTAGAGGTGGTGAAACCCGCCAGGCAGGGCTGCAGGGTGGGCGTAGAAGAGGCTAGAAAAACCATCTGCAAACCCGAGGGCCAGGCGTTGGCCCGGGATGCAGCAGGAGGGAGTGCCTGGTGGGTGTGAGCACTGGACAGGCAGCCGGAAAGCTGGCTTTAGGAAGATGAAGGTCCCTGGGGTGTCTGGGAGAGCATGCGTGAGCACAAGAAGCAGGCTTTATTTCCTGTATGCTATATTCCTGGAATTCAGTAAGCACGTCAAACGAATGCATGAGTGAATGAATGAGAGCTTCACTGGGAGTGAGGGCAGAGGGTGACAACCCAGGAGGTGACGGGGCCGCTCCCAGGGTGGGAGAGGTGCCGTGGTCAGGAGGGTCCAGATGTCGAGGGCCACCCTGCCACCTGTGTGGAGTCCTGGGGGCTCCAGAGAGGCCGGCACTGAGCCCCACCCTGCTGGCTTTGCAGGTCACGAATGGATCTGCCCGGCTCACCCTCGCGCCAGGCCTGCTCCTCACAGCCGGCCCAGATGCTCTCAGTGGACACGGGCCAGGCCGACCGGCAGGCCAGCGGCCGCATGGACGTGTCAGCCTCCGTGGAACAGGAGGCCCTGAGCAACGCCTTCCGCTCGGTGCCGCTGGCCGAGGAGGAGGACTTCGACAGCAAGGAGTGGGTCATCATTGACAAGGAGACAGAGCTCAAGGACTTCCCCCCGGGGGCCGAGCCCAGCACATCGGGCACCACGGACGAGGAGCCGGAGGAGCTGCGGCCGCTGCCCGAGGAGGGCGAGGAGCGGCGGCGGCCAGGGCCAGAGCCCACCGCCCGGCCCCGGGGACGCTGCATGCAGACGCTGGCCGAGGAGGACCTGCGACAGACACCGTGCCAGTTCCCGCCACCCCAGCTGAGCCAGGCCGATGGGCGGTCAGAGACGTCACAGCCCCCCACGCCCGGCAGCCCTTCCCACTCACCCTTGCACTCCGGACCCCGCCCTCGACGGAGAGAGTCGGATCCCACTGGCCCTCAGAGGCAGGTAAGGTTGGGTTTGCACCCCACACCCTTCCCCTGGACACCCACAGTCTTGGCAGGAGAGCCTGAGTGCAAGGGCTCTCCCGACCAGCCGTCAGCAGTTCATGCGTTGGTGCAGGCAGACAGGTTCCAGGGTGTGAACTTCTGCGTGGGGGGCAGACGGGGCTTCCCAGAGGAAGTGCTCTCCAAGTTCTGAGTTGAGTCTTGCGTTATGGGCAGGGTCACCAGGTGACAGAGCAGGAGAAAGGCCTCCCAGGCCAAGTGGCCAGCATGTGCCAAGACCCAGAGGAGGCCATCAGAAAGCTCTGTGCTGGTTGCATGTTGTAACAGGGAGGCTGCGAGGCGGGCCCTGGGCCCTGTCCTGGAGGGCCTTGGGGCTAAGCTAAGGGGTTGGAGCTCGATCCGAAAGCTGGGTAAGCCACCGGCGTCTTTTAAACAGGGGTGTGACGGGATACATTGGTCCTTCTGAATGACCCCTCTGGCTGCTGTGTGGAAGGTGGGTCGGAGGGCACAGAACTCACAGCAGAAAGTCCACGTGCAGGCGCCAGCAGGAGAGCGCCCTGGTGGCTCGGACCCGGGTGGGAGCTCTGGGTGTGGGTCACGTGGACGTAGCCAAGAGGTGTTGGGCTGTGACAGGCTGGAGGGGGCCTCGGCTGATGCCCAGCATTCTGGCCGGACGGCGGTGCCGTCACGGAATGGTTTGAAGGGAACATGGACTGAGATTTGGACACAGGGACCTGGTGGTTCTGTGGGCTGTCCACATGGAGGCCTCAGAGCTCAGGAGAGATTTCAGCTGGAGACAGGACTTGGGAGTCATGGAAGCCACAGAAGTGGGTGATGTCACCCAAGACCCCGAGTGGGGTGGGGAGAACCAAGGCTGAGGGCAGAGCCAGGAAACACTCAGCCCCGGTGGGGTGTCAGGTGGCGGGGGGCTGAGAGGGAAGGGGTTTGGAGAAGGACTGAGAGGGGCCAAAGCCTGGGAGGAGCACCCGGGAGAGGAGTCCTGGAGACCAGGGAAGGGGTGGCTGAGGGGGTGAGGGCAGCAGGGAGGGCAGGGAGGTTTCTGTGCTTGGGGCGGGCTCCGTGCGGGAGGTGAGCCCTGAGAGCCAGGAGGAACAGACAGTGTTAGGGGGGAACCGAGCCAGGGCAGGAGGGACCCTGGACTGGGCACAGGGGCAGGCATGTTGGGGGCCCTGGGAGGACCTGGTTAGGCTGCAGCGGCACCTTCTCGTATGGGAGGACTGAGGGACAAGGCTGGAAGGACAGGGGTAGGGGTGGCCAAATCGCGAATGGCCGGCTGAGGATGCGCAGCGGAAGGCCACTAGCCGGGCCTGGCTTTTCTGTGTGGGGAAGAGCTGACCTCTGTCTGATCCAGAAAGTGGCGCCAACTCTTACCCGGGTGCCGACTGGGGCCCGTGTTCTCTCAGAGGCTGGGAGAGCCCCGGAGGGGGTGCCGGGGCTCAGGGGCTGTGCGGCGGTTCACTCGGTCACCTAATCACTTTATTGTGCCACATTGGAGACGTGCACCCGGAGATGGAACGGTGCGGGGCTGGGGCCAGTTCTGCTTCGTGCTCAGATCCGGAGGCCCGGCCCCGGAGCATGCGGCGCCCTGAAGAAGGGCAGGCAGGGCTGTATTCAGCCCCAGCCCTGTGTCTAGCAGAGGGGACTCTGAGGCAAGGTCCAGAGGAGTGTGCACCTGGCCTTGCTCGGGACTCTGGAGAATTGGGGGCTCAAAAAGAGGGTCCCGTGAGCCCTCACCCAGAGAGGTCTTAGCCCTTGTGGGAGGCTTGACCGGGGCAGTGTGTCCAGCACGACTGTGCTGCTGCCCCCAGCATTGTCCCCCGGGACCAGCACTGGGGAAGCAGTAGGAGCAAGATCTGTTTGGGACTCCGTCACTGCCCTCTCACTTATTCACTTATTCGCTCATTCGTTTGTTCATTCCACACCTACTGGGCATCTACTCTAGGCCGGGTACCCGAGGCATCAGAGGTCATATGCACAATAGGTTGTGCCCACAGGAAGCACGAAGTCTAGGAAGGAACCAGTCTGGGGCAGAGAGAAAGCCCAGAATTAGTCAGGAGGCCTGGATTCTGGGCCTGGGCTCGGCCAGTCCCTTCCTGGCGACTGTGTGCCAGCCGGCCTCAGTGAGCTGTCTGGGAGGCTCTTCTCACTTCAGGCTCCCACGCGTGTCCTGGGAGTCATCCTCCCACTGGGGAACTCTGGCCAAGGGGGTGAGGAGGGAGGTTTGGGGGAGCAGTCAGCCAGCCAGTCTTGGGCTCCGTTTCTGCTCGTCCCCGTGAGCGATGACTTGTGTGTCTAGAGGGGTGTTGGGTGACTGCAGGCCTTGGCTTCCCGACAGAAGAGAGGTTGGTCAGCATTCTGCACATGTGCGTGTGCATTTCTGTGTCGGCTCAGCTCTGGGGTGCGACAGTGTGTCCATCTGTGTGCACACGTGCGTGGGGGCACAGCAGCGCGCCTGTGTGAGGTCGGGAGTGGTTCTGTGAGTGTGTAGAGAACCACAGAAGCCTGGGAGGCGACTGACAATCACAGTGACAGTTCCAGTGACAATAACAGTGGCTGTCACTGCTCTCAGCACTTCCCCACTGTGCATGTGTATTCCCCACTGCAATACGGCGAACGGGCAGCCCCCATGGAAAAGTAAGGCAAGGAGGCTCGGAGGAGCTGACGTTAGCCCAGGGTCACCAGCTGGTAAGTGGCAGAGCCGGGATCTGAATCCAGGCAGCTGGCTCCAAGGTCCTGCTCTGGGCCACTCAGTGTGAGGCCTGTGTGTTTAGGAGAGGAGCAAGCACAGGCCTGAGAGAGCAGATGGCTCAGGTGGGGTCAGAGAGAGTCAGACTGGGGTGTGTGTGTGTGTGTGTATGTGTGTGTATGTGTGTGTATGTGTGTGTGTATGTGTGTGTGTGTGTGTGTGTTGCACGCACTGGCTGGGCCATAACAGCAGGTGTGCCCACAGGGCGTGGTATGGTTAACCAAGTATTTCAGTTCAGGGTGAAGCTGAGACCTTCCTTGGTCAAGGGGATGGAAAGAGGGAAAATGGACAGCCATATTTTTCCTTTTTTTTTTTTTTTTTAGTCTGTAGAGAGTCCTGAGCTTGACTTTGTGGGGGCTCCCACACCTGGCTGCAGCTGGAATTACAGTTGGTGGTACTCCCTCCCTCCCCCCATCCCCAACTAGATTGAATGCTTAGGGCAGGCAGGAAGTCTCTATAGCAGCGGTTCTCAACCTGTGGGTCGCGACCCCTTTGGGGGTTGAATAACCCTTTCACAGGGGACGCCTAAGACCATCGGAAAACACATACAGTGGGGCCTTGACTTACGAGTGTCCCGACTAACGAGTTTTTCGAGATACGAGCCGTCTCTCCACCGATTTTTTGCTTTGAGTTGAGAGCTAAAATTCGGGTTACGAGCCAGCTTCAGATACCCCACCGCTAGTTGGCGCAGCGAACATCACAGTGAATGCCACAACATCAGCCCAGCATCACGTGTCTCACTCGTTCACTGTTGATTTGACATACGAGTAATTTGAGTTACGAGCTCCATCATGGAACGAATTAAACTCGTAAGTCAAGGCCCCACTGTATATAATTACATATTGTTTTTGTGATTAATCACTATGTTTTATGTTCAATTTGTAACAATGAAAATACATCCTGCATATCAGAGATTTACATTACAATTCATAACAGTAGCAAAATTACAGTTATGAAGTAGCAACGAAAATAATTTTATGGTTGGGGGTCACCACCACATGAGGAACTGTATTAAAGGGTCATGGCGTTAGGAAGGTTGAGAACCACTGCTCTATAGACACACTGTGCAAGGAATCCCTCCCTCCCAGACCTAGCTTGTCTGCGCAGTCTCCTCATAGCAGCAGTCCTTAGAGATATAGGCACCGGTAACTCTGTCGCCTGCCCCCGTGAGGAGCAGGGACGCGGATACTGTGGGCCTGGCACACGTTTAGACCAGGCCCCCAGGAGTGGTTGGTGTGCGTGCCATGATACTTTCGCTGCTTTTCCTTACACACACCTGGGTTCTTCGCTGGGGATTTAAGGTGCGAATTGGAAGTGGCTGGGAAAGCGAGGGCAGAGGAGAGATTGTCGGTCAGCGTGTGATTTAGGGGTCAGTCAGCGTGTGATTTGGGGGCGGATGTTTGCCAGGTCGTCTCTGGCTGATAACACAGCAGTCAGCATGCCCGGAGCCCATGGACATTTGCTGGCTCCACGAGGACATTGCCCTGCCAAGTGCCAGGCAGTTCACAGGGGCTGAGGGACGAAGGCAAACAATGTAGCTTTCAGAGCTCGCAGTCAAGAGGGGTGGGGTGGGGTGGGGTGGGGTGCAGCGTGTAGACCTGAGGTTCATGATCAAGGGCCCGGGAGGCACAGAGAGCTCTTCTTTGCCAGGAACAGGGAGGCTGCCTGGCAAACGGGAGGGTCTCCCAGTGGGGATGCTCCAGCTGCGGTTGAAGACAATCGCAGGTGGCACTGGCCGGAAGGGCAGGAGCATGCTGGGAGCGAACCCCCCTGGCAGCGGACCAAACTCTGGCTGTTACGCTCCAGCCATCCACACGTGCGTGAGAGGAGCTGTGGGCACCTGTGGGTGCCTCTGTCCCTGGTGACTCGGGGTGGGCCTTACACCCCACCCTCAGGGCTGACAGCAGCAGCTCAGACAGATCCTGGTCTTGACCAAAAAGAAGCTGGAAGGCGAAGCAGGGCGAGGGCAGAGACAGTCCGTCGGAGTACCCTCTCGCCACCCCTCTCCGCGGGAGGCTCCTGGGTCCCTGGGCCCCCGTTTGACGTCGCAAGGGGACACTGGAGCTGAGTGTCCCGGGTCCCTCCCCCTTCTGCCCTCTAGCAGCTGGCCCGCCCGTCCTCACTGCCCCACCGGAAGCTACTTAAACTGGCCTCAGTCCCGGGCAGAAGTAGGGGGCAGGACGGGAGGAGTCTGGTGACACCCAAGCCACCATTCCCATCCCCACATGCCTGGGATCCTCGGTCCCGTGTGCCCTGTTCCCTCTGAGGGCACAAGGCCAGGAGGACACACGTTAGGATTCTTCCTTGCGGCTCCACCTTGGCGAGGACGGGGGAAGCCACTGTGGAGGAATGATTTCTGTGTGCCCACCTCCTGCCAACCTGTGTCCTCACGAGAGATTTAAAGGACAACAAAGCAGCTTACAGGCTGTGTGCTCCGGGCGGTGCTGTACTAAGTGCTCTGCGGATTACAGCATCTAACCCCGGTAGCCACCTGCGGTGAGAGGGGGGAGCTGTTGTCACCCCGCATCACAGATGAGGGGGCTCAGGGGGGTGAAGGAAGCCACTTGCTCGCGGTCACCCAGGTAGTAGGTGGTGGCGCTGGGATTCAACCGCGAGTAGTTGGACGCCAGAATCCTACCCTTTTGAGAGTCACTGAAACCCTGGCACCGCCTGAGATGGGCCGGGGTGCGGGCGCAGGGGGCGCGGGCGCGCGCGCTAGACCTCAGGAGGCCAGCTGGGGAGACAGGCGGGGAGCAGCTGCCGGACACATGGCAGGGGCAGCTGCAGAGCAGGATTCCCCCGCGAGAGGGAACCCTGAGCCGGGCGGGCTGAGCCAGGCGGCTTCCTGCCGGAGGCGGAGGCCGCGGAGTGAAGGGCGGGGGAGGAGGCGCGAGCCGGGTCCCGCGGCAGGACCAGGACGGGGTGGCCCGTACCCCCCTCCCCCTGCCCGCCCCGTCCCCCCCCGCCCCGGGCGCCGTCGCCGCGGGCTGTGCGCGGTGGGTGGTCCCCGAGACGGAGCTGTCGAGTCTGTGCCTGACAACTCTTTTCCCTCCACTCTCTTGGTCTCTTTCAGTTGGAGGAGGACAGACTCTCGGGGCACTCCCTCCCGCGGTACAGCCCCCTGCGACGACTGGCGTCCTCCGTGTTCTCCTCCTCCACGCTGGAGACCGAGCATTACCCGCACCCCGGCGGCGGCGGCTCCTCGGGCTCCTCCGGTTCCCTCATTCAGCGCAGCCGCTCGGCGGAGAGCAGCCCCGTGCGGGCGCCCCACCGGCGCCACGCGCCCCTCGCCGCCGGCAACCACAGACTCGTGCCCTCGGTGCTCCGCATCTCGCGGTCCCAGCTGCAGCAGGTGTGGGCCCGCTTCACCCACAAGACCTAGGCCGGGCCCCCCCCCCTCCTGGAGGGGGCAGGTGGGGGGGGGGTGGGGAGCAGACAGAGACCATGGTTCCTTCCCAGGACGCAATAATCACACTCACACGCCCCGTGCGCCCCATCGTGCAATACAGCCCCCTAGCGCTGGCCCAAGGTACTGTAACGCCCGCCCCCCGGCCCCTCCGCGATGCCGGCCAGGTGGTGCAGGGAGGGGCGGTGCTGTCTGTGTAATTTCAGGGTCGGGGCAGGGGTACTTGGCTGGAGCCACAGTGAGTCCAGAGTCCGGTAGAAACCCAGCGTCAGGGCCACGAGGCCTGCTGGGTCAGCGGCGGTCTGGCATGGGTTACCCTGTTTAATCTGTCATCTCTTGGCGTGGCTGGGCCCGGTCCACCCCGAGGGGGTGGCAGAGCTGGGCCTCCCCGTGGGGTGTGAATGCCCATCTGTCTGCGTGGGGCAAGGTGGTGGCCCTGCGTCTGAGAGGGGGGCCTGGCAGCCAGTTTGGGGTCGGGTGGGGCGTGCCTCTAGACGCGGTGATACGGGGAAGCAGCCCTGCGACCCAGCAAGCCTTTCCCAGGCGGACAGCGTCCCTGCCTCCCACGCTCAGCCCAGGAGGCCCGAGCTCCGCCCACTTGGCTGCCCTTGCCAACGCGCGTGCTCTCACCCACCGCAGGGTGGCCTGGCCCAGCTCCTTGGGAGCTGAGGATGGATGAGTGGAGCTGGGAGCTGGAGCCAGGGGTGAGGGGCCTGGTCTGGAAGTAGTGACAGAGAGGGGGTCGTTAAGGACGAGGGGACCTGTGAACTCAGGACAAGCCCCACCCCTGCCCTCTCAGGGGCAGCTCCTTCCTGTAGGTGCTCCCCCAAGCTGGCTGGTCCCAAGGGGCCCGCAGGGAAGTCAGAGCACTGGGAGGCAGAGCAGACGGGGATCTGGAGATGGGGGGTGGGGATGCCAGACTGCTCATGCCCTTTCTGCCCATTTCTCAGCCCCTAACCTGTCACTGGAGGGACCCCCAAGGTTCCCTTTTTCATTCCCGTCCGTCCATGATAGCCAGCACCTGTCCCCCGAGGCAATGAGGTGGTGATGATGAAGGCACCAGGAAGGACAATGCCTGTACAGGGAAGGAAGGAAGGGCGGCCTGAAGGTTTGCAAAGGTGTGTTGTGTGAGGCTGTGTGTGCCTGCACGCATGCCTGCTCTCTCGTGTGCTTCTATGTGAGCAGTTGTGCACGTGGCAGGGCCGCCGTGGGTGGTTGCACTGCACAGTCCCGTGTGTGGGTGTGTTTGAGTGTGCACGTGTGTGTTAGGGAATCAGAAATGTGTCTGTGCAGTCCTTGATGGTTTCCTACCTTCCCACGCTCATCCTGGCTCCTCTATGCTCCTCCCCCTGACCTCTGCTTCCCTCCCACTCCACTCCCTTCACCTCCCCAGCTCTCTCTGATTGGAGTAGAGCCCTCAGAGGCCCAGGGGTGCCATAAGTGGGTGGGCAGCCATAAGCAGTGCCCTCCTGGAAGGCCAGCATTGTGGTGTGACTCATCCACGTGAGCTATGCACACACCCACCTCACTCCTTTCCCCAAAATCCACCCCCGCCATGTCTGGGCCGGAGCGCTTTCCCCCATCTAGGAATGAAACTTGTGCCCTACCCACCCCAGTTCTAGCTGCTAAGTTTAGGCCCTCCCTCCAGGCTATTTTGGGTGCAGACGGTAGAGGAGGGATCAGGGTAGAGCCTTCTCCAGAAGGGACAGAAAACACAAGCACAAAGGTGAGGGGTGGGATGAGCAGGAGCCCCTCCCGCCTTCCCCTCTGGCCTCCCCCTGGCCTCCCAGCTAGTGGCAGGCGGTGCAGTGAAGGGGAGTCGGTCCACCAGCCACCCCAAGGTCAGCAGCGGTGGGGGCAGTGCCCCGCTCTCCGGGGTTAGATGAGACAAGCACTCCCTTATCTGGCATTCCCTTCCAGAGGGCTCCACCACCTGACCCTGAGCACAGCTCCCACCAGTGACGAGCACCCTGAGGTACTCTAAGATCCCAAAGTGCCTTGTAACCAATCAGACAGTGGCACTACCTTCAGCCTTGTTTTAGCATCAAGTGCATAGTACTGTTTCCAAAGCCTTTGGAGGTGGCGGATCCATCCCAAAGGCGGCTGAATCCACACACACACACACACGCACACGCGCACGCACACACACACCAGAACTGGTGCCTGTGGGAGTGGGTGTGTCCTTTAAAGTAAGATTATGATTCAAAACATGTTGTCCTTGGAGGGACACTCTTGCATGCCCTCTAGGGCGCAGGGGAGATTGTCTTATAAGCCATGCGCTCTGAGCAGACTGGAGGTGATCTTGATAATGTTACTATCTTTTGAGGGTGGCTTTGACTTTTGGAAACAGCTAAGGCCATTGGAAGCCACATGTTCAAGTTCACGTGAAGCTTGGCAGAGCCCTGCCCGGATTGGAGTTGAGTGGCCAGGCCCCAGGCTGGGCAGGGAGTTGTGAGCCTGCCATGTGGTCAGGCTCCTTTCTGGAGGCTTTCCCTTCCCGAGAGGAGAAGGCTCTCTGCCCCGGGAGAGGGACAGCTCCCGGGCTCAGCTCTGCAGAGAGGCCGCCTCCGTCCTACTTTGGAGATGGTGTTTGCGTACTTCACAGTCACACCCAGCCTGCTGGAGTGGCTTCCGGTTATTTATTTTTTATTCCATTTAACAGTCACTGGCACCCGGGGCTTATTTTGTGCCAGGCAGTGGTCTAAGCACTTTACAAAATTAACTCATTTAATCCTCATAATAGCTTACGAAGTAGATCCCAGTACTGTCTGCAGTTAATGGATTAATTAGAATACTTAATTTACAAAAACATTTTAAAAAAATAACCCCTGCCAATGCCGAATAACCGAGGTCTTGTTTGATAGTTTTAAAGCATTTCGGTCTATTTACCGTCCTTCCTGGTTGGCCCCTCCCCACCCTATCCAGTAAGAAGGGAGTTGTCTGTGAGCCAGACTCGGATGGTGTGTGTGTGGGAGTCACTCCAGAGTACTGGGGTCGGTTGAAATGGCAGAGCCTGTCTCTCCAGAGACCCCAATCTCTCCATCCCCCACTATCCCCTGCCCCCCAAGCATCCCCTGGCAGCTCTGGGCGGAGGTGGCTGAGTAAGAGTTACAGTGGAGAAAGCAGATGCTCAAAACCCTGACCTCGGGGGTCACGGTGGGACCCTCGTGGCTGGGCTCACTGACAGGGCAGGTCCTGACGTTGGTGAGCACTGACCGTGGGATTGAAGCTGAGTGTCAAGAGGAGCCCAGCGTGTCAGGGAGGGGCAGATGCAGGGACAGTGGTAAAGGGGGACCCACCACACCATCCTTTGCTCAGCCAATTGTTGCTGAAATCTCCGATTTTTTACGTGAAGTCTCCCAACTTTTAATTATTGGCATCTAACTTAAAAAACGACAATAGCTTTTTAAAGAAAAATCACCGTGTGAGCCAAACAAAACCAGTTTACAGGCAGAGACCCCAAACTCAGTTTGCCACCGTGAGCCGGAGCACAGTCGACCTCCCTCTGTCCAAGGCTGCGGCTCTCACAGGGTCAAGCGGGCTTCCTAGAGCAAGGAGGTGTGTGGTGCACTGTGTGTGTGCACGTGTGTGTGTGCATGTGTGTGTGCGAGCGCGCGGGCTCCTGAGTGTGGGGGGCACTGGACTTGTTTGTGGTGAGAAGGGCCCTCCTTATAGGACCAGTATTTTCTCTGTGGGACAGAACCCCGAGTCGGTGAAAAATGCTCTAGTAAATTCTCCATAATGAATAGACCCTCCACACACTCAAGGCAGCTTGGGTCACAGCAATAACTACTGAACATTCTCCCAGCCAGAGCATCCCCACCCAGCAGTCTCCCTCTGCATCTCCACTTTTGGGGAAATGGGCCTAAAGCTGCCCAGTGGGGGTATGGCATCTCTGAGCCACGCTGGCACGTTAACTCCTGCTTCCCCAGCCGAAGCCGAGGGGGGCAGGCCTCTCCAACCCAATCACCATTCCTCTCCTCTGCCCGCCGAGGTCCCTTTTTCTGGGGAGGGGCGGTGCTTCTGCCAGGCAGGCGCCGGGGGAGCCTGGGCTACTGGGGTGAGCAGAAGGAGCTGTGTCAATGTGTCTGTATTGGGTGGCCAGGGGAGGGGACCATGCTTAGGGAGGGTGTGGGTGCCCCTGGCTGTGGGAGCACGGAGACTGCTGTGTCCCCTGCCATCCGCGGGTTGATGGAAACATAGACCCCTAAGGAGGGTCTGAACCCCACCCCACCCACCTCACCCCACCCCACCCCAAACTCCACTGAGATCCCAACCTGAAGGGCAGGAATCGCCCACCCTCATGGGCAGACCTTGGTAACAAGGAGTGTGGCCGATCACTCTCCTAAGTTGGGGGGCATGTCCCCAAAGCTCACACTATTCCCACTAAGAGCAGAGGTGCCCCTGGGGCGGGTGGGCCCGCCTCTGGAAATGTTCCAGAACTCTCCCTAAGGGAGAACTCCCAGCCTGAGGACAGTCCCTCAGGTGTCCCAATGGTTCCCACACCACCCGTGGGCTCCCCGCCCGGGAAAGAGCTGAGAAGCGCGGGGGCGGGGGGGGGGGGGCAACGACACCCAAAGGAGCACGGGAACCTCCCACGCCCGTCTTCCCACTTGGTTCCACCGTCAGTTCCCCGCGTACCCTCTTTTCTCCCTGCACAGGCGGGGGGAGGGCGCGGGGTGGGGTCCCTCCGCCACACTGACCGGCCACGCACACACTCCGTAGCTGTGCGCGCACGCCGTCCACTCTCCGGACAGCAGACTAGCAGCCCCGCCGGGGAGAGCACAGTCCCGGCTCCCGGCCCCCCTCGCCGGTTCCTAAGGGTACCGGGACCCCAAGCCTCACTGTCCGCCCGTCCCCGTCCGCCGCCGTCGCACCACGAATGTACGCTCCGTCTTCCTAACTCGCTGCTGCGCGCCCCCAGGGGACTTGGGCCCCGGCCCCGCCCCCAGCCGCGAGCTGCCTGCTGCTAACACTCCACCTGGGCAGGCACCCCCTGCGCCCCGACGTCGCTCGGTCAGTCCTCGGCTGCTTCCCCTCCGCCGGCGCCCTGGCCTCGGGGTGAGGCTCGCCCCCCAGGGCTTCCAGGTCGGGGATGCCGACGAGGGGCTGGGAGGGGGAGCTGGCCGGTTCTCCGGCTCCAAGAACCCCCGTCGCCCACCCCTGACTCCCTTACCTCACCGCCCCCCCGCCCCCCGGCTGTCCCCCACCCACTCCCCACATCACTGGCCTTGCAATTGGATGCCAAAGAGCCCAGATTGAGGGGGGAGCCGAGCTTTGAGTCTAGGTCTCTCAGAGCCACCCAACCCCCCTTTCGCCCGCGCCCCAGCGTCCGTGTCTCCTGCCCCACCCCACTCCATCACTGAGCGCCCTGGGGAGGGGGGGACCTCAAACTTGCCCCCACTTCCGGCACTCCTCCCTCCCCACCTCCGAAAATAAAACTCAGGGACCAACATCTGCTTCCTTTGCACTTGCTCCGTCGACCCCTCCCCTCACTGGGAGGGGTTTCCGCGGGGGAGGAGGCGGGTTCGGGGCTCTGTGGCTGACTATTGGGCGGGAGAGAACTGGCCCCTGCCCCCTGCCCCCTGCCTCCTGCCCCCTGCCCCTTGCCCCCTGAGAGGTGGGACTGGTGGGATCGGGGGAGCTCAGCCCCTTCCCTCCAAGGACCGAGGAGGCGCTCGCTGATGGCGGTGGAGAGGGGAGCGAGGGATGGGAAGGGGGTGGCGAGGGGACCCTCCGGACCCCAGCTGGTTTATCCCCGCGCCTCCCGCCCGTCGTCAACCCCCGCCCCCTTTTGTACTGCAATAATCCTGTATTATAGCTTGCTCTGTTCCCCGACCCCGGCAAGCATGCACGAAAACTCAAAACCACACGCGCGAAGATGGGACGCTTTTTCCTCTCCGGGTGCGTCCTCCGTGGGCCGCGGCGTCGGGCCGGCCGGGGGGAGGCGCATGCACCGAGCCCGCCCCTCGGCTGCGAGTACTGTACACATCCAACACTTGAAACCGACACGCACACGCGCGGCGCCGCCACGGGGTGGGACACGGACACGCACCCACGCGCGCACGGGCGGGGGTGGGGGCGCCCCGCCGTCACACGTCGCTGTGCGAGGGATCTTGTGCCTTTTTCAGTCCCTGTATGTTAATCAGACAATCCGGAGAGCTTGTGTACTACCAAATCCTGATTAAAGACGCCTTCCAGGAACTGCGCCTCGCCTGCTTTCTTTCACCCACCTCCTTCCTAACCCACCCCTCATGCAGACCCTAAGGCTGGAGTCGCGGGAGGGCAGCGGGCAGCGGGCAGAGGGCAGGGGCTAGTCTTTTGCTGACTCAGGGATCTTGTGGGGTCAAATTCCAGATCAATGGATCCAGTCCCACCCCTACCTCCACCCGCAGCTAAGACCTAGGCTGATGGGGCGGGGCGGGGGGGGGGGGGGGGACGGGGGGGACGGGAAGGGGTCCCCCGGAGGCTTCAGCTTGGTGGGGCTGGAGCAACTCTCCCCGCTGGCTGTCTCCTTTCATCCATCCGGAGGAGGGGCTTGGGCTGGACTCTGGTCTCTGGGGCCCTCCTCCAACCTGTCAGCTTGCCATCTTGCCAAGGCCAGGAGGAGAAGTAAGGGGGGGAGCACTGATAGTTCCTACATGGATCAGACGGTCCAGTCCGGGGGTGCAGTGGGGTGGGAAGCTAGGACGACAGGAGGCTCTGTGCGGCGTCCGCAGGCCTTCCCCGGGCTCTCTGCTCCGAGGGGAGGTCTGAGTAGCTCTGGCCTGCGGAGAAGGGTCTGTTGATGGGGATCATGAGCGAGTGGGGTGCAAGGATAGCATGTGGGTTGAGGGAGGACTAAGCCAACGGGAGGGTGAGGACATGGAGAAGGAGAGGATGGCGCAGACTTCTGAGATTGCAGGGGTGGGGCTTTCCCGCTCCTGCGGGGTCCCCACCCCGCCCACCGGCAGGCCCACTGGCACAGTGCCCCAAGGGGAAGACACCTTTCTCCCCGGGGCCTGAAGCAAGTGTGGGGGCAGAAGAGGGCAGGTCAGAAGCTGCGTTTCTGACTCCAGAGCATTGAGAGAGCCCCGGGCTGCCAGCTCCTTGCCTTGGGGCCGGCAGGAACGGGTTGGGGCCAGAGACCTGGAGATCAAGTGTGTGGAGATGTGCATAGGTCTAAGGCAGGCAGCCACCTTCCCAGGTCATCTCACCCCTTCTAAAACCGGACAACCAGTGGGTCCAGGCTGCCTGTTGCTACTTGAGCCAGTTAAGCAGAGACAGGGTTGAATCCTATATGAGCGTTTATTCCAATAATGTGGGCAGTAGGGGAGAGCAGCAGGTCACCCAGGAAAACCTGCTTGACCCTCCCCATAAGCCAGTTGCTTATACTGGGTAGAAGGGCAATGATGATATGGGTGAATAGGGATTACAGGCATGGGGAAGTAGGCAACGTATGATGGTTACAGGTGACAGGCAATACGGGTCGTGTGTGTGTGTGTGTGTGTGTGTGTGTGTGTTGCGCATGGGTCCAAGGTTGTTAATCTTTCCAGGATTCTGGGCAGTTCTCAGAAAAGGAGGATGGACTTTATTCCGATGTTAGCTCGCATGTCCCGGGGCGTACAGCTCTCGGCCAGGTTAGAATGTGCTTTCTCTAATCAGAACAGAACCGTCATGGTTAACAGAGCATGGTTCATATTTCTTATTGTTATAGCTGGTCCCCACTATCCTATTTCTGCCCCTGACACTTCCACTCAGAGGACTGTCTGGCCAGTGAGTCTGGGGCGGAGGGACAGGGGGCAGCTCTTAGCTTGACGGATGTGGCTTGAGAGTAGACGCTCAGACAGACCAGTAAAGAATCTGGGAGAGATGGGGGTTGGCAGAGGAGGCTACGCTGTTGACTTCTCATCTCCAATTTTCAGGCTGGGCCATGATGGCCAGGGGGCGTTCCCCCTGGGGAGGAGGGCTGCAGGAGGTGTGCACCTGGTGGCTGAAGAGGAGGGGGGGCACCGCTGTGAGAGGCACAAAGCCCTCCCCACCCCACGAGGAGGGAAGGGGGGACATTAGGCTCACTCTCCCTTTTTTGTCACTCAGCACCCCCCTTCTTCAAACTTGAGGCCCGTGTGCTGATGTGCAGTGTGAGGACTGGGCTTGGCCCAGGTCCAGGCGGGAGAGCTGCTCAGTGCTCCCTGTTGGGTGTGTGTGCGTGTGTGTGCGCGCGTGTGTGTGTGGTAGTGTGTGTGTGTGTGTGTGTGTGTGTGGTAGCCTTTGTGTGTGTGTGTGTGGTAGCCTGTGTGTGTGTGTGTGTGTGTGTGTGTGGTAGCCTGTGTGTGTGGGGGGGGGTAGCCTGTGTGTGTGTGTGTGTGTGTGTGTGGTAGCCTGTGTGTGTGTGTGGGGGGGTAGCCTGTGTGTGTGTGTGTGTGTGTGTGTGTGTGTGTGGTAGCCTGTGTCAGAGGAGTCAGGGCTGAGGAGGGTCCAGTTTTGCTGTTGGTAGGGAAGATCAGAGTCTGTCCGCCCGCCTCTCTTTCCTGCTGACTGGAGAAAACATGGACTTGGGCTGGGCTCTGAAGCTAGTGAGGCCGTAGGTCTGGGCTCAGTGGGGGCAGGGAGAGGGCTGGGCTTTCATTCTCTCTGGGTCTCAGCTCCAATGGCCGCCTCCTCTCTGACTGCCACCCACCCTTCTGCCATTGGCCTTTTGCCAACTTTAGTAGAATCACTGGTAGCTTTAAACAGACAGATTTCTGAGCCTCATCTCTGACCTACAGACTCCGAGGGGTAGGACTCTGTGTTTGTAAGAAGCACCCCCAGAGCCTGGCTGGTGTGGTTGAGCGTCAACCTATGAACCAGGAGGTCACAGTTCAATTCCTGGTCAGGGCACATGCCTGGGTTTTGGGCTTGATCCCCCCATGTGGGACGTGCAGGAGGCAGCCCTTCAATGATTCTCTCTCATCATTGATGTTTCTATCTCACTCTCACTCTCCCTTACTCTCTAAAATCAATAAATATATATTTAAAAAAGAAGAAGAAGAAGCACTCGCAGGTAATGCTGTGCAAACCAGGCTGGAGAGCACAATGAGCAAACTGGAATCGTAAAGGTCGCTGCCCTGGAAAGGGAGTAGGCAGGCGGGAGCTTCCGGGACTCCTGCATCCCCTGCTGACACCCAGCACTCTTGCTTCCCTCTGAGCTGGAATGGGGGGTGTCATGGCTGGTCCCCTTCCATGGTGTTCTCAGCCTCCAGGGCCAAGCACACAGAGGCTATCTAGTGGTTGCTGGCTGATAGATGAGCACTGGATTGCATGGGTGAATGAATGAATGAATGCTCATTGGGCTCAGGCATCCAGGAGAGGCCTGGAGAGGGGGAGGGAGGACTTCCCACATGGAGCCAGATACGGAGGGCAGAGGGATTTTGAAACAGAAAACCCAGCATGCCCAGGGGAGGTGGGCTTGGCAGGGATCTGTGGGACAAGGCTGCCCCACTGTGAGGTTCACAGCCCTTCCTGCTAAAGGGCAGAGGGTCCCAGGTTTCCCTGCTGGGGGCGGGGAGGGGAGGGGAGAGGGAAGACAGTGAGGCAGTGGAAAGAGTTCTGGGCCACCCTGGTTGATGGGTTCTGTGACTTGGGCATGTCAATGCCTCTTTCCAGGCCTCAGTTTCCCAGCCTGATGTTATCACCAATGACTGATGTTCAGTTCTCCTTCCTCCTTCCTCCCATGTCATGGAAGAGGAGGGCTTTCAGATGGCATGGGAGACGGCTCCAGCTGGAACAGCTAAGTGGGCGCTGTGAAAGGCAGGTCCACCCGCTGGATGGGGCTTTGTCAGAGATCCAAGCCCTGGCCAGAGGGCAGAGTGGTTCTGCCAGGGATGCCCTACGTGTCAGAGGTGGGGCAGGGCAAATAGGCAGAGGTTCTGCTGAGAAAGGATGCCTGGGGTTGAAGGGTATCCCTGCCAGGTGGGATGTGTCTGGTGCTGGGTGGGTGGGTTCTGAGCTGGACAGGAGGGAGGCCTGACCAGAGCTCTGCATCTCTCTGCCTGCCCTGGCTGTCAGTGCCGGCACCTGCCCGGTGGTCCCCACAAACCCCGGAGATCACAGCAACCCCCTCCACCTCTGCCCAGTCATCTTCTCTAACCTTGATGTTGGAAACGAAACATGGCTAAGGGACCCAACGCAAGGCCTGGCACAGAAGCAGTGTTAATGTTTGCTAAGTGAATTAATAAATTAATGAATAATGAGAATGGTGCGGAGAAAGAAAACAATTGCTGGAGACTTCCAGTCGGATATATGAAGGGGACAGTGCTCGAAGGAAGTTCCCTGTCCGGCTCAAACAGGGTGTGCTGGGGTCCTGTCTGGGTCTGATGCTGCCATGTCTTGCATTAGTTTCCCACCCCCCTCCCCAAGCCTCAGAAGCAAGTCCTCACCTAGTGTCTGGCTGTGAGGGAGATTATGGCAGTTGGGGGTGGTAGAAAGCACAGACAGCCGTGGGCAGGTCCTCGGCCTGGGGGTTTCTGCCTCTCCCCTCCACCAGCCTTTGGGCTAACTGTTTGCACAAAGGCCTCCCCTCCTTTCCCCACCACTCTACCCCCCCACCCCCACAGATGTGGTATCTGGGCATTTCTGGGGTCAGGGATAGAAGCAATGATCTCCAAATCAGAGTAGGGGGTGGGTTGGAGGGAGCTAACATTTATCAAGAAACTGCTACATGCCAGACCCATTGCTTATACGGCCTCATTTATGATCACAGCCTTTGTAGAGTGTGCATCGTCCCCATTTCGTGTCCTAATATAGAGATTGCACATTCCATGAACACAAGGACCATGTCTATCTTATTCACTGCATTCACAGGTGCAGGACTTTTGAATGAATGAATGAATGAATGAATGAATGATTGAATGAATGAAAGACCCTCAAGGGGCTTAGCGTTTATGGAGAGAGCGAACTATGTAAACACCTGCTTGTGGAATAGAGGGGGGAGGGTCTCTAATGGCAGGATGTGGGAAACAAGTACAAAGGAGGCTGTGAAGTCTGCTTGGTGGGTGGATAGGAAGGCTTTGGGGAGAGGAGCTGTTTGAGCAGGTCCTGGAATAAGAACGGGGATTTTTCACGTGAATAGAGCAGGTGAGAAGGAACCCGGGGCAGAGGAAACTGCCTTGGGAAAGGCACAGAAATGTGAGATGCATGACCCATTTCGGGAACATGGTGGCATCTGAATGGCTGGGGTGTAGGGCTGGGGATCAGAGGTTGCTGCTAGAAGTTTGGTTGGGGCAGAAGATAGGAGCCAGATCATGGTGTGGAGGGGAGTATGGGGGGCAGTTTGAAGCAGAGAGAGATGGGATTCAATTTAAGTTTCAGGGAGATCCCTTGGCAGCCATGGGATGGATGGATGGGCAGTGTGGGATGGAGAACGCAGGCCAGTGGCCAGGGAACCACCAGGCAGGACTGGGCTGTGCCCGTGGGGCTGGGGCAGCAGACGCAGATGTGTAAGCGGGGACTTGGCAGGACTCCCTGAGAGTCTGGACGGCCCCTGAAGGTGTTGGGAGTGTGAGGATCTCTCTGGGCCTCTGGATGGGCTGTGTTTAGGAAGATGGAGGCCCAGTGTGTTCAAAAGGCTAACACAGTGCTGGGCGCTGTTAGCACCGTCAGCCTGGAAGAGAGCCACTCAGCCTGAGGGCCCGCGCTGTGGGTGCCCGGGGGTGTGGATTGACAGGGCAGAGCTGGAGAAGATGCAGCAGCTGCGTTCTGATCAGGTGGCCAGGCCTTTCTAGTCTGGGAGGAAGGAGGCTAGGGGGAGGTGTGGCAGGAGTCTTAGGAAACCAGACAGGGCCATCGAATTGCCAAGGACGCTCTACAACAGCAGTTCTCAACCTGTGGGTCGCGACCCCTTTGGGGGTCGAACGACCCTTTCACAGGGGTCGCCTAAGACCATCAGAAAACACATCTATAATTGCATATTGTTTTTGTGATTAATCACTATGCTTTAATTATGTTCAATTTGTAACCATGAAAATACATCCTGCATATCAGATATTTACATTACAATTCATAACAGTAGCAAAATTACAGTTATGAAGTAGCAACAAAAATAATTTTATGGTTGGGGGTCACCACAACATGAGGAACTGTATTAAAGGGTCGCAGCATTAGGAAGGTTGAGAACCACTGCTCTACAAAGCTTCAAAGGGGAAAACTTAATTGAGTGAAAAGAAACCGCCCTCACAGGTTGGCTGTGAATTCCTGGAGGAAGTGTGGGCTGCAAGCCCCTGTAGAGGGGTGGGTGGGAGGACAGGGTCCTGGAGCTCCAGTGGCCCACCCCTGCCCTAGGTCCTGGGGATAGAGCAATGAACCCAACAGACCCAGTGCCTGCCCTCAGGAGCTCACACTCTGTGGACACACCCGGGCCTGTGGGCCTCTCAGCTGTGGGTGCAGTCAGGTCTTCTCGGGCCCCGGAGGGGGTGGCCTCAGCCGGTCCCTGTGTGTGCCCCTTGCAGGTGTTCTCCGTGGCGCCCCCATTTGAGGTCAACGGTCTCCCACGAGCTGTGCCTCTGAGCTTGCCCTACCAGGACTTCAAGAAAGACCTCTCCGATTACCGCGAACGGGCCCGGTTGCTCCACAGGGTCCGGAGAGTGGGCTTCTCGCACATGCTCCTCACCACCCCCCAGATCCCGCTGACTCCTGTTCAGCCTCAAGCTAATGGGAAGGAGGGAGAGGAGGAGGACGAAGAAGAAGATGAAGAGGAGGAAGAGGAGGAGGAAGAGGAGGAGGACGAGGAGGAAGAAGAGGAAGAGGAGGACGAGGAGGAGGAGGAAGAGGTGGAAGAAGTGGAGGAGGAGGCAATAGCCCTGGGGGAGGCACTGGGGCCTCGCAGTGGCTCCAGCAGTGAGGGGAGTGAGAGGAGCACCGACCGGAGCCAGGAGGGCGCCCCGTCCACGCTGCTGGCTGATGACCAGAAGGAGTCCAGGGGCCGGGCCTCCATGGCTGACGGGGACCTGGAGCCTGAGGAGGGCTCCAAAACGCTGGTGCTCGTCTCCCCTGGTGACATGAAGAAGTCGCCTGTCACTGCCGACCTGGCCCCTGACCCTGACCTGGGCACCCTGGCTGCCCTCACTCCTCAGAATGAGCGGCCCCAGCCCACCGGTAGCCAGCTGGACGTGTCTGAGCCAGGCACCCTGTCCTCCATCCTCAAGTCTGAGCCCAAGCCCCCTGGGCCTGGGACGGGGCTGGGGACCGGGGCGGTCACCGCAGGGGCCGGGGGAGTGGCAGTCACCTCCTCACCCTTCACCAAAGTTGAGAGGACCTTCGTACACATTGCAGAGAAAACCCACCTCAACGTCATGTCTTCCGGTGGGCAAGCCTCACGGCCCGAGGAGCTCAGCTCTGGGGGCGAGCTGGGCCAGGAGGTGCCCTCTGAGGGGAGGGCTGCAGAAGAGGAGACCTCTGTGCCCCTGGAGAACGGTATTCCCCAGTCAGGGCTGGAGAGCTGTGCCCTGCCTGGCCCTCCTGGGGACACCCCCATGGAGGTGGCCATGGACTCACTGCCCAGTGGATCACCCCTTGTCGATGGGCCAGCCCCAGCATCCCCGCTGGAACCAGACCCCGAGAAACTGGCCACCATCTCCCCCAGCCACCGTGCCATGCCAGGCCCTCGCTGCAGGAGCCGCATCCCTGTGCTGCTGTCGGAGGAGGACACTGGTTCGGAGCCCTCGGGTTCACTGTCGGCCAAAGAGCGGTGGAGCAAGCGGGGGAGACCCCAGCAGGACCTGGCCCGGCTGGTGATGGAGAAGAGGCAGGGCCGCCTGCTGCTGCGGCTGGCCTCTGGGGCCTCCTCCTCCTCCAGCGAGGAGCAGCGCCGCGCCTCTGAGACGTTCTCGGGCACAGGCTCCGAGGAGGACATGCCCGCCTCTGAGCCCTCGGTGCCCAGGAAGGCCGGGCGGGCGGCTGCCACCCGGAGCCGGATTCCCCGCCCCATCAGCATCCGCATGCCCACGCCTGCCCCAGCCCAGCAGTCCCCTGGCAGACCCCATGGTGCGGCCCCAGCATCGGACACAGCCATCACCAGCAGGTGAGAAACCACTGCCAGCCCCACGGTGGGCAGAGGGCGACCACAGAAGGCCTGCACCAGCAGGGACTTCCCCAGGGCTAAGGTCAGGGGCTATCGAAGACTCAGGAAGGCCCCTCGAATGTACCTCCTGTCCACCACCAACTGAGTCTCTCTTCTGACTCGGGTTCCAGTCCTGTCCCTGGGCTCAAGGGGGTGGAGACAGTGAGCAGGCCTGGAGGGGTGCCAGGGAGGCCAGGTTTGGGAAAGGTTGACTGGGGCCTCTGGTGTGTCATGGGGCATCTGAAGCCAAAGGAGAAAGCCCAGAATAGTCAGGAGAAAACTTCATTCATGTGAATATAAACAAGGGTGTATAGAGATGCCGG
Source organism: Myotis yumanensis (assembly GCF_028538775.1). Lineage (NCBI taxonomy): Eukaryota > Metazoa > Chordata > Mammalia > Chiroptera > Vespertilionidae > Myotis > Myotis yumanensis. The sequence continues at coordinate 84,501,612 of NW_027223757.1, read as the reverse complement.
AGAAAGCCTGCAGGGAGCGCTTCGGGCAGCAGCCAGGGAGTGTGCGGCCCCTAGAAGTCCTCCCTGGGCAATAGGCTCAGTTTATTTCTGTGCCAGGTCTCAACCAGGTCTGTGGATACAAGACTCTAGGGCTCAGTGCGATTCTGAAAATGTCTCTGCTTTCCCCCCTCCTCTTCTTTTCCCCCTCCTCCTCCCGCAGGCTCCAGCTGCAGAAGCCTCCAGGGACGGCCATTGCTGCCGACTTCCGTCCCAAACAGCCCCTTGGCCGGGGCCAGGGCCCAGGGCGAGGCCAAGCCAGCACCAGGCCCCCAGCCCCGCGCAGTCCCGGCCTCCCTGCCTCCACCGCGCGCAATTCCAGCGCGTCCCCCCGCAGCCAGTCCCTGTCCCGCAAAGAGAGCCCCTCACCCTCGCACCAGGCCCGGCCTGGAGGGCCCCCACCCCGAGGCGCTTCACAGGCCCGGGCCGAGCCTGATGGCACCCCCTCCCTAGGGGGGCCCAAGAAAGGACCCAGAGGGAAACTCCAGACTCAGCGCGCAGCAACCAAAGGCCGGGCAGGTGTCGCGGAGGGCCGGGCCGGGGCCAGATAATGACGCGCGGGCTCTGCGTGGGCCCCCACCCTCACTCCAGCCCCCAACCCGCAGCCGGCCACACTGGAACAGCTCCCAGCACAGCCTTACGCGCCCGACGCGCCACCCGCGGCCCCAGCTTCCTGCCTGCACCCGCCGTGCTCGCCCCAGCCAGGCTCCACCGGTGGGGGGCACCTCGCCGCAGGGGTAGAGCTCGCCTCCCTCCCTTCCCCAGTCACCTCCCACCTCCTGCCGCCCCTCCGCCGGGAAGGCTCAGCCACTCTACTCGGAGGACCCCACTAATCCGGACAGCCCGCTCTCCCGCCAGGCCTCTGCTGCTCTCCATGCTCCACCCCCGACACACCTCTGCTTACACCTCCTACAGAGCCTTTCCCTCCTCCCAACCCTCTTCCAGCCAAAGCCCCCCTTTCAGAAAGGCAGCCTCAATTTCCCCACGTGGAGGCTCCAGCCTCCCCTAGAGGCCAACCCCACAGTCTCCTGGGAAGGACCTCTTCTCAGCTGCCAGACTTGGGGCTGGGGAGGTGGGACCTAGGGCCATTGGTCTACTCAGGTGTGAGGGGGCAGGTATGACCTGCCCCACAGCTCCATCCTGGACACCCTGTGGGAGGCAGTGAGCAGGTGTGGGGGTTGCTCTAAAGTGCAAGTCCCCCTGTATTTGGGTGGGGCCTCAGGGGGAACCACAGGGTGTGGGCTGCCTGCCTGGGCGGTATTTCCCAGTGGGAAGTTGGAGGAAGGGCTTTAAAGAAGTTTCACTGGTCCTTGGCCCCCATCTAGTGCTCAGGACCCCTCTGCACCCGGAATTCCTTCTTGCCATCGAACTCAATCTCGCCTCCTGCAGTTTCAGCCAACTCCCTTCTCTCCTGGGTTCAGTGGAGAGTGGCTGGTCATCATCTCTCGCTGGCCCTTTGGAGATTCAGGGACACAGTTCTGGCCAGACCACCCTCCCTGTTCTCCTGGCTGTGACCATCATGTCCCCCTGTGGGCAGAGAGAGCAGAAACAGACAGACATACAGACAGATGACAGCTGGCCCTGGACTCAAGGCAGAAAGGCCCTTCTAACTTCCAGATTATATGCTTGTGTGATGGGTCCAGCCCAAGTCCTCTCCTCCCCTAGCTCACCCTTAGCTCATCCCTCTTGTCATAACCCCACACCATGCAGCCGAGCTGTCCCTGCAGAGATGGGAGGACTGCTCTGCTCCATGAATGATATGGGGCCTCCTCCTAGGTCTGGCTCCTGCATAGCTCTCACCCCGGCTCATCACAAGCCTCAACTGCCCACATCTGGGCCAACCAGTACACTGGCTGCAGAAGGGACAGCCAACCCTGTTTATCTGGGACAGGTCCTGGCAGGCCTCCTCCATGCTCAGCACCCACAGCCTCTGTCCCCTGACCTGCCCCTTCTGTTTTACCCCGGGTCATGGAGAACAAGGCACGACAACCAGGGAAAGAGGAAGAAAGGCCCCTGCTATGCCCCAGTGATCTGGCAGCACCCAGCCACCATCGCTTGAAAGGATGCCCACGAGGAAGTTGACCCAGGGAGCAGCCTGGGGATGCCCGCTGAAGCCCTTCATGGAGAGTCAGCAGGCTTGGGCAGCTGCTTCCATGCCGAGTTGGTGGCATCTCTGCAGGGGAGGACTCCAGGGTGGACAGCCCCCGAGGTCCACCCTACGCTGACGCAGAAGCTCCCAGAACACTCAGGAAACCTCTCTGGACAGAGCCCTCTTTGTCAACCCGAGACCCTCCCAAGACCTCTACTGCCCTCTGGGTCCAGCAGAGGGGGTGGAGGAGGGGCCATGCCCTCCCACTTAGAGCTTCTCTGAATGACAATCAGCTCCTGCCAGGTGGGGGCCAGGGCTTGACCCCTGCTACCCAGGTCCTGGGCCTGCTCCTTGTTACCAACCGAACTGTGAATGTAGGGCCCCAGCCTCACCCCTGCCCCAGGACCAACAACAGCCTGGTTTGGTGTTGGGAGGAAAAGGGGGTGACCTGAGAGAGCCCAGGCCCATCCTACCATCCTGCTTCACCCAGCACCGAAGGTGGGCAGAGCTGCAAAACCCCGTCTGTCCTTGGGAAACCAGACCTCCCCAGGGCTCCTAACTGACCTCAGGCCTCTGCGTCATTGAATGTCACCAGAGTTGGGGAGGAGGAGCAGGGGCGAGTGTGGGAGGAGGCTAGAGGATTCTGCTTCTCTCCCCAGGAAGGATCCAGGGCAGAGGAAACCATGTCTCCCAGTGCCCCACCCCCGGCTGCAGCCTCTTCTCCCTTGAGCACCCATCCCCTCCACCAAGCTCTGCAGGTCCTGAGCCCCTTCTCTGTCAGAGTGTCACACCACCACCACCACCACCACCACCACCACCACCGCACTCCAGCACTTCCTCCTCATCACAGCCCCTGTCACTGGCTCAGATGCGGGGCTGCCCACCCCAGACATGCCTTCCCTCCCCAGCCTCACTGTGCACCAAGAGGGTGCAGGAGAAGGCTGTACCCCAGGCACATGGGCGCTCCCCTTCCCAGCTCCTCACAGGGGCCTGGCTTGCTCAGTCTTCTCTGGGGACCAGCCCCCGTGGGCTGGGGTTGGGGACAGGGAGTTGCCCTCCCCTTCTCCAGGGAAGCCACAGAAGAATGTTTACATGCCAAACAGAATGTAACACCCGCCCCCAGTCACTGCATGGCCTCTGCCCACCCTGCCCCTGTCCACCCCGACCCCAACATCCTGGAAGCCGCTGTCATGATTAGATCGGGTCTCAGAAGGGAAGTAGCCATCACACCATTAAAAAGCCTGTGGACCTTTCTTTCTGTTGGCCTGGACTCTTCTTCCTTCGGGGGAGAGGGCAGAGAGCAGGCCCTGGGCTGGGGGTAGCAGGAGAGAAGAGCACAAGTTGGTGGGCAAGTGTGGCCGTGGACGGGCTGTCATGGAGGCGGAGTGTCTCTACCAGCAGAAATGGAAGCTTGGAGGAGGCAGGTAACCTGCTCAGGGTCGTACTGGTGGGAGGGACTTCCTGCTGCCTCTGACGGCAAAGCTGCGCCCTCTCCGCTCGCTTGGCTGTCTGACCAAGGGCCAGAGACTCTCAGTCTAGCTTTGTGCAGAGAGGAAGGGAGGAAAATTGTCAGTGCCCAGCAGTTAACAGATAAAAATGAGTGTGTTTGGAAAACCATGAAGTACAACAGCTCACAGGCAAGGAAGGACAATGGTCACTATTCTAGCAAAATCTATGAAAATCACAGATGAACGTAGCCTGTGGCTCAGCCCTTCTAGAAAGGTATCCTACACTCACAAGATTGAGTGTCTAAAAGTATTCATTGCAGCATTCTCTGTACAGTTCCACAAAGCCTCACCTCAATTCTGAAGCCCAAAAAGTTCTGAAAACTGGAAGTTTTTCCATTATTTTGGCACAAGTCTCTGACAAGACTATTTGTAGTCTTTTTAAAAAAATTTATAATATTTTTTCCTTTAAAAAATTTTTTGTTGTTGATTTCAGAGAGGAAAGGAGAGGGTTAGAGAGAAACATCAATGATGAGAGAGAATCTTTGATCGGCTGCCTCCTGCACCGCCTCCCCCTCCCCCCCCCCCACCACCAGGGATCAAGTCCAAAACCCAGGCATGAACCTGACCGGAAATCGAACTGAGTCCTCCTGGTTATAGGTGAACACTCAAACATTGAGCCAAACTTGCCGGGCTGTAGTCATTATTAATTCCACTTATCATACATGTTTGCAGTGGAAATAATAATGTGATTATGGAGTGCTGTCTTAGATTCTATGAGGGGTTTTCATAATGTATGGAATATACACTGAATTGCCTTTTTAAATATTATATACACATGTGTTTGAATTGTAAAGAATTCGGGTAAGAGACTGTGGACCTGTAAAAGCAGAAGTTCAGACGTAATCTTAATGCCTGGTTGTTGGGGCTCATTATATCGAGCCGCCCATACGATGGGGACCCCACTGTCTGGTACTATGAAGTGTCTACTGGAGGTGGCTCTTTGTAGACACTTCGACTGGTCTCTAAGAGAGTAAAAAAATGTGTGTATAATGTGCAATTCTTTGTTTTTTCTATAAAAAATATATATTTTATTTCAGAGAGGAAGGGAGAGGGAGAGAGAGAGAGAAACATCAATGATGAGAGAGAATCATTGATCGGCTGCCTGCTGCACACCCCACACTGAGGATCGAGCCCACAACCTGAGCATGTGCCCTTGACCGGAATCGAACCCGGGACCCTTCAGTCCACAGGCCGACGCTCTGTCCACTGAGCCAAACTGGCTAGGGCTAATGTGCATCTATTTAGATGAGTTAGAGGTCTCGAATTGCTTCTGGGAGGCAAGCAAGGGGGAAGAGGGCTTTACAGTAGTCTATTTGCAGTACCTTTTGCATTTTGGACCCTATATTCACTAAGTGTGAATCTTTCATCTGGGTAATACCATAAACAATTTCTGTCCCAGGGCAGGCTCCTGGCCCTGCCTGGGGTCTGAGGTAAGAGAGCCCAGGCTCCAAAGTCATGCTCTCCCTCTGAGAAGACCATCAGACACAGCTCTAACATCCCAGAACCAATGTAACCATCTTCTGTACCCCACAGTGACCTCCTGGAACCCCCTTTTCTCCGGCATGGGTGCCAGGGGGCTCTTGGGCCTGATTCACCAGCCTTGAGTAAGGCGCTCACATGCTTTCATCTTCCTCCTTGTTCAAAAATGTCAAAAGCAAGCCATGTTTGCAGTAAAAAGGCAAATGCTAAAAGCGTATAAACTGCCCTCGCTGGTTTGGGTCAGTGGATAGAGTGTCGGCCTGCGGACTGAAGGGTCATGGGTTCCATCTCTGGTCAGGGTACATGCCCATGTTTTGGGGTTGACCCCAGTAGGGAGCGTGCAGGAGGCAGCCGATCAATGATTCTCTCTCATCATTGATGTCTCTCTCTCTCTCCTCTCTCTCTCTCTCTCTCTCTCTCTCTCTCTCTCTCTCTCCTTCTCTCTCCCCCTTCCTCTCTGAAATCAATAAAAATATATATTTTTAAAAAGCATATAAACTAAAACATGAAAGCCCCCATCTATATGGAATATGATCATGTAGAGGTAGTATATTTAGAGTTGTGCAACCATCACCACAATCAGTAGCAGAACATTTCCATCACCCACTAGCGATCACTCCCATTTCCCCCAACCCCTCCAGACCTAAGCAACCACCAATCTACTACTTTCTGTCCCTATATAGATTTTTTTATTCTGGATATTTCATGTAACTGGAATCCCACAATATGTGGTTCTTTGTAACCACCTCCTTTCACTTAGCATGTTTTCAAGGTTCATCCATGTTGTAGCATGTATCAGTACTTCATTCTTTTTTATGGCTGAATAATATTCTGCTGTATGGATAGACCACATTTGTTCATCCATTCATCATGGACTTGGGTTTTTTTCTCTCCCTGTTGGCTATTCGGAATAATGCTGCTATGAATGTCTGTTTACAAGTGTTTATGCGGACATACGTTTTCATTTCTCTTGGGTATATATCCTGTGAAAATACCCAAAATAGAACGGCTGGGTCATATGGTAACTCGATGTTTAATATTTTGAGACATTATGAAGCTTTCCCACAGTGGCCACACCATTTACATTCCCACTAGTAATGTATGAAGACCCTTACATTCTTCTTAATGTCTACTTCGTAGTCCCTGACATGAGTGTTCCACCTCCTCATCTATTTAACCAGCTCCATGCTGATTTTCATTAGATTTTTTCCAAGTTTTTACTATTTCAAATAGTGCCGCAATTAATATCCTTACTTTGATGTTTGTTACTTTTCTAAGTCTAATTCTAGCAAAAATCCCCAGAATAATCAAATAGATGAAAAATTATATCTTGTTCTACTTTTAATTTATTTTATTATTGAGAATGAAAGAATTCTATGGATCATTCATTCATTATTTTGCATTCCTTTAATCATTCATTCATCCAGTTAATCTGCAGCCCATTGCGGAGCCCCACATGCACCAAAGGCTGCCAGAGGTGGGGAACTGAAACAGTGCACAGTGAGCTGGGAAGGGGAGGGTTGTAAATTAACTTCCACTTTACATGTGCTATGTACACTGACACACAAAGTTCAGGCAGACTCCCAGCCCCGACTGGGAGCTTCAAGGAAGGCTTTTAGATCAATGTGACCCTTATACTGAATTTTGAAAGATAAACAAGAGTTAGCCAGGTAAAGAGCAGAGGACATTCTCTCAGAGGGAGCAGCTTGGGCAAGGAAGTCGGGAAGGTGTGAGAACAGCTTGTGGTTCAGTGTGGTCACAGGTGTGAATTGGGGAGCAGAGAGAGGAGTGAAGGGGGCAGGAGCAGGTCTGAGGCAGGGGTAGGCTGTGCCCAGGAGGATGGCTTTAGAACTAAGTTTGCAGAGAATCCCCTACCCTCCCGCCACCCGCTAGGAGCCCGAGACCTGTTGGGCACACTCACTTTCCAAGGCCCAGTTAGGGCCTACCTGATGCTCCAGATGTTAGGACCTGCCCAGCCCCTGGCAGACCTTTTTATAATTTTTTAAAATATATTTTTATTGATTTCAGAGATGAAGGGAGTGGGACAAAGAGATAGAAACATCAATGATGAAAGAGAATCACCTATTGGCTGCCTCCTTCACGCCCCACACTGGGAATTGAACCCGCAACCTGGGCATGTCGGGACCAGAATTGAACCTGAGAGCCCTCAGTCCACAGGCCGCTCTATCCACTGAGCCAAACCAGCCAGGGCCTGGCCGACCTCTTCCCCACTCCCCCAGAAAGATATTTCTCTTTTCTGTCCTGTGGCCAAGCGAGCTCTGAGGACAGGGGCACAGAGAAATAAGTGGCTTGAGCAAGTTTACTCAGTCAGGAGCTAGCTACATAGGGGCTACAAGATCAGAGACATTGCAGGGGCCTTTGTTAATGGGAGGAAAGGTCCCTTGAGGACACCCTGGAGAAAAGAGACAAAGGTGGGAGTGTGGAGGGTGTCATGTCTCTGACCAGCAGACACTGGGGCCTGCTGATATTTTCCCATTGGCTACTCTTGTCCTGGCATCAAGACCAGGACAAGAGCTGAGGCTAACTCAATACTGAAGGGAGATCAAAACGACTTCTAAGACCTCAGCAGATGTAGGAGCTTGATCATTGCCCATAGTAATGAGGTGATGGGGTGGAGAGTCAGCAAGGTCATGGGAATTGGGCCATAGGTTAGAAGGAAATATAATACAAGCACATTTTTCATCAGCCCCAGGTGGCATCTTCTGCATTCCTCCTTATCCCATGTAGTAGTAGACTCTAAGTGGTGTGACATCACCCATTACCACCACCATCAATTTTATCATAATCATCACTATCTCCCTTACCCACTTCTGACTCTCCTACCCACCATTCCAGCACCATCATCACTCAAATCACAGATACCCTTCTCCCAAACTAGGCTCCACCACCACCATCATTGCTATCACAATTACCACCACTTTCATGACTACAACCACCACCACCATCAGTACCATCTATACAATCCTCATCATCACAACTGCCCTCATAACCACATCACTATTACCATTTGCATATTACCCTTTTATTATACAGAGTGCCTGGCCAGCCTGGGTGAGGGGCTGATGACTGTTTGCAGGCTGGCCACAGCCCCTTCAGTGTGGGGGTCCCCACTAGGGTGCCTGGGCAGCCTGGGTGAGGGGCTGAGGGCCGTTTTCAGACTGGCCAGACCCCCTTCAGGGTGTGTGTTGGGGGTCCTGCTGGGGTGCCTGGCCAGTTTGGGTGAGGGGCTGAGGGCTGTTTTCAGGCTGGCTAAGCCCCCGAGCGGCGACCCTCACCCCATGAAGGTGTGGCCAGCCTGGGTGAGGGGCTGATGGCTGTTTGCAGGCTGGTCAAGCCCCCAGCCACCCAACCTCCCAGTGGAGGCTGGCTGGAAGCAGGTATCTGGGATTTGTTTATTTTCTATAATTAAAACTTTGTTGCAATGAGCGGAGGCCACAGTTGGCTCAAGGCTGGCGGGAAGCTTGGCTTCCTCCATTGCCCGGGCAACCAAGCCTCCTGCTTGCTCCAGCTCTATAGCAGCCGGCCGCCATCTTGGTTGGGTTAATTTGCATATAGTCGCTCTGATGGGCTGGTGGGCGTGGCTTAGGGCGTAGTGAAGTTGTGGTCAATTAGCATCTTTATCTTTTATTAGTGTAGATAATATTAAATGAGGGAGGAACCGACAGTGTGGGATCACATGTGAGTGATAGCAAATGGGACAGGAGTGGTCTTATCCTTGAGCTGGTCTCCAGAATGCCTTGGGCATCCACCAGAGGAATAAGATGGAGGCCAGTGGTGCAAGGTGTGAGGTGCCAACAGGCTGGCTGTTTGGGGAATTGGAGGGAAGGGGGCCTTGTTGGGAGGGGCCAGAGGCAGGTGGAGAGAAGCCAGTCTTGGAGTCATATGGGTCATGCTAGGGAGTTGGACTTTTGTTGGGGTCCAGCCCCAGCAGGTCTGGGGGTTCCCAAAGGTGTGGATGGAGTTGGCGAATAATGAAGGACACAGAGCCAGCGTTCAGATCATCAGCATAGTTGGGTTCTCTCTTTATTGTCCTGTTACATCTGTATTTATACCATTTGATCCTATAAGCATGTCTCTATAATCACATCATGGTGTTTTGGGTAACCTTCTACAGTTCCTTGTTTCATTTCCATAGTTTCTTATCTGACCTGTCTCTATCTAGTTCTGTTGATTTTAATCTTGTCTAGGTTAATCTCTGTGTTCCGTTATAAGGGCTATTCCAAGGTCACTATTCTATTGCTCTACTGATAAGCTACAAGGAAGTGACTGAAGGAGATTATCTTACCCAGTAAAGGTTATGTCCTCCCAGCCCTGTTGCTTGCCTTCCCTGGGACTGCCCTGTGTCGGTGGGTCTCCAGGGGTATAGGCTTTGGTGCTTTTCCTGGTGGGCAGACCCCTGGGGATGTGGGCCCAACAAGTCCCAAATTTATTGCCAACAGTCTTAGTCCAAGTTCTTCATAAGTAGTACATGGTATTTCTGTAACACTAGAGAGTTTTACTGATTTATTCTCTTCTTTAGTCCTGTTAATCCCTAACTCCAGGGAAAAATCCCCACCTGGGGAAACAACCTTTCTCAGGGAGGTGGTTCTGGTTATAACACATAGTGCTAAAAAAGGGGGAGCAAACATATTAAGAACAGTATGCCATATACGCCAGGTACCTTGAAACATATGCTGTGCAGATGTTTCTTCCCTGCAGTGACTGTGTCAAGCAGCAAGGATGGACCAGCTTCCGGCAGACTTTCACCCTCCAGCAGTGAGAGATGGGGAAGGCTTTAAGCAGGGACACTCCTCTGTAACATTTGTTCTGAAATGTTCACTGTGGCAGGTATGTGGAGAGTGGGTTGAAAGGGTGAGACAAGTTAGGGAGGTTTATGTAACTCATTTGAACCCTCCTGCTAGACTGCACCCTCCCTGAGGGCAGGGGTTGTGTCTGAGACATCTTTGTACCTCACTCTAGTGGGGTAGCACTAGAGACTCAACAAATATCTCTTACTTTTATCACCTCCTGTCACCACCTCCAAATCATTGCCCTCACCCCCACGCCTGTTATACCACCATGAACACACCGTGTCACTGAATAGCCCTTTCCTCAAAGCTCTGTGAGGGAGCCCAGCCCAGTGCAGACTAGAACACCCCCAGCTCAGCAGCTGAGGTCAAAGGCCTGGGCCAGAGTCAGGGGTCCTAGTCCCTCTTCAGTTCTGCTGCTGAGTCACCGTGTGATCCCAGCAAGCCACACACCCCATTGCCTTATCTGTCCAAAGTGGGGGCTACATGAAATTTATCATTTTCAATTTTTTTTTTAGAAAACTTGGGCCCTTAGAAGCCTATTTGCTGCCCAGCTGGCGTGGCTCAGTGGTTGAGCATTAACCTCTGAACCAGAAGGTCATGGTTTGATTCCTGGTCAGGGCACATGCCCAGGTTGCATGCTTGATCCCCAGTGTGGGGTGTGCAGGAGGCAGCCGATCAATGATTCTCTCTCATTGTTGATGTTTCTCTCCCTTTCTCTTCCTCTCTGAAATCAATAAAAATATATTTTAAAAAAGAAGAAGAAGCCTATTTGCTTTGAAATCTGGAGCCCTTGGAACACAATTTGATAACTTCCCAGCTCTGCCGACCTGGTGTTTAGAGAATCAGATCAGAAACACTTGACATTGCTGGTTTCTGCTGTGCTTCTGTGGCAGGGCGATGAGAGAACTGAGTGGGGAAGATAGACACATGCCGAGTCTTACCAAGCCCTCTCCTTCCTTACCACGCCCTCGGGGTAATCTAGGAAGCTCTTGGAAATAGGGGTGGGGGCAGGCAGGAGGGACTGTGTGTATAGGAAGAGTCCCTGAGTGAAGAAGGGGGAGGGTGATGGGTCTGGGATCCCCAGATTGGCCAGGCTGCTCAGTGTGGTTCCAGGTATGTCTTAGGCCAGGGCATAAGCTCCAGGTGGGGACATAAATCTGACAGGGTACAGAGAACACTCGTAGCTCAGCAGTAAAAACCCTTCACCTGGTTTTGAATGCTGGGCTGCTGTCCAGGCTGTGGTTGCAAATAGGCAAGGCTCACCTGGGTTTCACAGGACAAAGGGCATCCAAGGAGGGCTGGCACCATGCCGGGAGACTCCTCCTCTTAGGGACCCTTGAAGCTCTGCTGATCAAGGGGCTATGGGCTCAGCTCCTACACACCCAGCTGCCCATCATGGCAGCCCATGGTTACCTCACTTAGTCCCTGAGCACTAATATGTAAGTCCCAGAGCCATGGAGTCAGTGACCCCTGAATGGATGGCAGCCCCCTCCCTCACAGACACTGAGCTGCACAGGCAGGGATCCCAAGGTGGCCAGGGAAGGCCCAGTCCTGGGCCAGCCTCCAAGGGCTGGATTGTGGCTGCAGGCTCTCCGCCTATTAGTCTATTTGCTCCCGCCTCCAGAGTCCAAGGGTCCATATGGTGGGTGGATTGAGCTGTGCTGACTACTACATAGGGAGCCCACACGGGGGACAGTTATTTGTGGGTGGCATGAGATTCGAGGAGCTGCTAGACCAGGTGGGTGGCTTTGGCCCCTTCCAACTGCGGAATGTGGCCCTGCTGGCCCTGCCCCGAATTCTGCTACCCATGAACTTCCTCCTGCCCATCTTCCTGGCTGCTGTGCCTGCCCACCACTGTGTCCTGCCTGGTGCTCCTGCCAACTTCAGCCAGGACATGTGGCTGGAGGCCCACCTTCCCCGGGAGTCGGATGGCACACTCAGCTCCTGCTTCCGCTTCACCTACACCCAGGCCCTCCCCAACACTACGCTGGGGGGAGAAGGGCAGAGTCGTGAGGAGCTGCAGGGTGAGCCCTCCACAGTGCCATGCCCTCAGGGCTGGGAGTACGACCACTCGGAGTTCTCCTCCACCATTGCAACGGAGGTACCTGAGCCAGGAGGCTGGGGGACACGTGGGTGGGATGGGTCTCATTACTTTACTTCTCAGAGTCTCAGTTTTCCTCTCTGTCGATATATTAATTTAAAGCACAGAGGTTGTAGTAAGGAGCCCATACATGCGAGTTGCTATTATTAATTGGGAGGTAATTACAGCAGGAAAGGGCGGAGGTAGCTCTAGGGGGCTGGGGCTGAGAGTTGAGAAGGGTGTTTCTGCAGTAAGAAGTGGAGAAACAACAGAGGCCTCCTTCTCTTTCTGCCTCATTTGGGTCCCTGGTCTAGGATTTACAGAATCTGTCTGTAAATGGAGGTGCATGCAGGTGGGGAAAGAATCTCTCTGGGGAGGTACAGGCCTCCTGTTGTCATAGTCAAGGCCCTCCATGGGAAGAAGCTGCAGCTGCAGGATTGGGGAGGGACAAAGTCTCCCACCCTCAAGCTGAGGGGAACAGTTAGAGGTTTATTATCTGACATGGAGGTACAAGGATGGCACAGTTGACCTCAGAAGTACCCAGGGTCTGGAGTGGAGGGGTTGGTGCCAGTTGGAGAGGGGCCTGTGCCCATGGGAGGCCCCTCGTTGCCTGTCCCTGCAGTGGGACCTGGTGTGTGAGCAGAAAGGCCTGAACAGAGCCACTTCTACCTTCTTCTTCGTCGGTGTGCTGGTGGGGGCTGTGGCCTTCGGATACCTGTCTGACAGGTGGGGTGAGGTGGGGGGTTAATAAGGGAGTGGGGTGGAGAACCTTCTCCCACTAGCTGGGGTCTGGGCCTAGTCTGCCTCTGTCTTGGGACCTCCTCTCTGCAGGGAACTAACTGCATGACCCTGTGTAGGTTTGGGCGGCGCCGTCTGCTGCTGGTGGCCTATGTGAGTGCCCTGGGGCTGGGCCTGGCAACTGCAGCCTCAGTCAGCTACATCATGTTCGTCATCACCCGCACCCTCACTGGCACAGCCCTGGCTGGCTTCACCATCATCGTGATGCCACTGGGTGAGGCAGGCAAAGAACGGGCAGGGCCCACAGGGCTGGAGGGTGAGACTGAGCCATAGGTCCCTGGCTAACTGTCCTCCTGTCTCTGGCTGTGGACAGAGCTGGAGTGGCTGGACGTGGGACACCGCACCGTGGCAGGGGTCCTGAGCAGCACCTTCTGGACGGGGGGCGTGATGCTGCTGGCCCTGGTCGGGTACCTGATAAGGGACTGGCGATGGCTTCTGCTGGCTGTCACCTTGCCTTGCGTCCCAGGCATCATCAGCCTCTGGTGAGGCCTGTGGGCAGCTGGGGAGTGAGAAGAAGCCAGAGACAGAATAATCAGAGGCTGAGATTCGAAGACAGTGAGACTGAGACAAAGAGAATGAAAAACAATCCGTGACCCAGAGACAGAGACTAATACATGAGATGCAGAGAAACACAAAACAAAATAGAGAGAGACAGAGAGACAGACCAGTGAGAGAGAGTGAGTGACAGACACCAGGACTGAAAGGCAGGTTCAGAGAGGCAGATGGAGATGGATGCAAGAGGGACATGAGAGACAGAGCCAAGCACAAACTGAGGCTGGTGCCCTGGAGGACAGAGCCAGCATGGAGGTAGGAAGGCCAAGTAGAGGGAAGGCTGGGCAGTGTGGGCATTTCATTGCCTCCCCCAAATGAGCTGGCTTTGAATGACACCTCTGGGTCTGCCTCTCATTCATCCTATGCCCTCCTGTCACCTGTGGGAGAAGTGGGTGGCTGGTCCTGGGGGCTGAGGTCTTGAGGGTGACATCAATTCAGTTGAATAGAAAAGTGACTCCCGGGCTATGGAGAACCTAGGCCTGGGGAAAGGTGGCTTCTAAGTTGGGCCTTAAAACGAATAAAAGTTCATCAGGTGAAGAGGGTTGGGAAGATGCTGCAGGCTGAGAAGCAGCTTGTGGTGTGCCCAGGAGGGAGACATGACTTAGGGTGCTGACTGGACGGCCTCTTGTTGTCCCCCAGGTGGGTGCCTGAGTCTGCACGCTGGCTTCTGACTCAGGGCCGTGTGGAGGAGGCCTACAGGTACCTGCTCTGCTGTGCCAGGCTCAATGGGCGGCCTGTGGGTGAGGACAGCCTGAGCCTGGAGGTGAGGGTGAATGTGTGTGAGAGCATGCAAGTACATCTGAGTGTGTGGCGTGTGTCAAGCACTCCCTTCCTGGGGCCCACTGTGTGTGCAGGAAAAGCTCCCTGGTCCAATGTAGAGTTCTCCCAGGATATCCTCTGGCGGGCCACACCCTCGGCGGTTTACCCTGCTCAGCTCCCATGTGCATCCATCTCTCCCCTCCAGTGCAGAAGGGAGGAATAGAGACCCAGAGAGAGCAATGTGCCTTGCTAGGGCCACACGTCAACTCCATGTCACAAACTCTCCTCCCCCACCAGGCCCTGCGCAAAGTAGCAGCTGCAGAGCGGGTGGTCCGAAGACCTTCCTACTTGGACCTGTTGCGGACCCCGCGGCTCCGACACATCTCACTGTGCTGCATGATGGTGTGGTGAGGAGGGGCTGGCCTGGCGGGGTGGGGGTGGGGGGCGCGGAGGGAGCAGCTGACTTCAGGATGATGCTGAGTATAACAGGAAACGGGACAAGTAAACTGTAACTGTGGAGAGCAGGGTGGGGGTGGGGATGGGGCTCTGGAAGATCAGAAGATGGAGCAGGCATCAGTCACGTGGGTTCAAATTCAGGCTCTTCCCTTTCCTTATTGGGAGACCTTGGACAGGTAGAAGGGACGCTGTTAGTACCTACCTCGAAGGGTTGCTGTGAAGATTAGGCAAAGAAGCTTTGGCCACAAGGGGGAGGTGGTCTCTCCTAAAGGCCAAGTTCCCCAAGAGGACAAGGTGGGTGGGAAGGAGGCCCCTGAGTGGCACTGTGACCCCTCTCAGGTTTGGAGTGAATTTCTCCTATTACGGCCTGAGCCTGGACATATCGGGGCTGGGGCTGAACATGTACCAGACGCAGCTGCTGTTCGGGGCCGTGGAGCTGCCCGCCAAGCTGCTGGTCTACTTGTCGGTGCGCCACGCCGGACGCCGCCTCACACAGGCAGGGATGCTGCTGGGCGCTGCCCTCACCTTGGGCTTCAGGCTGCTGGTGCCCACCGGTGAGCCTGGCCCGGCCCCGCCCACTCGCCCAGGCCCCGCCTCCTGGCCAAGAGCCCCCGCCCTTTCCCAGAAGCCTCAGCTCCAGGCCAATGAGGGTGTGCCCTCTCTGAAGACTCCGCCTTCTGTCCTGAACCCTCTCCTCCAGAGAAGGTGTACTGGAGCACCGCCCTGGCGGTGACCGGGAAAGGGTTTTCCGAAGCTGCCTTCACCACTGTCTACTTGTTCACCTCGGAGCTGTACCCGACTGTGCTCAGGTGAAGGGAGCCCGAGTCCAGGCAACCCTGGGGAGAGGGTTTGTTAGTCTCATCTCTTCCCAACACCCCCACATACACACAACACACTGCACCCCCGTCCCTCTCACCCATCCCCTGCACAGCACTCAGAATACGGAGTTAATCAGAGCCTCTGTTGGCCTCAATCTGGGAGAAGGTGGGCCATTTTATCTTCTTCACTAAGTGACCCTGAGGGAGGCCAGACCTCTCTGGGCCTCCTTTAAAAGAAAGCAGTGGCCAGAAGCCCCGTCTGCCCATCCCACCCCATCTCCCCGCAGCCCAGGCAGAGCTGCCCTGGGGAGTTGTGTCTGGACATAAGGCCTGGCCCCTTTCAACTATATTGGCAGGTGAGGAGGCGGCGTGTAGGCAGCTGAGTATGATTAGAAAGCCTTGCACCTCCTCTGACAACATGGCATAATCTATGAGCTGCTGGCCCTCTTCCTTCCACACTGCTTTTCCCCACCCCCTTCCTGTGACATTTCTTTTCCTTCAATGATACCTGACTGGTACTCTGTCAGAATGGGGGCCCCATCCTCTGGTGGGTGTTGACTTGGGGGGGCCTTGGCCAGGGGTGGGTAGGAAGACCACCCGAAAGGAGCCTCAGCTTTCTTAGCTGTCTGGGGAGAAAAGGGGGTACCAACAGGGGTACTCCCTGCCAGCCAGGGGAGAGCCCCATGAGGCATGACTCCAAGTAGCTGTGAGCACCAACCCCTCCCCCATCCTTTCTCTGAACAGACAGACAGGGATGGGGCTGACTGCACTGGTAGGCCGGCTTGGGGGCTCTTTGGCTCCACTGGCGGCCTTGCTGGATGGAGTATGGCTGCCACTGCCCAAGCTCACTTATGGGGGGATTGCCCTGCTGGCTGCCTGCACTGCCCTCCTGCTGCCAGAGACAAGGAAGGCACAGCTGCCAGAGACCATCCAGGATGTGGAGGGGAAGAGGTGTGTATATTTGCATGTGGGTATGGGTGCTCAGGTACCTGACACCTTAGGAAGGATTCAGAGGAAGACATGTCGGTATCTGGTACATCTATGCAAGTATGCATTGGTGCATGACCTAAAGTATGTAAATTGTGTGTATACATAAATACCTAAGACTATCTAGGAAGAGGTGGATGTATGCACACTCAGGTATACCTGTACATCAGGGATGTGTATAAGCATGTGTACGAGTCCCTTGTGGGAGTACACACATTTATATACCAAGAGTTGGGGAAACCCTAGGTCAGCACTAATGGGGAAGGCTGGGGTGGTAGACTCAGGGGCTAAACCCCACCATTATTCACGACTCCTTCCTCCCCAATGCCCCGTCCAGCCTTCAGGAGGAACAGATGCCCATGAAGCAGGTCCATGACTGAGTGGTCTCAGGAGCAGGCACTCCACAGAAGTTCTGGACCAGGGCTGGGGGCATTGAGCCCCCAGCTCAGGGTTGGATTTGCCACCAACGCCACTCTCTGTGCTCATCCAACTGCTAGCAACAGAGTGACTTCCAAAATGCAGTGGACTCTGGAGAATTCTGGTACCTCTCTCTTGGCTAAGCAGATTCTATAAATAAAGGTTCCCCCTGGGTTGGGGCAGCAATATGGAGCTGTGGGATGAGCCCTGAATGGGAAGCCACTGAGTCTGGTGCTGGCTTCTGATCTGACCTTTACCACTGATTTGCTGTGTGACCTTGGGCATTTCCCTTTTGGAGCCTCAGTTTGTTCATCTCTCAAATGGATAATGAAACTTAACAGACCTCACCACAGGATCTATCGGTTGTCACACTCAATGAGGTGCAGAATAAGGTGCTTCTTCTAGAGATGGTGCTATGATGACGTCTGTGGGCATGCTTTTCACTGTGTAATGCTGGAGGCTGCCCAATGCCAGGGCCAGAACAGAGCTCTTTGTTCCATAGCTGGTCTTACTACCTCCCTGGCACTTTGCAGGGTAATGCATCCTCCACCGCCACACCCCCCCCCCCCCCCCCCCCCGCAACCCACTGTCTAGGCCTCATGCCCAAAGAAGAAATGAAGACATGGGAGCCAACATTTTATTGGAGAAGGCTGAATAAACACAAGTTTTATGAGTACCTTGAAGTTATAGAATTTGCTGGGGAAAGGAATTGGAAAGGACAAGAGGCCAACATTCAAAATGGGGTGGACCAGTTCCCCTGAGCAGATAGGAATGAGAAAGGGAGGAGTTGGCAGAGAAAGTCTAGACTTTCTGGTCTGCTATGGAGCTGAGGCCCACGCTGCCAGAATCCCATCTTCCCCTACCTCCATGGGATTGAAGAATTCTGTAGCTCCCATTGGATCATGGAGGGGATGATGGGAGGCCTGAGTTAGGGTGACTTCTGTAAGCATCTCATTTGGATTTTATCTCCACAGGGTCATAGATGTAGCAGCCCACATCACCAATGTTCACACCTGAGGGAGAGAGCCTCATCACTCAGGGCCTTGGGACCAGGGGGTACTGGGCTTAGGGCTAGAGGGAACTGGGAGGGACCTGGGATATATCTTAGTACAGGGGAAGTTGTCCACACATCCCCACAGACCCACATGCCATACTTTAAGCCCAGTGTCTAGGGTGGGGCTGCCCACCTTTGGGGCCAAACAGGTAGCCGTAGCAGGGGATGTGGCAGTAGGGGACGCCGTCATGCTGGGACACAGAGAGAAAGAGAGCACTCTCAGCTTGGCTCTTTTCCTATCTCCAGCCTCTCTCCTCCCAGCATAACCACCCATCCCTTCATTGCTCACCTCAGCATGACTCCCAGCAGTCAGAGTCTTCCGGCAGCGCTGGCACCTCAGACAGGGTCGGTGCCAATTTCTGCCCAAAGACATCACCTTCTCAGCTGGTGGTGGAGAGAGTTAGTAACCCTAGGGGCAGGGCAGGGACCCTTGCACCACCTCCCTGCCCTTTGATGCCCACCTTGTACTTCCCTCCTTTCACTTTCTCTTGTCACTTACCAAAATAGACAGGTTCCTCACAGCCAGGGCACAGCGAGGTCTCCCCAGTGAATGTCTTCATGTGGCAAGGGCCTTTAAGGGGAAGAGGCCCTGGCTAGGGCTGAGGTGGAGGCCAGGCCTAAGTAGGGCCCTCTAGCACCAGTCTGCATATGGCACTGTCCTCTTCCCAAAGCCATGCCCACTCCAGAGCCTCCCATCAGGTGGCCATAAGTATGCCTTCCTCAGACAGAGCTGAGTCCCCTCTGATCCCACCTCCTGTCCCATCCCTATCTGCAGGAGGGACCACCTACTTCCTTCTCGTCCTCCCAGGGGTTCAGGTGCCCACCAGCCCAACCCTGTCAGCAACTCAATCCTCAGGAAACCTGAGCTGATATAAGAGCTGCCCAGGGCAGGGGTGTCAGGTGTTTGGGGAGCACGGTGTCACTGCCCACTGTAGGGGACAGGAGAAAGTAACAGAGGGGAGCAGTGGAAGAATGTGAGGGACTGGCCCTGTCTCAATGACTCCTCATAAGTCATTCCTTCCATGGTCTTGCCTGGGAGAGCCTGACTTCCAGGCTAGCTTTGCCCCTGACTAGCTGTGACTACACAAGGTCACTTGCCCTCTTTGACCTCAGTTTCCTCGCCTGTAAAATGGGGGTGGTAATGCCATTTGCCCACTTTACCTATGAACTCAGCAGCTGACGTGAGGAAACATAAGAAAACTGGTCTTGGATAATGGAAGATTTTGCCATGAACAAAGTTGTAGGAATGTGAGGCATAGGACTATGTGAGAGACTGCCACCTGCTTCCACCCCGTTCCCCAGCCTAGGAAGGATCAGAAGGAGGGGGCTCAGCCTCACTTACTTTTCTTGCGCTGGGGGAGGCCAGTCCTGGGCCTTGGGGGGCTGAAACTGCTGGGGTGGAGGGGAGTGGTGTTGGCACGGGTGAGAATGGGGGAGTTGTAGAGGTAGGAGCCCACACCACCAATGTTCACCCCTGCAGAGAGAATAGGGTGAGTCAGAATTGAGTCTCCAGGTCCCTGCCACAGAGAGGGTTTCCGCTGCACTCTGTCCCCTTCCAAGCTGGTACTTACCACTGGGTCCGAAGAGAATCCCATAGCATGGCTTGTGGCAATACGGCCTCCCATTGTGCTAGGCACAAGCAGAAGAAAAGGGGTTGCTCAGGGATAAGGGGGCTTCTCCTGTGTCTCACAGGTCTTCCTACCAAACACACTGCCCGGTGTCTGCCTACTGGCCTGGGCTGGTGGGGCTGACAGGGGCAAGGGTGGGCTGGCATGCCAGAATTGCCGCTGTGGTCAGGGGAAAAGGGCAAGAGCAGGTCAGGAAGCAGTGCTGCTGCCTTCTCCTCCCCCTCAAATGGCATGGGGCTCACCAGTACTACTCAGGGTCCCCAAATCCTGGCTGGTGTGGGGCCCACCCTGGAAGTGGTTTTGGGAGTTGCACTGAGGTTGCCTTTGGTGAGCTGGCAGGGCCACAGTGGGGCTGGTGCCTGGGGGACAGTAACAGACATAGGGCGGTGTGCCCCAGATAGGTCTCACCTCTGCATGCCCTCCTGGGGACAGGACACTGTGGCAGTGCTCACATTTCAGGCAGAAGCGGTGCCAGTTCTTGCCCAGGGAGCTCACCTTCTCTGCTGTAGGGAACAAGGTGGAACCAGGCTGCCAATCGCCCTCCTTTCCCCCCTCAGCCCCATCCTGCTTCCGGGAGACGGTGGGGAGTGTCTCCAGGAGGCCAGCTCCATCCCGCCAGAGTGCCGGTCCCACAGCTAGAAGGGAGTCTGGGGTTGCACCCGCGCCTGTTCCTCGTGTCCTCAGGGAACCCAGCGGCTCACACTCGCCCAGTTTTCTCCCGCTTCTCAGCCCGGGCCTCACCGAAGAAAACGGGTTGCTGGCAACGTGGGCAGGTCCAACTCATGGCTCCGCTCAGGTAAGCTGGTTGCTGCACACAGTAGGCACCCAGCAGGGACTCCGTTCCACCCTCTCCACTGGCTCCACCCATGACTCAGCTTGGAGCCTCATTGGGCTGAACCCCCTGTTCCTCAAAGCCCATTAGTTGCCAGAAATTTAGCACTACTCCACCTGGGGGACGCTGGCGCCTTCGCAATTACTTCCAAACACTAAAGCCTCTCACCCTCCGAGAAGTGAGAAGGTCCTGAAGCCAGACTGTGGGAAAAGGGAGCAATGAAGACACTTGGTACTAGTTTCTGGCTTGGTACGGAGAGGGAAAATGCCTTGAGTGTAGACACCATGAAAGCACTATTATTTCAAACCCAAAGCGAGGGGTTAGGGGTTCTTTGAAATGGTTTAATTCCATCTTGGCAGTCTCACAGGTGGTTAAGAGCACCGGAATCTGCAGTCCATCTCTGCTACAAGAAAATTACTTAACCATCCTCTGCCTCTGTTCTGTACAATACTATGATGATAAGTCTCTACCTCATAGGACTGTTGTGAGAATTATTTACGTTAATACATGCAGAGTGCCCAAACAGCACCTAGCATATAAATGCTATAAAGCAATTACTACCATAATGAACTCTTAGTTTGGAAGCCTCAAAGGGTGGTTCTGCAAACAATGGTTTGCTTGTAAAATTATGTTTATTAAATTTAAATTATAATTCAATCACCAATTACATGTTCCTAATTTAGTTTGTTTTAAGATGTTTTAAGTCGAAACCGGTTTGGCTCAGTGGATAGAGCATCGGCCTGCGGACTGAAAGGTCCCAGGTTCGATTCCGGTCAAGGGCATGTACCTGGGTTGCGGGCACATCCCCAGTAGATGTGCAGGAGGCAGCTGATCGATGTTTCTCTCTCATCGATGTTTCTAACTCTCTATCTCTCTCCCTTCCTCTCTGTAAAAAATCAATAAAATATATATATTTTAAAAAGATGTTTTAATATTTGTTAAAAGTAGCTCAACAGCCCAGCACGGTGGTTCAGTGGTTGAGCATCGATCCATGAACCAGGAGATCATGGTTCGATTCCTGGTCAGGGCACATGCCCGGGTTGCGGGTTCAATCCCCAATGTGGGATGTGCAGGAGGCAGCTGACCAATGATTCTCTCTCATCGTTGATGTTTCTATCCCTCTCTCCCTCTCCCTTCCTCTCTGAAATAAAAATAATAATTTTTTTTTAAAGTAGCTCAGCAGTGCTTCAAAGGACACTTCAAAAATGGAACCTCACAGAATGGCAGAAAAACATTTGCAAACATGTATCTGATAAGGGTCTAGTAACCTGAATATATATAAAGGACTGTTACAACTCAATAATAAAAAGACAACCCAATTAAAACATGAGCAAAGAATTTGAATAGGCATTTTTTCCAAAGAAGATATACAAAAAGTACATGAAAAGATGCTCAACATCATTAGTCATTAGGGAACTGAAAATCAGAACCACGATGATATATCATTTTACACCTATTAGAATGACTATAATAAAAAAGTGAGCCCTAGCTAGTTTGGCTCAGTGGATAGAGCATCGGCCTGCGGATTGAAGGGTCCCAGGTTTTATTCCAGTCAAGGGCACATGCCTGGGTTGCGGGCTCCATCCCCAGAAGGGGATGTGCAGGAGGCAGCTGATCAATGAATCTCTCTCATAATTAATGTTTCTATCTCTCTCCTTCTCCTTTCCTCTCTGAAATCAATATATATATATATATATATATTTTTTTTTTAAGTGATTATTAAGTGTTAGTGAGGATGTGGCAAAACTGGATCCCTCATACATTGTTGATGGAAATGTAAAATAGTACAGCCCTTTGAAAAGAATCTAGCAATTCCTCAAAAGGTTATTATATGACCCAGCAATTGCATTCTAGGTATATACTCAAGAGAAATGAAAGCATTTGTCCACATAAAAACTTATACACAAATGGTCACACTATTTCTATTCACAATAGCTAAAAGGTGGAAACAACCCAACTAATAAACAAAATGTGGTATAACCATAATATAATATTATCCTATACAATAAAAGCCTAATATGCAAATTGTCCCCTCGACCAGGAGTTTGACTAGGAGGCGGGGCCAGCCGGCCAATTGCCTGCAGCCCCTTCCCCCAGCTGGCCCCGCCCCGGCTGGTGGCAGCAGGCGGCTGGGGGAAGGGAGGCCCCAGCCGGCAGCCGGCAACCACTAGGGACCTACCCATGCACGAATTTCGTGCACTGGGCCTCTAGTTCAGTTATAAAAAGGATTGAAGCACTGATGCATGCTACAATACGAACCATAGAAACATTGTTAAGCCAAATAAGCCAGACATATACCACCACCACATATTTTATGATTCCATTGATATAAAATGTCCAGAATAGGAAACCCACAGAGAGAGAGATTAGTGGTTGCTCAGGGTTTTGGGAAAGGGCTAATGGGTATGAGATCTCTTTAGGGGAAGATGAAAATGATCTGAAATTAGACATTGGTGATAGTTGCACAACCTTAGGAATATATGAAAAATCTATGAATTGTACACCTCAAAAGGGTGAACTTTATGGTATGTGAATGTCTCAATGTTTCAGTTTAATACCTCAGTAATAATGATGATTATAACAATAATGCCTTAAGTGAACTACTAAAAAAAATGGTAGCCTAGCAAATGAGGGATAAAGAGGGAGCTGATTACTTTGTACCCCAGCAGAGCAGTCCACCTTGATAAAATATCATGGTGAAATGAAGTTTTTTCTGGAGTAAGTTCCTCTGTGGGTTTTTGTTTTAAATATGTTTTTATTGATTTTAGAGATAGAGAGGAAGGAGGAGGGAAGGAGAGATAAAACATTGATGTGATTGCCTCCCATAAGCACCCCAACTGGGGATCAAACCCATAAGCTGGGTATGTTCCCTGACTGGGGGGTCAAACCAGGGATCTTTCGGTGTACAGGCTACATTCAACCTGAACAACACCAGCCAGGGCTAAGTTCCTGTTTTGTAAAGTCAGTTCAGAAGGGCTTAAGGGTGTGTGGGTAGGTGTGCAGGCACACATCATTGGGCTGCAGTGCTGTGCCCTGTTGGGTAAAAAGAGTCCCTCTCTGAACTTAAGTTTCCTCAGTTGGGCCATAGGGATGGGACTGGTGTCTACAAACTGCCACTTAGCACTCCTGTTTCCCTCACTTGTCTTCATCAGTACTTTCTGATCATAATTCCTCATTGATTTCTAAACATACAAGGCTTGCACACTGTGAAAGAAACTTTTCTATACTTTCTCATTATTTGTTTCTTGTTTTGGAGATTATTTCAAGATCCTTAGATTTATAACTGTTTCTTGAAGGGCTTCTTTTTAACAAACTTGAAAAATATTAGTTTTGGTCTCCACTGATATTTTACTCTTATGTTTCTGCCTCTCTCATTTGTTTCTTCTTGTAGAAGGTAGCTCGTGGTTCGGTGCCTTTGCTCTCTATGGCACTAATGAAGAAGGTCCCATTTCAGGAGATTGGGAGGACTTGTTGTATTTATTCTTAGATATGCTGCCTCCTTTAGGAAGGGCTAGCTTCATCTGCCCAAGAATCCATCTTCAGCATTTCCAGGGCACATCAGTTAATCCTTTCCTAAGACTGCCTAGTTCTTTCTGCTTTGGATATTATACACATGCCCTAGACTCCTAGACAGGTCATTTTTACCCTAGCATCCAGCACAGGGTCCCACTAGAAGAAACAGGCATCAAAGTGTGAGTTCCATGCTGCTTCTACACAACTTAGAATGTCAGTGGGACAAATGCTTTACTGCTCCCCATCTTCTGTGGCCTTCCTATATTGTATGTCATGACAAACATAGTATGTCTCATCTCTTCTATTTCTTCACTTAGGAAAGACTAGTTGAGACTCCTCCTTTCTAAATATTTGCCATCTATATGCAGGTACAGCAAATCACAATATTCCATTCTTCTTCCTTGTCTGGTTTCCATTATTCTGACTCTAAAAGAGGCTTTGTAAAGAATGCTTCTAGGGCCCTAACCGGTTTGGCTCAGTGGGTAGAGCATCGGCCTGCGGACTGAAGGGTCCCAGGTTCGATTCTGGTCAAGGGCATGTACCTTGGTTGCGGGCACATCCCCAGTAGGGAGCATGCAGGAGGCAGCCGATCGATGTTTCTCTCTCATCGATGTTTCTAACTCTCTCTCTCCCTTCCTCTCTGTAAAAAAATCAATAAAATATATTTTTAAAAAAAGAATGCTTATAGGGGTGCCCTCCCTCTTGGCACCCTGGCCTTTCTTCCTTCTCAGGCATGCATCTCCTAAACTCTAAGGATCCCCACTAGACTTGCAATCCGGGGAGCAATGGGCAGCAGCAGCTAATCCTGGGCTAACCTGTCTCCAAGGCCCCTTTCTCTGATTTTGCAGTGAGCAGCCCCACCTAGGTTCATTTCTTTCCTATAACATTTCTAGAGCCAAAAGCAGCTCTGTTTAGGTTTCTCTCCTGTTGCTTCTTCTATCCTAAGCCCTTCCTTATTTAACTGCCCCCAGCTTTAATAAACATACTTAAAAATGTTATTAAAAAAAGAATGCTAACGGGGAAAACAAACATTTCTTATAGGAATGTACTTACAGTTGCTGACAATGGCTGTTTTGAATACTATGTGTGACTAAACCTCTAAAATGATATTATAACAAAAACCACAAATGGATAAGTCCAGTTGAGTGTAGGTACAGTAGCTCCCCTTATCTGCAGGAGATATGCCCCAAGACCCTCAGTGCATGCCTGAAAGCACAGATAATACTGAACCCTATATAGACTTTGTTTTTTCCTATACATAATTACCTATGATAAAGTTTAATTTATAAATTAGATACAATAAGATAGTAACAATAACTAATAACAGAACAATTATAACAATAGAAGCAAAGTAAGGATTACATGAACACAAGCACTGAGATGCAGCAACAGTTGATCTGATAACCAAGATGGCTACAAAGTGACTAACAGACAGGTAGCAGATACAATGTGGATATGCTGGATAAAGACATGGTTCACATTCCAGGCTGGATGAAGTGGGACTATATGAGATTTCATTATGCTACTCAGAACAGTTCACAATTTAAAACTTAAGAATTGTTTATTTCTGGAATTTTCCATTTAGTATTTCAGGTTGACTGCAGGTAACTGAAACTGCAGAATGTGAGACTGCGGATAAGGGGGGACTATTGTATTACCTACTCAACTGTCAGGGTGCAGCTTCTGTCATCCCCTTTTTTGTTTAAAATATATTTTTATTGATTTCAGAGAGGAAGGGAGAGGGAGATAGAAACATTAATTGGCTGCCTCCTGCATGCCCCCTATTGGGGTTCGAGCTTGCAACTTGGGCATGTGCCCTGACTGGAAATTGAACTGTGACCTCCTAGTTCAAAGACTGATGCTCAACCACTGAGCCACAACAGCTGGGCTGTGTCATCCCTTATAGGGAGGCAGCCCCCCCCCCCTTTCATAACGATGATTGTTCTCTTGGTGTCCCCCACTCCCTGCTTTTCCTGCACAGACCTCTGTTACAGTATCTGTAAATGCTGTATTACACTTACTATTTATTTGTCTGACTTTCTTCAATTAACAGGATTGACCGACTAATCTGTGTACCTATAGCACTAAGTATGGTGTGGGTGCTCAGTAAATGATCCTTATTATTATTAAAATTTACCATTAACACTTTTTACCTCATGTTTTTAGGTAGATGTATATTTTAGGATTGTTATGTTTTCTTGATGAATCAATCCCTTTATTTTTGTTATTAGGCAAGAAAAAAGCATTTCACTCTAGGTGAGTAGTGGTGGAGAATTACTTCAAACACCTGGAGGGCCATCACATGAAAGAGGCATTAGGGCACTACCAAGACCCCTGGCTAGAGGGATCTATTTTTCCTGTAGAAAAATACAGGAAAGCAGATTTGGATTCAGTCTGAAAAAAGAACTTTCTAATAGAGCCCAAACATGGAGTGGCTGCTTTAGACAGTAGTGAGCTTCCTGTCTTTGGGTGTCATAAGTAGCAATGGACAACAAACCAACTGATCATCAGTGTTGCAGAAGGGATGCAAGACAGACGAACCTTTAAGGTTTTGTCACAATCTGAGAATATATGATTTTGTAATTCCATTCCCAAAGAGAAGTTTGAAATTTGTATTACCAAGGAAGCACTGCTAAAATAGTGACAGCTACCACCTATGAAGTGCCAGTCATAGGCACTGTACTTGTTATTTCTGCCCCTACAACAACCTGATGAGGTAGTTATATGTTACATTACCAATTGTACCGTAAAGGAAAGTAAGAAAAGAAATGGAGAAGCTAAGAAATGTGTTCAATATTACATAGAACCAAGCATTCTGATTCTTGAGCTCATACTCTTTGCACTTTATGCTCCTAAGCAGGTTTCTGCTAAGTTGCCTGTGTGTTTTAGTCTGAAAGGGTACTATTCTGGTCTGCACAGCAAGTCTATATCTGAAGAGGGCCTATTCTGGCAAATAATGTCATTAAAACTTACTTAGTGCCCTTATGATAAAAGTTTTTAACTTCGCTCTAGGGCCATCCACCTTTTCAGTCTTCTAGTCATTTCTCCTGTTGCATCAACTCCTCCAAACACACTAATTGAGCTGCCAAAGCACTTTCCTGTCTCTTTTGGGGAACTTACTTCCCAAGAGCTTCACCTCACTGATTCCTGCCTAACTTCAGCGTCTCCTCATCTACTCAATAACAGGATATTGGCCCAGGCACACTCTCATTTAGCATCCTGTGCTGGAGCATAGGGTGCATACAACCTATGACAATTTATTTTCCCTGAGTGCTGAACCAAATGTGGGGAAAAAGGCAGACGGAGACCTATGATAAAAGGCTAGGTTTGTAGATTAATGGGAGAGTAAAACAGGTCTGCCAACCTCCTGTCCCCCAAATCTAGGCTTTGTCTATCCCATTAGTCTATGTGCTCCATGACAGCAGGGACCAGGACTGCTTTGCCAACCACTGTGTATGCTTCCCATGCCTTGTTCAATCTCTGGAACAGTGTTTAGTAAATACTTGCCGGTGAATGAATGTTAAATGTTATACACAAGTCTCTCTCAAGTGTGAGCAGATGAGGGCTGATGGGATAGATGTGGGATTAGGAGGGGACTGTAGGGGTGGAGAGTTTTACAACAAAAGCCCTGGAGCAAGGGAAACTCAGTTGTTTAGAAGTAAGGACTCAGAAGTTTGTTTCTTAATATACATAAAGATCTGCATGTATGATGGAGTATGATTTAAACTGATTCTGGTTTTAAATACTAGGTAACTAATAAAGTAAAAAGAGAACTGAAAATTTACCTTGGCAGGAAACCAGCCCCACTAACTACAGTAATTCACATGAACTTACTAATTAGGCTCAATTAGCAGGAAGTACAATTAAGTCTATCATTAAATACATGGCAAATGAGAGAATGTGGGAAAGTGTCATGTAAGCTATAAAGCATCTTACAAATATGGCTGCTTATTATGACAACTATAAATTCTGCTCATTTTATATCTTTGTAGACTTGCTCAAATACATGGCTATATGCTTGTGACTTTTAAGGCATTATCAAAAACTTTGTTCTGCCCTGGCCGGTTTGGCTTAGTGGATATAGCGTCGGCCTGCGGACTGAGGGGTCCCGGGTTCGATTCCGGTCAAGGGCACATGCCTAGGTTGCGGGCTTGGTCCCCAGTGGGGGGCGTGCAGGAGGCAGCCAATCAATGATTCCCTCTCATCATTGATGTTTCTAGCTCTCTCTTCCTCTCCCTTCCTCCCTGAAATCAATAAAAAAAAATTAAAAAACAAAACAAAACAAAACTTTGTTCTTACATGACTTTTTTGAAAGGTTTCACTTGGTTCTGGTATATTAATAAAAATCAGCCTTACCTCTTTATTGTGTTTCTTAATTTTTATAACCCATAACCCTGTGCTTTCTTACTCTATCTTCTGAATATAACCTCCAAGTAAAAAGCTTTACTCTCTGTAGTTTATATTACTTTAAAACACAAACAATAAAAATAGAAACACACACAAAAGAAATGCTTTCTTAAACACATACTAATCCTCCCACCTGCATAGAACTGCTGCTGTATAATCATATTATTTATGGTTCTTATAAGAGTCTGATTTTTTCCCTTTTTTCCAGCACCAACATGCCATCACATGAACCTGTTGAGAGTACTCTGTGTATAGTTACTTGTGGTGAGCTATTGAGTTGACTACATTTTGTGACATCAGCTGGACTAATTCAAAATCAAGACTACAGAAAAGGATCCCCTGACCCTTCACCATGGCTACCTATGCTCATGAAAAAAAATCAACAACAGCTTTTAAAAAGTGTTTTCCATACAGAAGGCCGAGAGACATATGAAAACATGCTCAAAGTCACTAATCATCTGAGAGATGCAAATCAAAACAACGAGATACCATATCACACCTGTCAGAATGGCTATCAACAGATCAACAAACAACAAATGCTGGCGAGGATGTGGAGAAAAAGGAACCCTCGTGCACTGCTGGTGGGAATGCAGACTGGTGCAGCCACTGTGGAAGACAGTATGGAGTTTCCTCAAAAAGTTAAAAATGGAACTCCCATTTGACCCAGTAATTCCACTTCTAGGACTATATCCCAAGAAACCAGAAACACCAATCAGGAAGGATATATGCACCCCTATGTTCATAGCAGCACAATGTACAATAGCTAAGATTTGGAAACAGCCTAAGTACCCATCAACAGATGAGTAGATTAAAAAACTGTGGTACATTTACACAATGGAATACTACGCTGCTATAAAAGAAGAAGGAACGTTTACCATTTGCAACAGCATGGATGAACCTGGAGAGCATTATGCTAAGCAAAATAAGCCAGTCGGAGAAAGATAAATATCACATGATCTCACTCATTTGTGGACTATAATGATCAACATAAACTGATGAACAAAACTAGATCTAGAGACAAATGGCAGAGGAGATGGGTCGAGGGGGTTAAGAGAGCAACCAAAGGACTTGTATGCATGCATATTAGCATAACTAATGGACACAGACACTGGGGTGGTAGGGGCTTGCCTGGGGTAGGAATGGCTGGGGTGGTGGGGAGGTCAATCAGGGAAAAAGGAGACATATGTAAAACTTCAGACAATAAAAAAATAAATAATAAATAAAATAAAGTGTTTTCCATGCAAAGATGCAGTTGGCTTCTCAATTATCACTTGGAAATGCATATTTCATCTAAAAGTATATAAAAATAACTACCTATAAATAATTTGTAGCATGAAAAATGTATCCATATGTTAGAAACTGAGAAGAAAAAAAAGAGAAGTGAGATTTGGTGGTCAGCTTGTTTATAAAGGGTGGCAATGCCCTACCAGCAATTTCCTCATTTTCTTATTAAGGTCTTGGGGGTAATTTTTTTTACAATATACAAGAATAGTCCTCACCACCATCATCACCTCCGCTACCTCTTCTCCCACGCACCAGAAAAGAACAGCCCTTCCAGGTCATGAGACTATGTTAATAGAACTAAAACAATTTAATCTGATTAATTAAGGCAAGTACAAATGCTTACCTTTATATAGTTTTCAGTTTCTTCATGAAGCTCAAGGTCACAGAATCAGGAGTCAATTTCCAGCCTCTTGCCAACTCCAAAATGTTTGATCTTTTTCTCTCCTGAACTTTTGGAACAGGCAAAGCTATAAGAACTTTATTTCTAATCTCTTACAAGTCCTCCACCCCAACTATTACACACACAAAAGAGGACAGCAATTACCAGTATCTCAGTAGGGACAAGAACTTGAGCACCCATCTCTTGATAAGCAGCCACAAAGAAAATGACTACAAAGAAGGCACTGAATCTTTGTAGCTCTATAGGCATCATTTTATTTTCTACTTAGAAGCAATTCCTTTGGAGAACTTCATCTCCCCACATTCCACATTAATTCAACTTAGTCTAGATTGTTCAGTGGGGTAGACTCTGCCTTCCCATGGTGAGCTTATGACCTGGGCCTGGTCTGAGTACTTCATCTACCTAGCCACAGCAATTGTTCAGAAATAGAAATGTGGCCCAAGTCACACTAATCAACATTCTCTCTGAGACTTTTCTAGTGTTATAAGGAAAAATACACTTTCATTTTCTAGAGCGAAGCCTATAAGGACCATGGTAGCTTGAGACTGTAGGGCTATCTTGCCCCTGAGTGGAGAGAAAATGAGGCCAAGCAGAGCTGAGGGAATAAAGAGAGTCCTGATGACATCTCGAACCTCCTGAATCTAACTGTACCTCAATTTCTCAGTTACCAAGGCGTAAATTTTTTAAATCCTTTAATATATATATAATTGATTTCAGAGAGGAAGGGAGAGGGAGAGAGAGATAGAAACATCAATGATGAGAATCAATGATCGGCTGCCTCCTGCACGCTCCTTACTGGGGATCAAGCCCACAATCTGGGCATGTGCCCTGACCCGGAATAGAACCATTACCTCCTGGTTAAAAGGTTGACACTCAACCACTGAGCCACATGAGTTAGTCACCAAGGCGTAAAATAACCTCTATCCATTTCTGTCTTAAGCTTGCTTGAGTTGGATTTCTGTTACAACCAAAAGACTCTAATTAATACAGTATGCACTTTTACACAGGTAGAAGTACTCCTTCTTGCATTTTAGCATTACATCATTTTGTGCGAAGTTCTGACACTGTAGATAGCTTTGTATACATATTTTCTTTTTAAACATACATATTTTCTTAATGCATGATTTTCAGAATAACCTTTAAGAAAAAAAAACTATAGCCAAAACCGGTTTGGCTCAGTGGATAGAGCGTCGGCCTGCGGACTGAAAGGTCCCAGGTTCGATTCCGGTCAAGGGCATGTACTTGGGTTGTGGGCACATCCCCAGTAGGAGATGTGCAGGAGGCAGCTGATCGATGTTTCTCTCTAATCGATGTTTCTAACTCTCTATCTCTCTCCCTTCCTCTCTGTAAAAAATCAATAAAATATATATTTAAAAAACAAACAAACAAACAAAAAAAAACTATAATCCGGCTGGCATGGCTCAGTGGTTGAGTGTCAACCTATGAACCAGGAGGTCACAGTTCGATTCTCAGTCAGAGCACATGCCTGGGTTGGGGGCTAGATTACCTGTGTGGGGTATGCAGGAGGCAGCCAATCAATGATTCTCTCTCATCATTGATGTTTCTATCTCTCTCTCCCTCTCCCTTCCTCTTTGAAGTCAATAAAAAAATATTTTTTTAAAAAGACTATAAAATAATATGGATCTAAGAAATGGATCTTAGATAAGTAATACAGTGGGGCCTTGACTTACGAGTTTAATTCGTTCCAAGACTGAGTTCGTTAAGGAGCTCATTAACTCAAATTACTCTGTCAACTCAATGTAAAAAATTGGTCGAGAGACAGCTGGTATCTCAGAAAACTCGTTAGTCGGGATACTTGTTAAGTCAAGGCCCCACTGTACAATTAAAAATGGGCAAAGGAGCCCTGACCGGTTTGGCTCAGGGGACAGAGCATCGGCCTGCAGACTGAAAGGTCCCAGGTTCGATTCCGGTCAAGGACATGTACCTTGGTTTCGGGCAAATCCCCAGTAGGAGGTGTGCAACAGGCAGCTGATCGATGTTTCTCTCTCATCGATGTTTCTGGCTCTCTGTCCCTCTCTCTTCGTCTCTGTGAAAAATCAATAAAATATGTTGGAAGAAAAAAAAAATGGGCAAAGGATTTGGATAGTTCTCCAAAGAAGATAGACAAATGGGCAATAAACACATGAAAAGATGCACGACATCATTAGAAGAAATGCAAATCAAAACCCTAAGGAGATACCACTTCACACCCACTAGGATGGCTACATGAAAAAAAAGGAAAACAGAAAATTCAATTACTGGAAAAATTGTAACACATTAGAGAAAATGAAACACATTTCTGGTAGGAAAGTGAAGTGGTACTGTGCTGGGCGGCATATCTGGTGCTTTGGCCAGGCGGGGCACCCTGTGCTCTCTGTTCTTAGAACACATAGATAGGAAGGTGGTCACTGTACTGATGCTGTACTGTGTCGGGAACAAATTGTGTGAACAAGGCTTTGTAACTAACTTTGTGGTTTTTGCAAATAAAAATGCTGTAACTCCTGTAGTCGGCACTGCAGTTCAGCCTTTGCTTCGGCAGGGTGCTGTAACTGTAGTTGCTGGCCAGCTTAATAAAGGCTCCTAAATCTTGATCAGAGTCCCTGGTGGTCGTCTCCATTACAGTATGACTGCTGTGAAAAATAATCTAACAGTTCCTCAAAAAGTTAAACATAGTGTGATGTCACAGAAATGGCAAAGTAGAGAGCTCCAAGAATCAGTTCCTCCACTGAAGCATCATTAAGCTGGCAAAAACTGATAATCAACTTGTCTAGAACTCTGGAATATAATTTTAAAAAAACTACAATGGAGTGCAACCAGTGGTGTGCTTAATGAAAAAAGCAGCAGCTAAACTTTAGTAACAAAGCGCTGTGATATTTGTACTTACCTGTCTACCACCCCCTACTTCCAGAGCTTGATGCCAGGCAGGGGGACAGCAGCCACATTTCTGGTATGGTTTACTGGTACCAGGGGAGGCAATATGTACCTTGTTCTCAGAAGTTTGTGGCTGAGAATTTTGCCCTGTCTAGTGGTTCCCTGAGGAACCTGTGCTGAGGTTGTCTGTTTTGCCCTTCTCAGGCTGGAGCAGCTTTCCAAGTGGCATCTGCTGAAAGCATATAAAGATATATACTATCTGTGGCTGCCTAGAAGAAGGGACAATGAATGGACAAAAAAATGCAGAGAGATCTAAAAGCCTGGAAAGTAGGAGACTGAGGAGCAAGATACACAAGAAAATAAGGACTTGGAAGGGCTATGGGGAAATCTGGCAAGCAAAATGCATGCCCAAGACCGATGCATGTTCAGAAAAGACTTGAGAGGACTCTAGGCTTGCACCTTTGGCTGATCTTTGTGATCCATGCAACCAAGAGGTAAAGGCTAAGGTAGCATTTTAGACAAACTGACTTAGTATTGAAGTTGCTCCAGTTCAAAGCCAATCTGAAAAAACCAGGAGAGATGATTTTTGGTGTGTTTTTTTCTGTTATTTTGTTTTTCATTCCAAACATTTAAAGAAATCTCTGTCAGGTTACTGACTGACTGCTAAGATAATGAAACAGAGATTTCAGTATATAGTCTTAGCAAAAATAGTTTGGAAAAGTCAATAAATGAATTATTACAGCCTTGAATAATCAACAGCAAACCAGGGGGGAGGGATCTCATCTCCAGAGTGAGATATAATATTAAAAATGTTAAACAAAAAGTCACAAGTTTAAAATAGAAAAAATATGGTTCATTCACAGGTGTAAAAGAAGTTTATAGAATGTTCATAGCAGCACAATTTACCATAGCAAAGATCTGGAAACAGCCTAAGTGCCCATCAGCAGATGAATGGATTAGAAAACTGTGGTACATCTACACAATGGAATACTATGCTGCTGTAAAAAAGAAGGAATTATTACCATTTGCAACAGCATGGATGGAACTGGAGAGCATTATGCTAAGTGAAATAAGCCAGTCAATGAAATAAAAATACCACATGATCTCACTCATTTATGGATAATAAAGACTATTATAAACTGATGAACAAAAATAGATACAGAGGCAGAGCAGCATCGAACAGACTGTCAAACTACAGTGGGAAGGCTGGGGAGGGTTGGGGGGCGGGAGGGGGGGTAAGAGATCAACTGAAGGACTTGTATGCATGCATATGAGCATAACCAATAGACATAAGACACTGGGGGTAGGGGAGGCCGGGGGACTGTCCGGGGGGGGGGGGGGTGGGGGGGTGGAAGGAGACATATGTAATACTCTTTGTAATACTTTAAGCAATAAAACAAAATTTAAAAAATAAATTTAAAAAAGAAGTTTATAGAAACCATCACCAAGGGATCCCAAATATTGGATTCACTAGACAAATATTTTAAATCAATTGTCCTAAATATACTCAGAATAAGGAAAACAATGGACATAAAATTAAAGGGAACCAGGAAAATGAACAAATAGAGAATATAAAGAGATATAAATTGTAAAAAGAACCAAATAAAAATTCTAGAGCTAAAAAGTACCGTAGCTGAAATAAAAAACTCACTACAGAGGTTCAATAGATTTAACCTGGAAGAAGAAAAAAATGAGTAAACTTGAAGATATAACTATTGGAATTATTGTCTGAGAAGCAGAAAGAAAAAAGAACACAGAAAATGAACAGGCCCTGGCCAGTGTGGCTTAGTGGCTGGAGTGTCAGTCATCCTGCGCATGGAAGAGTCAAAATTCAATTCCCAGTCACAGCGTGTGCAGGAGGTAACCAATCAATGTGTCTCTCTCACATCAATGTCTGTCTCTCTCTCTCTCCTCTCTCCTCTCTCCCACCCTCTGTCCCTTCCACTCTCTAAAAATCAATGAAAAAATATCCTTGGGTAAGGATTTAAAAAAATTTTTTTTATAAAGAAAATGAATAGAGATAAGGGAACCAGAGGACACTACCAAGCAGACCAAGATAAGCATTACAAAAATCCCAGAAGGAGTAGAGGGAGAAAGAGGCAGAAAGTATTTATTTTTTATTTTTTAAATGGCTGAAAACTCCCCAAATTCGATGAAAGACATGAATTTACAAATTAAGAAAGTACAACAAACTCAAAGTAGGTCAAATTCAAAGAGATATACTCCAAGAAACATTATAATCAAACTGTCAAAAGATAAAGAGAGAACAAGAGAAGTGACTTATCATTAAAGAGAATTTCAGTAAGATTAACAGCTTATTTCTTATCAAAAGCCACAGGCCAAAAGGTAGTCAGGTGGCATATTTAAACTGTTAAAAGGACTTTCAACCAAGAATTCTATATTCAACAAAACTATCCTTCAAAACAAAGGGGAAATTAAGATCTTTTCAGAGAAACAAAAGCTGAGTGAGTTCATTACTAGTAGACCAGCCTTACCAAAAATGATAAAGGGAGCCCTCTAGGATGAAATAAAAAGGACACTAGACAATAACTCAAAGCCATACAAAGAAAAATTTTAAATGTGTTAAAGGTAACCACATAGGTAAATATAAAAGCCAATATTATTATGTATTTAATTTGTAACTCCTCTTTTTGTTTTCTATGATTCAAAAGACAAATGCCTAAACAATAATTATAATTCTATGTTAATTGGCACACAATATATAAAGATGTAATTTGTTATAAAAACAACCTAAGGAGGGAGACAGAGCTATATAGGAGTAGATTTTTTTGTATACTTTCAAAGCTAAATAGGTATCAATTCAAACTGGATTGTTATAAACTTATTGTGTTAATTGTAATCCTCATGTAACCATTAAGGAAATAACTTTTAAAATACAGAAAAATATGGAAACTCCTTCAATATGATAAAGGGCATTTATGAAAAACCTATGTCTAACATCATAAGGGTAAAGACTAAAAGTTTTACCCCTAAAATTAGGGACAAGACTAAGGATGCCACTTTTACCACTGCTTTTCAGTATTGTACTGGATGTTCTAACTAAAGAAATTAGGTAAGAAAAAGAAATAAAAGGTATCCAATGAGGAAAAGAAGTAAAACTACCGATACCCAGATGACATGACCCTATGAATATAAAAAATTCCCAAAGAATGAAAACAATGACACCAGAACAAATTAACACTTTCAGCAAAGTTGCAGGGTTATAAGATCAACACTTAAAAGTCAGTTATGTTTCTATATAACTGCAATGAATAATCTGAAAGGAAATTAAGAAACACTTCAATTTATAACAGCATACAAAATAATAAAATATAGGAATAAATTTAACCTAAAATATATAGGAATAAAAATAAAAATATACAAGAAAAGCGCCTGGCAGTGTGACTCAATGGTTGAGCATCGACTTATGAACCAGGAGGTCAGGGTTCAATTCCTGGGAAGTCAGGGCATGCCGAGCTCGATCCCCAGTGTGGGACGTGTGAGAAGCAGCTGATCTATGATTCTCTCTCATCATTGATGTTTCTCTCTCTCTCTCTCTCTCTCTCTCTCTCTCTGAAATCAATAAAACAATATATTTAAAAAATAAAAATATACAGGAATAAAAATAAAATACAGAAAAACTACAAAATACAGTTGATCCACTAAAAAATCCACATGTAAGTGGACCTGGGCAATTCAAACCTACATTCAAGGGTCAACTATATTTTCAATCAGAGGTTGGGAATATGCATATGAGGAGGGCGGACTTAAGTTACATGCCGATTTTTGACTGTGTGGGTGGTTGGCACCCCTAACTCCCACATATTCAAAGGTCAACTGTACTGCTGAAAGATATTAAAGATGACCTAAGTAAATGGAAAAGCATACCATGCTCATAGATTGGAAGACTTAATATTGTTAGAATGGCACTACTATCCAATATGATCTAAAGAGTCAATGCAATCCCTGTCCAAATTCCATTGGCCCTTTTTTGCAGAAATAGAAAAGCCAATCTTTAAATTCACATAAAATTTCAAGGGGGCTCAAATAGCAAAACAATCTTCAAAAAGAAGTCAATTTCAAACTTCTCAATTTCAAAACTTAGTACAAAGCTACAGTAATCTAAATAGTGGTACTAGCATAAGGACAAATATATAACCCAATGAAATGGAATTGAAAGTCCAGAAATAAACCCATATATCTATGGCCATCTGATTTCCAACAAGAGTGCCAAGTCCAATCAATGAGGAAAGACAGTCTCTTCAAAAAATGGTGCTAGAATAACTGGATATCTACATGCAAAAAAATTTAGTTGGACCCTATACTATATACAAAATGAACTACGAATGAATCAACAACCTAAATAAAGAGCTAAAACTATTAAACTCATAGAAGAAAACATAGGGGTAACTCTTCATGACCTTGGATTTGGTAATGGATTCTTAGATATTACACCAAAACCACAAACAAAAAATAAATTAATTAAGATATTTTGTGCATCAAAGGACATTATCAAAAAAGTGAAGCTGTCAGCCAACATCATACTCAATGGGCAAAAACTAAAACCATTTCCCCTAAGAACAGGAACAAGACAGGGATGCCCTCTCTCACCACTCCTGTTCGACATAGTACTGGAAGTATTAGCCATTGCAATTAGACAAGAAGAAGAAATAAAAGGCATCCAAATTGTGTTTTTTTTCATATGCACCTTATACTTTAACATAACATTTTATTTTTAAAAAGTTATTACTATCCAGCCAGTGTTGTTTAGTGGTTGAGCGTTGATATATGATCCAGGAGGTCACAGTTTGATTCCCGGTCAGGACACATGCCTGGGTTGTGGGCTCAATCCCCAGTAGGGGGTGTACAGGAGGCAACTGATTGATGATTCTCTCTCATCATTGATGTTCCTATCTCTCTCTTCCTCTCTCTGAAATCAATAAAAACTATCTCTCTCTTTTTTTTTAAGAAACCCAAAGGGAAAAACATTATTCTAAAAAATGTTCCCTTTCCTCCTGCCCATCCCCCAGGTCAGCACCTCTTAAAGGGGGGCTTCAGACACAACTGGAAAATGGAGGTCTACGCAGCAAACCAGGGACTGGTTAGTAGGTGAGTTATAGTGAGGAATGAAAGCTGTGACCAATTCCCTTGATTGCCCCTGACCCAAGGAATGTGGTAACTGATGAGAAGCCTATCTTGGGCTGGAGCACGGGAGATAAAGTGGTGGTGACAAAGTGTTGGCAGCCTGGCACTAGGCTGTTTCCGTTGCTTCATCTACAGGGTCATGCTTTAGGAATGAGTAGCCCTTAATTGAGTTCAGCAGCAAGAGGCCCCAAGATACTTCTTACCCTTTACTTCTTATTCTATTGATACCTTTGTACATTTTTATTTATTTATTTTTTAAATATATTTTATTGATTTTTTACAGAGAAGAGGGGAGAGGGATAGAGAGTTAGAAACATCGATCAGCTGCCTCTTGCACGCCCCCTACTGGGGATGTGCCCGCAACCAAGGTACATGCCCTTGACCGGAATCGAACCTGGGACCCTTGAGTCCGCAGGACAATGCTCTATCCGCTGAGAAAACCGGTTAGGGCTGTTTGTACATTTTTAAATATTTGTAATGTTATGAGTATTCCCAAAAGTTACCCAAACCATATACTTATCTGGGCAAAAATTAGACTTACAAGACACTGAAAGTGCCTGGAATTATATATAGGGAACAAAACTAGGCTACTATTTTTAAGGGTAAATCTGGAGCAGGGGAAGCTCAGACATAAATGAATCTAGAGTTTATAAAGGACTTAAAGCTCAGCTAAATTTTATTTGGTTCTGGTTCTCATCTTCACTGTGTTCCTAAGCCTACAGTCCCAAAGCACAAAAGAAGGACCCACTGGCAATTTAGATGGAGAGAGTAAGGTATTTCCTTGGTATTTTGAAATGATGCTGCCTTGCTTCTGTGTAACAATTGTTTCAATGTATGCAGGAGAGACAGTAAAACTGATTGGAAACTGGTTAACAGCTGAAGTCTGAAGTTCAAGGATTATTCAGACACCTCCTTTGTGATTGTATGCCTTTCCTTGAGCCCCTTTTGTCTACTCATACTCCTCCTCTAAGGATATACCAATTTTCTACCTTGATTCTTGTATGGACCAGTAAAGAAGTCTGAAATCAAGATAGGAGATGTTTTCCTTGTTGGGAACACTTGGATCCAAGGCCCAGGAGGCATGAGACGATCTAAACTCCACACCTTTAACATAAGTATTATGGCACAAAATGATTGATGGAAGTTAGAAGATGATTTGAGATGAGGAGTGGCAAGTTTAAAACATCTCTCTCCTATGCCTCTCTTCATCTTGTTCCTCCTCTACTGACAAGCTATATAATAAAAGGCCAATATGCAAATCGACCAAACATCGGGACGACCGGTCACTATGATGCACACAGACCACCAGGAGGCAGACATTCAACACAGGAGCCGGATTCACGGCTGGCAAGTGCACAGGCAGTAGCAGGAGCCTCTCCCGCCTCCACGGCAGCTGGACATCCGCCGAGGGCTCCCAGACTGCGAGAGGGCACAGGCTGGGCTGAGGGCCCCCCACCCAAGTGCACAAATTTCGTGCACTAGGCCTCTAGTACATACATATTTGCTCACTCAATTCACCATTTACTAGCAGCTAAAATGACAGGACCTCCTCCACAACCCACTCCTGCCCCAGCAGCCATACCCACCTTCTGCAAGTCAGACTCTAGAGGTGACTGCCTATTGGCCCCAAGGACACTCATCATTTCTGTGGTACCTGTGGCTTCTATCACTGGGGCAGAGATGTCTTCTGCAATCCTTCCTTCTGGAAATCTGAAGGCTTCTGCAATTACTCCTGAAAAGAAAGGAGGATAGGTAGGTGAAGGGTCAGTAAATGTCATCATAATTTATCCTTATGTAGGTATGCTATAGGAGGGCTGGACAGAACTTTAGCATGGGCAAAGTAGCAGAGAGATAAGAGAAAAATAATACCTTAATATGGTTGATTTTATCTCTTTGCTTTCTTTCTCTACATCCTCTACCATTATTTAACTCTGACTCCATTTTTACCCTGCTCATTCACTTCCATTAAGCATGCTCATTTCCCTTATTTTCTACAAAACTCCTTTCTTGCCTGATCCTCAACAAGTAGAAGGAAAAGCCGGTAAAGCTTCCAATCAATACATCTGGATATGAGTTGTCTTTTTGCATGCAACGAAGACTTTGTGATATATAGAGTACCTTTATTAAAATAAGCTTTGTGAAAACAGGAATCTTGATTTATGTAATATAAATCCAAGTGCTTATACAGCATGAAAGGAAATACATAACCAGCTCAACAGATGTCAGGGCAAGAGAAAGGGAACAGAAGAGAGGAAGAAGAAAAAAATGGTTTTCATCAAGAATAGAGATTCTTAAAGTGTGTGTTTTGCTCAGCCTTGATGGGAGTTAGAGGAATCTAGGGAGTCTTGAGGGAAAAGCAGCAAGACCTATTTGTAATGATGGAAAAAAAATTTTTAATATATAAAAGTATATAGAAGGAAAAAGAAAAACCTGGTCTATTATTCCACAGCACCAAAAAACAGTTCCTGACATAAATATTATATATTTTATATGTGTGTATACATGTTTTGTGTATAGAATATTTTATTTTATATAAATGCATTTCATGGTCAGAATGTTGAAACAAAAAAGATACAAAATAAAAAGTGAAAGCATCCCTCTTCCAAAAGCAACCTTTTTTGGTTAATGTTTCTGCTTCCTTACAGAATAAAATTGGCAGCTTGATGTAGTTTTGATGAGGTGACAAGATGATGTTGAGCCATAAAGGGTTGAATTATTCCTTCAGCCAAATCAGAGAGATTTGGAGTTTGACCAACTAACTTCAACATGCCTATAAAATCTGGCTGGAAGGAGAAAGGGAGTCTTCTGAAAATCAGAGTACCCAAAGCCTTTTATTGCTAACTCTAAGGTCAGTTTACCCCCATTTCCCATCCTCAATTTTTCTTCTAGGAGTTTCAGGGCCAGTGTGTCCCCCTTCTGGCCTGCCACCACTATTCCAGAATGCTATTGAAATGAAGGGGTCACTGGCAGCCTTGACATGAACTCATTGTAATAGACAGTGCTTTGTATACAAAGATCCAGGACAGAAGCAAGAGGACAGAGAGCTGGCTTGTGCAGTACTAAGCATCCAACAAATACAATCAATGTATAGCTTTTACCCACTTATAAATTGCTAAGTATTAACAATCAGTTAATAAAAAATAGTTACTATTACTACATTGCTTCTATTTTTTAAAAATCCTACCCGAGGACTGTTTTGTTTGTTTTCACTGATTCTAGAGAAAGGAAGGGAAAGGGAGAGGAAGAGAACATATATGGGAAAGAAAAATTTATTGGTTACGCGCCCCAACAGGGAATCAAGCCCACAACCCTTCGGTGCACAGGACAATGCTCTAACCACCGAGTAACACCGGCCAGGGCCCCACACTGACTTTTTAAATGAACTTTTATTGCGCACTCTTTTGTGCCAGGCAACTACGCACTGTAAATACAATGGTAAAAAACAGTAAGCAATGACAGACTACTTTGGGGAGTTTGTAATCTAGTTGAGGGGAAGGGAGGCAATATGAATCAAAGAAACACATAAATGTCAAATTACAACCACATTAAGTGCTACAATGAAAATGTACATGGTCTTTTGAAAATGTTTAAGGGCTGAGGGCAAATCAGGATGATTTTTTTTTTTAATGTATTGGTTGATTTTAGAAGAGGAAGGCAGTGAGAAATATCAATTTGTTGCTCTACCTATCTATGCATCCACTGGTTGAGTCTTATATGTGCCCTCACTGGGGACTAAAATCAGGACAATGCTCCAACCAACTGATTTTTCTTTTTTAAGGGCAAAAGATTTTCATTTTAAGTTCAACAGCTTGGCTTATCAATGAATATTGTTACTGTATGCATATTTTTTACTTAAAATTACGTAAACATTATTGCAAAATTAAACTCCACACAGAAGAAATGTGCTCACAACGCCGAACAATTTTCATTCGTCCATTTTCTCAAAAAATTGTTAATAAATGAAAATCTTGCTCATTAGATTCTCATCCTGGTCTTGGTAGGTAAGCTTTATTGAAGTGAGAACCAAGTTTTAGGGATGTATTTTTAAAACCCCACCGCACTTCCTTTTTATGCCATTTCCTCTCTGAACTCACCTCTACCCTTTAAAATATAAATACTTAACGTCCCCATTGGATGTCTGTATACTGTAACTCCAACCCCCACTCCAACCCTAAATACACACATACCTCTCCCCATTCTTCCTCAGTCCCTGAACCTGGTAGTCTGGTAAATGGGCATATGTTCCGTCGTGCTTTACTACCAAAACATTAGCTAATTTTTTTACTTTTTAGATTTTTTTAAAGAGATACAGTGGCGTGAGGTAAAGTGGGAATACTTAATAGAAAGGTTACCGAGAGTATTATGTGCCCTGAAGCTAGCTGTGAATAGGAGAAAGATGGCTTATAAAACAAGAGGTCTCCATTCATAAAACCAAGGGAAATTTTTAGGGAGTTATTTATACAACTTAGGTAAAAATTAAGTGTTTGACCAAATTTAAACCTAACTGCTCAATTGTTCTCACAGTTGAGAGGATCCAATAAAAACTGCTTCTATGCTTGCAGAAATTTAAAAGTTATATTCCATAAGCCACATGTTAAGATTAGGGACACTCCCTGTTTGTGCCTTTGTCTCCTAAGGTAAAAATGTATTCCATACCATGATGGTACTGAAACTCTAGGACAGTAGTTCTCAACCTTCCTAATGCTGCGACTCTTTAATACAGTTCCTCATGTTGTGGTGACCCCCAACCATAAAATTACTTTCGTTGCTACTTCATAACTCTAAATTTGCTACTGTTATGAATTGTAATGTAAATATCTGATATGCAGGATGTATTTAGGCGACCCCTGTGAAAGGGTCGTTCGACCCCCAAAGGGGTTGCGACCCACAGGTTGAGAACCGCTGCTCTAGGAGCTAGTGACTGGGTTAGAGTTCTGCCCTTTCTTTCACATGGCTTCTCTGGATGGGCTTCAAAGCAGATCCCACTGACTAGAGGAAGCCAGCAACACTTCCTGCCCAGACCACAGAATCCTAAAAGCTATCCCTCTGCTGGTTTCAAGGCAGATATGAAGAATACTGTTGCTTCAGCTGTTATAAGGAGCATTATTCTAGAAAAACTTTGAGGATGGCAGATGCCTTTAGCATAAAGCTTTAAGTTATCAAGAGAGTACAAGAGGAGTTGCTCAAAGTACTCCAGCCCCAGCTACTTGAATTAGTTCTGCCCTTCCTAAATTTTGCTTCTCTTCCCTTCCCTTCCCTTCCCAAGTGGTCCCCTCCTGACCTGGAAAAACATTCTGCCTCCCTCAGAGATGAAGTGAGGTTAGGAGTATATTCTGGGTAGGATTAACCCCACGTCACTCTTTCTCTAAACTTACCCACCTTTCCCCAAAGGGTGGTGGAACTTACTAAGGGATCAGTCCTGAAAATCAGTAACAATTGGCATTTTAAACTTTTACTTTCTCTAAAGATAGCTGTTCATAGCTAGCCTTCTGAATCAGTCTGGTTTCCAGGCCAGAAAAGTGCATTGAATTCAGGCTTCAGCCTAAAAAAGCAGCCCTAAACAACTACTCAGGAGGCCTGACCAGTGTACACATTTGGTGCTGAGATGGAGATAATAATCTTCATCTTAAAGAAGCGGGGGAGGGGGCTCCCTGTGGCATCATGAGGTGAAGTAACATGTCCCAAATCACAGCAAGGCAAATGGCTGAGGAACATTAAAGAACCTAAAATCTGTGCCCTTTCCACAACATGAAGAGAGGCCAAGACAACTTCGAAATAAATATTAGTCAAGGCTCTAGAAAAAGCAAATAGTCCCCCAAACTCAAAGTAGGGATTCTACAGCTCTGCACACAAGGAAATAGGGACAAAAAGAATTAAGAAAAAAGGTTAGCAACTTTGCATTATTTTTGAGAGTTGGGGTAGGGGAGGTTGGGGGAGAACAAGACTCTGAAGCCTCTGTTGAGAGTTTATAGATTGCTGACAACAGATGTTAGAATACCTGAGGACCAAGCTCCCTGATTCCCAAGAGCACTCTCAGCAAGAACATGAGTGTTCTTGGGGAAGCTCAGTTCCCAGAGGAGCATAGGGAGAGTCAACACAAGGTTATATAAAAAG